>NC_142342.1:27379000-27738000 GCF_054954075.1 Amborella trichopoda
TTTGTACTTTCGCTCTCTAAAATTTTATCATATTTTCTCTCTCTAAAAGTTAAATTTTGAGATAGTTTCTCTCTCTAAAAATTTGAGATAGTTAATCTCTCTAAAAAAATTGGTACTTTTTTCTCTAAAATTTTAACATATTTTCTCTCTCTAAAATTTTAACATACTTTCTCTCTCTAAAGGTTAAAATTTGAGATAGTTTCTCTCTCTAAAATTTTGAGATAGTTTATCTTATTAAAAAAATTGGTACTTTCTCTCTCTAAAATTTTAACCTACTTTTTTCTCTCTAAATTTTGACATACTTTATCTCTCTAAAATTTTAACATATTTTCTCTCTCTAAAAAATTTGAGATAGTTTCTCTCTTTAAAAAATTTAAGTATTTTCTCCCTCTAAAATTTTCATACCTACCAAATGTTCTCTATGTTTGGGGTTGAGGGAGCCAATAAGTGAAATCCATAGGCTTTGGAAATGCTAAAAAACAAGTTTTTGTGTGGAAATGAAATAGTGGAAAAGTAAGTCTTATTTCCATGATTTTGATTTTCTTGATTTTAAGTATCCTAGTCATTAAGCAATCCAAACGGTGGATTTTAGCAAAATCCAAGATATTAAGAATCCATGTACCCAAACAGGCCCTAAGACTTGTGTGGTGTTTCTATTTTTTTAAACTATGAGCGCGTATACTATGCTCGCTCGGGATCATAGTTATATTCCTTCGGTTAGATGACTTACTTGGAAGGATTTTTTTTCAATATAAAATTTTGGGAGCCACTTAAGAATCACTAGATAATTATTCTCAGAGGGAAAAATTTTTTATATTTGAGTTTTCTAACACTTCTCATCCTCCAAATATTGGACGGTTTCTATTCAATCTTGAGATAAATTTCTTTTTCAAGTGCCGAGAGGGTACAATTAATAAATATTTTTTATTGAAGTTAATCTATGTGTTAAAGATGTCATATCACCAAAATTTGTGGGCCTAAAATTAATCTTACGTAGGGTTTTACTCGAAGAAGTAAATGAACAGTATCCCCATGGAGTAAGATAACTTTTGGCTTTAAGTATAGGAGTGCGGTTTGTATAGAGCCGAAACTCTATACAATCAAATTTGAGCCCACCTTCAAATAGTGTCGAAAAATATGATTTCAATACCGGAAAGTTTTGTGATAGCCTCAAATTATATACATTGCTAATGTTTGGCTATGTATGTGTGGAAGAAATATGAGAAATGTATTACCAACATTTTACCAGCACTTGCCTATAAACTATCATTTCTTTCTTTTTTGTCACAAAATTCCACTGAAATGTGGAATTAAATTTATCATCACACAATTCCAAAAATAGTTTCTAATAACAACATCCTCACCATTATAAAAATATTATTTAATAATAACTTGTATCATTATAAAGTCATCATCACATAATTTCCTACTTATTTTGTATGCCTTTGACACTTACATGGAATCACATGTCTTCTAACATGATTAAACTTTGATTTCAACATGATAAATCATTGGAATAATATGATTGAAATAACATATTTTTATTGTGATAAGCCTTATTTTGATTTATTTTCTATACAATTCTTTCAAATGTCTATATACAATACATTTATGATACCAAATTCAAAATCGTTATGGTACAAGTTAAAAAATAGGAAGTAGTTTTTTATGAATACCAAATTCAAAATCTTTATGGTACAAGTTAAAAAATGGGAAGAACTATGAGTAGCAAACTAGAAGGTTTGATAATTGCATTAGAAAATTTTGAGGCATTGGAGGAGACTAAAGAGATAGGGTTTATCCACACCAAAATAACTAGTTAAAGAGAGAAGGATTAAGCCTCAAGAGAGAGAGAGGGGGCAGGCTTAGCGAGGGAGGGAGCTCAAGATAGAGGGGGCGAGTTAGAGAGGGAGGGATATCTATGCAAACCAGTTATTATGGCTCAAGAAGAGAGAGGGTAGGGCTTACCAGTGAAGAGAGAAGCATTGCTTTGGTAAGTTCGTCAGAATTTGAGAAAGGGAAAAGGTAGGTTGGCATTTTTTCAAGCGGAGGATAAGTCAAAGAGAGACGCGCACGAAAGATTTCTCAAAGATTACATGTCACGCATAATAGATTTTTCACCTCTCACGTGTTTAATGGGTTTGGTGATTTTTGGGAAATCTCGGGTGATCTTCTCTTTCCATTTGCGAAGTACCCAAACAATGGAAATGTTATATTTCATTGTAATCTATTGTCATGTAATAGATTTCCAGGTACCCCAACGACCCTTTATTGTTCAATGGCCACACGAAACAATAGCAGAGCATAATCACATCCTATAGGTGGGCTTCAATAATTTCATTAATAATAACTTAACAGAAGAAAGGGAACGTATTAAATGAGCCCATTGACTTTTGGTATAAGGGGGTTAAATTAATCTTGACCATTGAATGTGAAATTGGGTGGCTGTATTTATTTTATTGACCAAACTCAAAGTTCAAAAGCAATTTTCTTGAACTTTGTGACACACTCAAGCTATTAGATTTCACATCAAATGATTATAAGTAATTGTGACCCCCTTATACCAAACGTAAATGGTCTCATTGTATACAATCTCTAATAGAAATCCCTTTAACCTGACGCAAATTACACATGGTCCAATCATTATGTTACCCTCCCTTCCATATCAAAACTTGATAGGTTCTTGTCTCTTCAAGTTAGGAAACAAAATTCCCCAAACTCGCAAGTATTGACATAGTCTTAAAAGATGTGTAAAATGTACATTGCCCAAGTAAAATGGACTGTGTAAAATATCAGGTGCTTTTCTTTTTTGACCAATGTTCAAAATTTATTGATAAACTAGAAGGAAATTACATCAGGAGATATAAAGAGAGAAACATGCTCAATGCCCTATTTTGCCAAAGCATCACCAACCTCATTAGCCTCTCTATAAACATGAGAGAAAGTAACAATCAAGGTTGTTGTAACATCCATAATCTGCAACCATAAAGATTGAAGTTCCCACAGAATAGACTGCTCCTTTTTACACCATCTAATAATGTTTAAAAAATCACCTTCAATTAAACAGGTTGTCCCCAAGTTATCGTCTATAAAAATGAGCAAACCTCTAAGAACATCACTCATCTCAACAAAATTTACAGTAGCAACACCAATCGGTCCTGCATAGGATAGCACAATATTCCTATAGCAATCACGGATTACACTCCCAATACCCGCTGGACTTGGGTTACCCAGAGAGTTACCATCAAAATCTTAAAGCAGCCTAAGGGTAGAGCTAACCACAAAGCCTTTGGTCGATGCCTCCTAACCCCAAGAGAAAATAAATTGGAAAGATTGACTATCACATCCACGTTTGTGATGCCCCATCCCTCCTTGGTCACAAAATTACATGACCATATCGACTACTTAATTAAAAGAATCACTTTTTGTTGGGGCAAAGTCAGACCTTCAAAGGTTCTTTTATTCATCTCCTTCCATACTTTCCACATCACCATACTTATGGCTATCTTCCAAATTGTTCTCCCAGTTTTGGGAAGAAAAGGAAGAACAAATTGAGTAATTATCCCTAAATCTGCGCCATAACCAACGAAATCCCAACCAATTTGAAGAGCCAATGCCAAGTCCCTAAAATAAAAGGACAATGCATCAAGAGATGTGCAACCGATTCGTCATCTTGTTTACAGAGTAAACAAATATTAGGCAAAATTTTTCCCCTCTTCATAAGATTGTCTATGGTTAAGATCTTACGTTGTGCCGCCAACCAATTAAAGATTTGTACTTTATGGGGGATAGGCCACTACCAAATTTGAACAATCTCAGCGAAAGATCATCTACAATGGTCGTGAAAAAATAAATTATAACAAGATTTAACTGAAAAAAATCCATCACTCTCAATCTCCCAAATCAACTCATCAACCGCATCATGTGAGATATACTTTGTCCAACAATTCCAGCAGAGTATACCATTGAGTAAAAACAGCTTCACTTAGTCGTCTGTATCTAAAATTTATGTTACAAGAGAAACAATTCCCTCTTCTCTCCACAACATCTCCACTGAGCACATTTGGTTCAGAAATTTACGAAAAAGGTCAGGGAATGCGACTTTAAGTGAGAATTCGTCAATCCACTTATGATGCCAAAACATGACTTGCCTACCACTTCCAACATTCCATCTGAAATAGCTAGAGATCATAGGACTGCAGTTATAGATGGCTTTCCAAGTAAAAGAAATATCATTCCCTCTACCTTCACCAATCCATAGACTATGAATGTCCAAGCCATACTTAGTAATGAGAACATTATACCATAGCTGGTCCTTATAAATAATACTTCACCACCACCATTTGCATAAAAGAGCCTCATTAAACTTTCTAACATTTTGAATGCCTAGGCCTCTTTCGCGTTTGAAAGTATAAAATCTGTCCCATTTAACCAAGTGGAATTTCCTATGGTCATCGTTCGAGCCCCAAAGGAAATCTCTCATCATTTTCTCGAGCTTTCTTCCTACCGAAGCTGACATTTGGATCAATGACATCTGGTACATAGGGAGGTTGGCTAAGCAGGACCGCAGTAGTATTACCCTCCCCCCAATATATAGGTACTTGTGCTTCCATAAGTCAAGTTTAATTTACACCCTTTCAATAACCTTATCCCACACATCAATAGGAAACTTGATATCAGAAATAGGCAAGCCCAAATAGAAAATAGGGAAACTTGCTATTTTACAGCCAAAACTCTAGCTAGATTCACCGCTACATCGGCTCCACAATTAATGGTTACCAAAGAAGATTTGTGGAAATTCACTTTGATACTTCACAAATTTCAAAAAATCTAGCAATATTTTCTAGCTAATCTATCTTTGCATCACAAAACACTAGTGTATCATCCGCATATTGGAGATGAGAAACAATAATATCTGAGTTACCAATTTTGAAATCTGAGAAAGCGCCACCCCTTTCAACCTTACTCAACATGATACTAAAACACTCGACATAAATGGTATAAAGAAATGGTGATGGAGGATCCCCTTGACGAAGTCCTCTAGAGCCATTAAAAAAACCAATGGGGCTTCCCTTAAATAAGACAGAGAAGTGTGCAGATGATAGAAACCCAAAAATTCAGCTTCTCCATCTATCTCCAAAACCCATCATTTTCATGATTTCAAGCAGGACCCCCCATTCCACCCTATCATAGGCTTTTTTCATATCCAATTTTACATGACCCCCTCTTTTTTACTGAAAACACGGGAATGGATGCATTCCTGCGCAACCAACACACTATCTGTAATTTGATGATCTTTTATAAAAGTCGATTGGGACTTCGAAATAAGGAAAGGTAGAACCTCTTTCAGTCTCTCACAAGTATTTTAGCAATAATTTTGTAGACACTAGTCAACAGACTAATTGGTCTGACAGCAAAGAGCTCACTTAAGTCGACTTTTTAGGAATCAAAGCCAATAAGGTAGAGTTAATACCCTTAAATATATTGTTGGTAGCAAATAATTCTCTAACCATCATCAATAAATCTTCCTTTAAAATGTTCCAAAACTTATAGAAACAAATCATAAGGAAGCCATCCGGGCCAGGTGCCTTATCACCGGCCAAAGCAGAGACAACCTTTTTTAATTCTTCCATCAAATAGGTCTTTCCAAATATCCAGTTTGAGCCCCTTGCAACACCTTAAAAGGGACATTGTTAAAACTAGAGTATAAGAACACCTCCCTAGAGAAAATATTCTTAAAGTGATTTACTACTCCTTCCATAACCGCAATATTCTCAGAATCGATTTCAGAGATCGTCAAACTTGATAAATTATTTTGCCTTATTCTAGAGGAAGCAATAACATGAAAGAATTTAGTATTTAGATTACCCTCTTTTAACCATTTATTTCTAGACCTTTGCTTCTAATAAACTTCTTCCAATCTCTGTAGCTCGTCAAGCTCCTTCAATTTAAGAGTACGTTCCAAAATAAGAGCCTCAGTCAACTCTCCATTAAACTGAGAATCAACCTCTAAACCTTCAATATCAGCCAAAATAACGTTAATCTTGGCCTTTACGTCAACTTTATTCTCTCTCTTCCAAAGAAGTAACTTGTGCTTGATATTCAGTAACTTCTTATATATTTGATAATCCATCTGGCCAATCACCACCGTGTTCATCCAGGTCATTTGAATAATCTCCACTGCCTCTTTTTTCTCTAGCCACGCCACCTCTAATCGAAAGGTTTAGGCCCCCCTCTGAGGCATCCCGTACTTAGAAGAATAGGGGTGTGGTTAGAGGAAAGTTGCACTAGTGACTTCACAGACGCGAGAGGGAAAGCTTCCAACCAGCCGCTGCTCTAAGAAACCTGTCTAATTTGGACATGGCAAGATTGTTCACACTATTATTGGACCAAGTAAACTTAGCACCAATAATAGGGAGGTCGAAAAAGGCATTTTCTTCAATGAAGAGGTTAAACTTTCTCATTAACACATTGATAGGGTGCTCTGCTAAACACTCATCCGGCCACCTGATAAGGTTAAAATCTCCCCCAATTACCATAAGATAGGGAACAAAATGTACGATAGCGTGACAAATAAAAGCATCCTTCAAGGAGGAAGAATTAGGCCCATAAACACTCATAAACCCCATGGACAATCCAAAATAGCCCTAAAACCCAAAAACAAAAAGTTTTCTCTCACAATGGAATCAAAACAAAAAATAACAGTAGGATCTCATAGAATCCATAAACCCCATGAAGTACCTACTGCATCAATACCAGTAAAAGAGACTGCCCCACTACCCCAAACTTCCTTCACCCCCGCAAGAGTAGGGCTAGGAAATTTAGTTTTCTGCAAAGCCATAATTACAGGTTTAAACTTATAAACCAAAAATAAAACATCACGTCTTCTTCTGGGGTGACCCAAACCCCTAACATTCCAAGATAGAAAATTCATTAAAAATAAATGGGAGAGGAAGAAAAACCTGGTCCAGAAAGACCATCACTGAAATAAACATCTTCAAGCACCATCGAGTCAATAGCATCTCCAACAGACGAAGAAGACGAAGTCATTGATTCTGAGTCTATGTCCACCACTTCTGGATCATGAAAGGCAATAGCAGCAACAATATATCCTCCTTTTGGAACTCCATGTGCTTTCAATCTCGCGGAGGAACGAACTCAACGATGAAACACTTTTTTTTTCTTGCTTTTGTTCTTCAAAAAATATGTCGGAGTTTTATCATTTGTTTTCTCGGTATCTTCATTAGACAAGCCCTCACGATAGTCAACTACTTTTTTCACCTCTGTCTCTATCGGCTTCTTTTCTCTAGCAGCCTCCGCTTTAACTTTGCGAGTATTCCTAATACCCTCCATTAAGTGGAACTTCATCAAGTCCCATATCTACCAACAATTTCCCCACAAAAAGTGAGTCATCCAAAGTAGAACAAGTGGTTTCAGTGGCAATTTCATTCACCATAGCATCCTCAGGTGAAATGACCAGCTGCAACAGAGAGGTTGGCGTCTCCACCGACAGTGGCTCTGCCAGCGAAGAGGACTCTGCCTTCTCCCCAACCTCTGACTCCACTTGAGCACCATCACCAATCATCAACGGTTCCTCTAGTTCGATCACCATGATAGCAAGGGGATCAACTAGAACAGGGTTGAAGCTTGAGCGGGTTTTCTTGGCAGTAACAAGGCAAAAAGGAAGAGCGTGCATCTTCGCGCAAAGGATACCAATACAGAGAAGGAGGCACCAGCCTTTGCTGACTGATTTGTGGTGAGAAAGGAGGAAGAATAGAACTAAAGCCAGGGGAAGATTAGAAAGCGCTGAAGAAGGAGACCCCTTATCGCAATTTTCGTCAAAACAAAATGCCACTTGTATTCTGGTTCCTACCCCACCCCAATCATGCTGACAAGAAGGCATAAAATGCCCTCCCGAGGTTATCAAATATCTGTCATCCGCTGCCTTCTTTGGAGTAAGACCAAAACCAGGCTAAAAAAAAAGAGGTGGACCCTCTTGACCACAGAAGCCTTTCAACACTAGGCCCATCCGAAAAAGAGTCCAAAAATTGACTTTGCTAACTCTTAATAGGAAACTTACCATTGTCTTTATTTGCAACATTCAGTAACCGCTGATTACTAAAACCATATGAAAATCCCTCTGTGTAATCCGGAATCTAACCACCTCGATCCATTGTTTTTGAAATTTTTGGCGTTACATGAGATTCAAATTGGAAATTCCTAGCCTTACGCCAAGCCTTTCTCTGAGGAACTGAAATTTTATGATAACTAGGCACCGACGGTCTCCCAAATTTCGATGATTGGCTCCAAAGCTTACCCTTCTCCAATACCATAGGTAACTCTGAGTTGTCTTCTCCTTGAGCTTTACTAGCGATACCTTCACAAACCACTCCAATCTCAAAGGTATCTTTTCCAACAGAGAGGCAAACTTTCTGAGGTATAGCCACACCAACAAGCTTCAAAACTATAACCCATACCGTCTTGCAGGCCGGGCTCAATAATGAATCCCAATCTAAATCCACATATCCTCCCAGAGAGTCTGCAATCTTTTTTAAAATAGTCAAATTCCAAGCATGCAAAGGTACGCCATTAAGACTCAACGAAAGAGATTCCTTCTGAATGAAGGAATTGTGGTCAGAAGGCTTCCAAAGATCCAACGATAGAAGGCTCCCACGTAGTCTACAGAAACGATTACAGAGAGCTTTACTAACCTCATCCTTAGACCGAAGTTTTAAAACAATTTTGTTCTCGCCTATGATTTTCACATCAGGAGAGTATGACAAACACCATTCTCTTTTAGCCCAGTCCGACAAACCAAAGAATTTGTGATAGGTGGGGAGAAGGACCCAGTGATAAAAAAGTTAGATCTAATATCCAGCTTATCCCATTCATTACTCAAAATCCAAACTGAAAAATAGAGAGAACTATCCACAGATCCTATCATCCCTTGAAACAATTACACTTCTCTCTCTCAGTCGCAGATCAAGGAAGAGGAAAAATTGATGAAGATGACCAACGACCATTGGCCCATCACTTTGTTACATCCTATAAAATTATGCGAGTTTCTTGTTCACCATCACCACATCCACGGTTAGGGTTTCACTCGTGAACCCTAATCCTTCTTTTTTGAAAGAAACCCTAACCCTTCCTTTTTGAAAGAAGTCAAGATTAACCACTCTCTCCTCTCTCTCAATGCAAATAGAACGAGTATCACGTGCTTATTTCTATAAATAAGGTTGCAACTTTATACCAACTGCACCCTTAAAAAAAACATAAATACCCTAACTTGAATAAATACCCTAGCTTGACGAGGTTGTTGAATTCAACATATTATTTAGAAGTTTTTCCGCTAGTTGGTAACGGAGTCCAACCATTTGTATAGGTACTTTTTCACTTTAATATGCAAACTACTCGAACACTTAATGTGAAACTCGTAATGAAACTCTTGGATAGCAAACATTATTTACAGCAAACATAATTTCGATTTTTTGTTGAGCTCAAAGGATTGTTTCTTACATTTCGCAACTAGAATATTATCTTCTTTTTCGTAATTGATTATTAACGTTTGAATATCTTTTGGGCTGTTGTCAATATGTTTCTCACTAAGATTAACATTTTCATGGTATCTATATATTCGAGTTGCTTCTTCATTTGATCTTGAAGGTTGGGACTTGATGCCAAATTTACTAGATTACGCGCACCTTCTTCACACTGATCAATATTTTTTGTTTATTATTTTTTTTGAATGCTCACTAATCAATATTTTTTAATCCTCACAATTGTTGATTTATTCCACCAATCTCCTCGAAATTTGTAGATCTCGACTTGAATACCTTACATGAGTTGATTTATGCACTTGTTGATTCACAGACTGTAATTTGTGATGGCATCAATAGTAAGAGTGAGTTTTGCTACAATTGTGATGAATGTAATAATGATTAATATAAAGAGGGAGAAGAAAAACAATAAAATAAATCAGAAACTTAAAAATATAAATAAGTGAGACTTTACCCTCTAGAGATTCCCAAGGATGTCCTCACTAAAAAAGATATTTTCAAAACACCAAAGCTAAAATCTTATTTTCTTCTCTTCTCTTTTCTTGTCCAATACATATTTATAGAAAAAAACCTTCAAATGTAACTTGCTCTTTAAAGAACCTAATCAATATTAAATCTTAACTTCTCATTTTTTTTTTAAAAAAACCTTCAAATGTAACTTGCTCTTTAAAGAACCTAATCAATATTAAATCTTAACTTCTCATTTTTTTTAAAAAGGTGCAGTTTGCATACAAACACATCCGAAGGTGTAGAGGAGGTAAGGTGCACTTTCAAATTTTATCATGGCATATAATTTTGATGTAAAATGTTCTTAGGATTATCTCAAAATCTATTTTTATATCTAATTATAAAATTTTAAATTTTACAAATGGTTAAAATCAAGTAGATCTATAAACTTATGAAAATTTTGAAAATGAACAGTGTAGATAATATATGTTGTAAAATGCACTACTTCTTAAACTTAAAATCTTTTTATTTTTCATAGTCATACATCTCGATGTCGAGATGATCAATCAAAGAGTTTTTCAACATTAAAACTACATTTTCCAATGGATTATTGAAGGGCATCCGTAGTTCTATATTATAAGGTACCATCCTTATATAAACTTTTTCCTTCAAAAAATTCAAATTCCAACTCAGTTCTCTATAACTGAACAGCCACAAATACCATAACTTAAACCACTCTCCATAACTGAACAGCCATAAATACCATAACCTAAACAATGGATGTAGTTTCTATAAGGCTCGAAAAAAAGGTAGTCAAACCTCAAATCAAAACCTCATTTAGAAAACATGGGCATGCGAAATATCTATGATAGCTCTAAAATCAATTTCTACCACCAATTTTAAAATTATAGTTAAAAAAATGATACAAATCTTACGGATCCGTGAACACTATAATGGTCAAGGTCGAAATGAGATTTGATGGTTTTCTAAACCCAAATCTGTAAATTTCCATGAGTTTTGAGGTGAAGCTTTACTTATTTTGATAGATCTACAGCCCTGTCAAAACAAAGCACCATACATAAAAAAAAACCCCATTTCCCACCATTGGTCACATTTCCCATATCACAAAACCAAGCGGTTTGAGAGCTAAAATACCCCATTTCCCACTATCAAAGAATTGATTTCAATGATCCATACCTCATTCATTAATCGCCATTCTTAATATCAGTTATCTAAAATTGGCAATCCAACTTGGAATTGACCAAGCCATCCAGAGGTGGGTGATTCCAGATTGAGGCATCCAGAATCACCCCCATCCTCCTTACTATTTTTTTTTTCTAATTTCTTAGTCAATCTAAGTTGGAAATCGGACCGGACAAATCACATTCAGACTAGCAATTCAGGGCCTGATTCCTATTTTTGGATCACTGCTTAATATCACGACAAATGCCAATTTGATTCATAATCTCATTAATACAGCCTTCAAAAACTCAGCCACAAACATCCACTATAAAACTAAAAGACAATAAAGTTTAAAACAAGTGACTCATTGAAGTAAAGCAACATGATACCACGCACCCACACACAGAAAGAAACCAGGAATTTCTCGGCATCCCAATATTATGAATCCCTTGAATCCTCCTCTTTCATCTTCTTTTCCCATCTGCTCTTCTGAAAAGACATAATGACACAAGTTGTGAATCATCAGCACCAAAATCAACTAAGCCCAATTATAAGGTCAACATTCACAGTAAGACAAAAGTATAAGTTAAGCAAGTGCATCCATTTCTTATTGAGCATCTCAAATTTCCTACAACCATTCTCCAACATTTGAATCTCTTGTTAGGATGGACAAAGACATGAACCAGCCTGGTACTTGAACACAATTATAAATGCATAGTGCACATCAAACTGCGTCTTTCCATTTTCACGGCAAACAAACTATATGCTAGAAATCAATAACATTTATCACCTTTTAGCGAATCTCCAGCAACAAGAATCACAGGAGGATAACATAGAATTGAAGAGAATCAACATGCATGCAAGAGGGTGCGTGCACACACACAGCACACATGCACGTGTGCATGGGTACAAGTGAACATGACATGCCTTATTTAAGCACAGAAGCTTAAAAAAGGGGAAAGAAATGGACCATCCTGCCTATGGCAGGCAAATTTCCATAAGTAAATTTTTTTATCCCATTAAGCCCACAAGAAAGCTAACAATAATTTTTCACTGGAGAAAATGGGGTTTGAAAAACCTTGCCTAAGCACAAGAAAACTACCAACAATATTTGAAAACCAGGGCATGTTACTACAAACATATAAACAAGAACTCCCCAATCAGTGTAGTGGTAGGGATTTTCAAATAAACCCCAGCCATTATTTCAAGACAAACATGACCCAATGTCCACAACAAAGATAACAATGCCTCTACAAAGTCCTCTCAAGAAAAGCTAAATGACAGAGCCACTTCCAGAATAAATGACAATAGCTCACTTCCTGCTCGGTAAATCAATCTAAGAAGCTACAACATTATTGAGAAAAGTACTTTTTAGATGCCTTTAATCATAGGAATAAAGCCAAGGTAAGATGCATTAGAAACAGTGAGTACCCTACTTCTCTCAAAAACTCCTAAAAAAACTTCACCAGACTTTATTCTCCTTTTTCTCTGTCTCTGAATCAAGAGGGTTTCCACATCCCATCACTCTAACATACCAATCTCCTCAAACAAAAGCGCCTTCTAGTTCACAATATAACTGATTTTTTTTTTTTTTTGTTTTTGTTTTTGTTTTTGAAATTGGTCAAGAACAGAAAAACCATTTGTTCATTCAACTCGCCTAAGGTTCTATGACTTCCTCTCTAATTGTCAAATCAAAATGAGTCAACTGACTTAACACAGAGATTTGTAAATGATTTCAGATATAAAAAGGTTGTGAAGCCACTAGTCAGGAACCTTGTATCAAACCACAAAGGAAGGGCAAGAAATGACACCAGATGTGACCTTGAACAACCACTTCTAATGAGATTCTCACTCATGGAAATTCCAAGAGTCCAGGAAAAGGGCAGTTCCCTGCAAAAGGAGAATTTCCTTTGCCTAGTTCTTGGCAATCCACAAAAATGAGAAAAAACCATCAGGCTTTTAAGAGATTCCAATGCTTTCCTAATCATCACTGGACTTTTATTTCTTTTTCTTAGGGAGATTACTACAGCTTGCAATTTAGCTCCTTAGTTGATAAACTGTGGACCATAGTTCTCATAGTTAAAACATGCAATTGCCTTAGGAAGTTGGGAGCCACAAATTCAAGTTCAATCAGGACTCACCTTGTCAACTTACCAAATCAAGCAGGATATGGTAAATAGCATAGATAAATATTGAGAAAATATCAATCAAAGGGTCAAGTTAACTTAGAAATTCACTGAAAAGTGTAAAATAATCCTATACAACATTAGGAGTGTTGTTTTTTAAGTTTCATTTCACTAAGGTACCTCTTAAAAAGTAAAATAAAAAATGATCAAATTGCCCCCCTGTCAGGATTGGAAAACTTGAACAAGTGAAGGTATTCTAATAATTAGGCCCCACTTGAGTGGTCCATGAAAGTAAAAAAAATACCCCTGGTTGTTCAGAGTTAACAACATAAAACAAGGGTTTACAATGGCAATAGTGAGTTCCATGTTGTTAACCCTGAATGACCATGATTATTTTCTTCATTCGGCAATTCCAGATCACAAATGTTGAACAACTAGGGGTATTTTCATCATTTGGCTAAGTGCACTTAAGTGGGGCTCAATTTACCCAAATACATATGCTTGTAAATGGTTCCTAGGGGCAGTTTGGTCATTTTCACAATTATCTTTTTAAGAGGTATCTAAGTTAAATGAAACTTAAAAGGAACACTCCTAATATTAAATAGGATGGCTTGACAGCTTTATTGATTTTGTAAGGTAATTTGACCTTTTAATTTGTATTTTGCATAAATATTCAGTAGTTCTCACACAGGTGAACCTAATGCGCCTAGTCCTCATCAGGGATTGACTGTTTTAAGTTCATCATAGCTACATTTTCTACAACACTCCTACAATTCCAAGAAAGCAAATTGAGAAATTTAATTTGAAATTTGAAGTGCAAGTATGAGTCACTTAGAAGTAGGGAAACACTGGAAAATACCAACTCTCTTGAAGGAATTTCGCAAGGTCCTAAGAAATATTAGAAATCTGTTAAGTAAAGATCCTATTGAATTATATATCTCTCCAACCTCTTGCCCTGCCCTAATCGGCCATTAAACAAAAAAAAAGAATGATAGCACATAGATTCAAGGTTTAGATCCATCCAGATTAACAAATATGTGCCAATAAAACATAGCATTAGATCAATTATATCAACAATTCAACATACAGAATGATAGCACTGTAGGTATTATCTTGCCCCACAAAAAGCATCTTCTACACTCGAGAAATAAGATAATGTGCAGCAAAAACCATTCATACAAAACCGATAAGGCTCAAACTTGGTTGCCAATTACCTAATCAAATATACTCATCCATAGGCACTCCTAACCCATCTAAGATAGGACATCCACTCATTAAACGGAAAAAAACAAATATGGTAAACTAATCTGAAATACCTGCCTCTATGATTCTTTTAAGCACGACATATTCATTGAACAACTCAAATGTACATATATCATGAACGAGCCAAATTATTAAAAAAAAAAAAAAAGAAAAAAAAAAGGGAAAAAGAGAGCCCTAGAAGTATCTATTAGACATATGGACCTAGATCAATGGTGGCAAGAGTACAAAGCTAGTCAATAGAAGATGTCTTTCTGCTATCCTCCAAAACATGTCCACTTCCTGTTCTAGGTCAATGTCCATCAGGGTATCCTTGCTCTTGCGATGCATACTAAATAAAGATATTCCCAAAATGACAGTGGTACCCCCATGATATTCTCACCCAACTAAACAAATGGACAGTTGGAATTCTACCTACATCCTTTCTATCATCACATCCACTCATGCACCACAGCATATTGCGGTCCCTTATGCAATCAGAAGCAGGATTGGTCATGCGCAGCCTGAACATCTAAAAGCCAATAACGAGCACTAAGGAAGGTTTGTCAATTGGATATCAACATACTCTTGTTAGAAACTTTTCTTTTATCTCTACCTATAGAATCATTAATTCATCATAAACCATCCTGCAAGTTGGTGACCCAGTACTCATCGCTTTGTTACCACCATTACTTTTCTTCCTACTGCACCTCTAGATATTCTTGAGTCGAGGGATTCCCTTTTTCATAGGGGCATGGCTTTTTTTTTTTTTTGAGTGAAGGCAACAGGATTAATTATAATAATTAATAAATAGTTACAACTTTGAGCCCAATGTTAAATGGGGTCCAATTGTACAAATAGAGCCAAGAATAAACTTATGTATGCATAGAGAATTTACAGAGACAACATCATTCTCCTTTTCTAGTATCTTAACGATTTACTATTATTCATGCATTCCGTGAAAAATGAAAGTAGATCTTTAAGAACAACAACATATAGCATTGTAACATCCAAAACATGATAAATGAGATTTTTAGACATTATTTGTGGCCTGACCTAGAAGAATGACATCAAAATTACTAAATTTTCTATTACTACCTTGCTCATAAATCCCACTTCACAATGGAAAATTATGTCACAGAAAACATAACTGAATAGTCATAACAAGTGGTTATTAACCTTATCAAAAGAAAAAGAATAAGAAGAAAAAAGGAAAACCTCACCTTGTATTTCAGTAACATTTCTGGCATTTTCTTCTTAAGTTCAGCAGTTTTTGCCCTCCTAAACAAGAGAGAGGAAAGGGCGAAAGCCCAGTCAAATTTCAAAGAGTGGGAAGGCAAAAGACGAAGAAAAAGAAAAGGGCCAAATCCAATTCCATTTCCAAAGATAAAAGTTGCAAAGGCATCTAAATTCAACAAAAACAACAAATATATGACATCAAATAGTCTGATTCATACTTCTCTGCTGATATTCTATCGCACTTGTGACCCTTCCTCTTGCTCTCATTTCTTTTCTTGGTGAATCATATGGCCAATCCCTTGCATAGCCCAAAATTATTTCTCCATAATCACACAAACATGAAGAAGTTTTAGTGCTGCAATTTTAGGAACTCAAAGAGTTATTTAAAAAGGAAAAACATAGGAGATCTTAAAACTCAAATGCCTCAATTCAATTCATTTATGCTTCAGTCATGACAACTTCCAAGCAATTTAGAAACTCACCAAAAGAAAAGGTTTACCATGATTAACCCAAAACTAATCCAAACAGGAAATAATAGCACAAACTGAAAACAATATGTAAGGGAGAAAGAGGACAAGGAAGAGAGAAGGGCAATAAAAATATTGGGAAATAAGTAACAACGAAAAAAGCTTCAATTCATGGCTGAAATAAACTACTGAAAATCATATTAAACAAAAATAAAATGACAAACTTAAACTAGAGCTTAGCATATCCGCATTTTAAATCAACGGAATAAACCTGAAAGATCAACTGCGATGAACCTCAAATCACTTAAAAAAACAAAAATATAAACCCTAAAATAGAAAAAAAACTAGGGCAAACAAGTAAAAAGATCAACTGCAATGAAAGTAAAAAGATTAATAGCAAACAAAATCTGAAAAATCAAATACAAAAGTATAACTGTAACTAGGGCAAACAAGACACATACTCTCCAGCCAATAAAACTTCTTTCCTGACTCGTAGTCGATCTCTTGCACCAATAGCGAGAGGTTTCCACGAAAGAAAACTAATGCGATCTTGTTGGGGGAAAGAAAAAATTAATGCGATGTTCTTGCGGAAAGAAAGAATAATGCGATGAATATATAGATATATATATATATATATTTTTTTTTTCAAAAATCACTTACAAATAATCTTATTACAGTAAATCTTGCTTAAAAGAAATTATACTACCAAATCCTATTACAATAACTCTTTGTTCAAAGAAATTAAACTAACAAATCCAAAATCTTAAAAACCTTAATGTCATAAAACCAATTTTTTTTAAACAAAGAAAATATCTATAAGTTTTATGCTTTGGAATATAAAGACAATATAATTAAATATGACGAGAGTGTTAGAGATTACTTCAACCGGGCTTATTACACCCCACACTGAGTCACCACCATCCGATGGCGCGGGATCAATGATCAACCTTTAATTTCAACTAGAAAGGCAAATTTAGGCCAAGCCACACTAATAGAACATGAACCCTTTTGATCACAAACTCAAACCCTAAGTGAATTCCCTTAACAACCTAGTGTGATCAAACCCTAAGTGAATTCCCTTAACAACCTAGTGTGATCAAACCCTAAGTAAATTCCCTTATCAACCTAGTTTGAGAGAGATGAATTCTCTTTTTGTTATTCTTTCGTAATGTGAGAGAGAGATCAAAGATGGGTGCTCGTTTGTGGGATATGAGAGAGAAAGATGAGAATTAGGTACAAGAGATAAGGTGTAGAGATTTTTAGGTAGAGACAATCCCCTTTTTATAGGCTTTAAATAACATTAGAGTTTCTTTAAGGTTTTCTTTGGCTTGCCTCTTTTTGTGAGATTGAATATAAACTATTTCCATCAATACAAATTAAATAAATTAATCTAATCAAAATATTGTGCATACCATAAAATAGCACAAGTCTACTTAATATTTCCACAAAATCTTTCAAAGATATATCAAGTCAATATCTTTCAACCATATGGCCACATGCCATATCACAAGAAAAAAAATAGGAAAGAGAATAAGGGTGGGGCATGCCACCCAAGGGAGGCACTCATTGGCCCCACCTTCTAGAAATATGGTAGGCCCATGTGCACAATGGGTTTAGAATATTATTTGAATATTTAAACCATTATAAAATCAATATCTTTAATTTTATAAATCCAAAAATTATAAATAAAATATCAAAAGACTCATAAAAATTCATATAATAATTTCTATCATAAAACAAACATAATTAAATTAATTTGATGGGAAATAGATCCATATGGTTTAGGAATTTAATCTGCAATCATGGGGCACTCCACCTTCAATTGTGGATTACAGACCACACTTGCTTTATCGAACCGACCCAGTGTTTCCCATGACCCACAAGGTCACACAATTCCTCGGTTCACTCATCTGGGCATGTTCTCCGACGTCATCAAGGGCTAACCCATAAACCTTCATCGGTTTGTTCTTCATGCCCAGGTAACATAGGTATTTCCCAATCTACTGACCTAGATCGTCAAGCACAGATCGGTATCAGTAAATCATCGTTTGCTTAGTGTAGTCCACAAGGGACCACACTCCCATTGAGTTAATGTTCCACTATATCATTTCATTTACAAGCACTCATAAGGCTTTTAAAGACCACATAAACCCTATATTCTATGCCCCAAGGTACCAATATCCCCACTCCCTTTGAAATCTCGTCTTTGTGCTTTCCATGGATGACCCCCCACTGGTTTCTCTACTAAACTTGTAGATGAATTTGTAGAGAGTTTTGAACCATTTAAAGCCGATTTTACACCCATTTTTGTTGCATTTACAACAAATTTCGCAGCTTTTGCAACCATTTTTCTGAATCGCACCTCCTTTCTTTTGGTTTATTATTTCGTTCGCAGGGCAATTCAATATATGCATCGCTTACATGGCTAGTGTGTTTTATTGGTCGATGGTGCTTTAACAAAGGAAAAAATTATATAAGGTTAGACACTTTAAAACGTAGGATTAAGGTGTATCTCTAAAATTTATATCTATTTCAAACATGCTTAGGACTTGGATTGCTTTCTGGCTATCTCTATTTTTGACCACAATGTCGATGTTATCGAAGGAACGAAATGACCGAGTTTTTCAAGGGAAGGTTTCTAGATGGGAGTACTTGCTCAGGAGGATTACCTCTCATGTTAGTAAATTAGCATATGCTAAACCCTGGTCTTTTCATTTATGGAGAGAAAGCAATGCTAAACCCTGATCTTTTCATTTATGCAGAGAGAGCAATCATTGATAACCTCTAGATTACATGGTGACAACATCAAATCAAGCATCACATATCAATTGAATAGTCTTTTCCTATTCCAAATTATTTTAAATTAAATATTGATGGTGCTTCACTTCAAAACCCTGGACTTGCAGGTAGTGAGGCTAGGGGTGGCAATAGACCTGAACCCCACCTGGGACCTGTCGAGAATATCCAACACGGGTCCGGCTATGTGTCCAACATTTGGACCCCACGGGTCGGGTCTGGGTCCAAACTTGGACTCGAACATTATTCGGGTCCAGTTGGACCCAACTCGCACCCATAAGCTGTTGGAGATAAAATATTCCAATCCCTATTCGTTTGGGTATATTAAGGATCATATATAATAAGAACTCGTAGTCATCTTTAGCTATTAAACGACAAATCAGACGGCTTGAAATATAATGGTGGGTGATTGTGACCTTATTACCAATAATATGGATATATGATGGTAAAAAAATAGCAAATAAATAAAATCTCATAGTGAGGGTGGCAATGGACCTGACGGCACAGACCTAGGACTCGATGGGCATAGGTATGGGTCCAATTTTTGGACCCGATAGGATAGGTCCGGGTCCAAAACCTGAACCTGTATACTATTCAGTTCTAGGTCTAGGTCCAGCCCGGCCCGACCCCTCTCGTTGTCACCCCTATTTGAGGTGTAATTAGAAGTGATGATGAATCCTTCATCGTCGCATTTGGTAATCCCCTTGGTAAATAACTATGCAGAGTTTCTAGTCTTGTAAGTTAGCATTAACCTGACCATCCAGCTCAAATGTTTCCCCATGCAGATTGAGAGCGATCCCGTAGTGTCAATTAATGCAATCCATAATCAATGCAATGATCAATAGGTGCTAAGTGTTGTTGTTGCTAATTGTCGATATAAGCTCTCCGATCATGCTTGGTCCTTTACCCACTTTTATTGTGTGGCTAACATGGTGGTTGATTTACTTGCCAAGAAAGCCACAACTTTTTTAGATGCCACTGTTTGGCGTTCTAAAGTGCTGGATTTTCTTTCTGTTACATTACTTCATGATGTGGCACAACTTCTCTATTCTAGGGCTATAAAATTATAAGCTGTATTTTCTTTTTTTGTTAATGAAAATCGGATAGGTGGCCTTCTCCCTCATTGACTTACTAAAAAAAAGAAGAAATGATGTATCTCTAGAATCCTTTTATAAGGGCTGTTTTGATGTTGAAAAAACATCTAAATTGATCATTTCTGAGATGTATAGGTACGGAGAAAAAAAGAGATTCAAAATCCCATGTATATCTTGCAACATATTTTATGAACGTTCTATTTTCGATATTTTTATGTGTTTATAGATTCGCTTGATTTGAACTATTTCAAAAGTTTAATTTTTTATAATTAAAGATAAAATTAGATTATTGCACATCGTAAGAATGTTAGATACCAAAATTGCATCTCATGACAAAGTTTGGAAATGCACCTTGTTTAAGGTTGCAACCTTATGCAAACCACACCCTTTATTTAAGGACGTGCATCCTCTTGTCCGTGGAGGAACCAAAGTACCCTTGGGGGTACTTGCATTTATTGTAAATGAAAAAGTTTAGAAAATTTATTTGGTGAGTCAGCCGCATCACCTATTCTTGTGCGGTCTCCCTCTAAAATCATAAAAATTGAAATTGATCCGAAGTTTTAGACAAATCTCAACTATGACGATGCTTGTGAAATATGAATTTTTTTAATGAAAAATATAATATAGTATTTTTTGTACAATCTTTTTTTTTTAGGTAATTCAGTAGGGATGACGAGCCCCTACCCGTTTTTAAGTCGTTAGTGGTTTTTGAATGCGTTAGGTGAGAATGAAAGCCTAGACCTTAGCTGGGACACAGGTATTGCGACCACCACTACCCCAACCCATTCTCAAAAGTATTTTTTCTACAATCCACTTTAACTTTTTGTGGATGCACCGGGTTTTGATGTCCATCTTAAAGATGGTCGTTTGATGCATGAGTGACTGCACACCAAAATTGTGTCCAAAAGTTTATATAAGGTAGGAATATTATATTGTAGAAGTAAGGTGTACCTCAAACATTTACTAAAAAGTAAAAAGCATTGTTTTAGTATTAAAAAATCTTTCAATTGATCATCTCGATCTTGAGATTTATACCTATGAAAGAAAAAGTAGATTCTAAGTCTTCAAAAAAGTGCATCTTATAACACATTATCTAGACCATATATTTTCAAGATTTTGAAGTATTTATAGATGTGCTTAATCTGTTCCATATTTGGAGCTTTGAATTTCATAATAAGGGTCAAAATAGATTTTTAGGCTATCATAAGAGTTTTTGGGACCAGGATAACCTTTCCAAATGGATGTTTCAAGTGCACCTTACTTCTATAGTATGACGTTGGCACCTTATACAAACTGCATCTATGATGTCTTTATAATTCTAAACTTTGTGCTGGTAGATCTTCAATTTGGCCATGGATGGATGAAGGCTATTCTTTGCTTGGACGTAAATTTTTTAGAATTGAGTGATCTTCGAGAAATCAAGATCATACCTTACAGGGTATATAGGGCTCTTTTTCTATAAAACTATTATTTTGTTTTCTTGGCACGCTACTTATCTACGAAACAAGTGTTTTAAAACCCAATGATTTGCAATCCAGATCACCAATTTGGATGAAAATCAATTGGTATCGATCCGTTTCTATGATGGTATAGGTCCTATCTTGGTTCCCCCTAAAACCCTCTGTCTATAATTTTTTCTCCTTTTTTTTTAAAAGCATATCTAATGCTTTTATCACCTTAAATCCCCATCCATAAATCCCTATTTTAAATTTATTTATAGTTTTAGATTACACATTCAGAATGATCCAGACCTGATCCAAATCATCAATTGATCTATTTGCCATGGACCTTTGGGTGAACAATATTCCTCATATATTCGAGTTTTAAAAAACTGTATACGACCAGCATGAAAAAACTACTTGATCAATTGAAATTTATCTCCCACAAGCCAAACATACTAGAAGAGTATCGTGTTTCTTCTCAAGACTCCTCAACCATTTGATGATTTTGAGTTTGAATGTGGGGAATCCCCTACCCTCAACAGACCTTTGTTCATATTGGAGAGTTGAGCTGCTAGTATAGAGTGTTTGTGATAGGAAAAAGTTTATATAGAGCCAAGTCTCAAAACAATCAAATTAGAGTCTTCTTCAAAATTTTCACTAGAAGAAGTTGTTCTGATGCTCAGATATCCTCAAATTGATCATCTCGACATCTAGATGAATGGACATGAGAAAAAAATAGATTTCAAATTTTGGAAATAGTGCATCTTGTAACACATTTTTGGACCATAAATTTTCAATTTTTTTATAGATTTGCTCGATCTACACTATGTTTAAAACTTGAAATTTGTAATTAATTATGAAAATATATTTGAAGGGTATCATAAAGATTTTCATTATTAAAACCATATTTCTGGACACTATTTGAAGGGGGACTTTACTTTGATTGTTTAGAGCCTCCGCCCTATATAAACCGTACATTTGACGACGCTAAACTTTTCATTGTTTTTACCTGGGACGTACTACAAGCCATATAGCATTGAAGTTCAACCATCTTCGTGGCTCCCTCCCATGGAAGTGGTGCTTCTCATTGAATTCTTGGCCATGTTCAATTTTTATTTATATTTTTATATTTGTTATATCAACCCGAGATGACTTTTGAGGATGAGTTTTTTTAGTTGAAGTGAAAAATATAAAAATATTTCGTAACAAAATATAATGACCAAAACAAAAGTATAAAAATCATAATAAAATATAATAACCAAAATGCCCTTGATATTTTAGAGGTATATTAACCATTTTAATATTTTGATATATGATTGTGAGTGAGAAGTATTGATAACCAATTTTTTAACTCAATCCGATATGCAAATATATATGTAGGGTTTGTATATAATGAATAGGGAGGTCACAATTACTTATAACCATCCGACGTGAAATCTAATTATTTGAATGTGTCATAAAGTTCGAAAAAAAATCTTTTGATCTTTGAACTTGGTCAATGAAATAAATGCACCAACCCAATTTTACATCCAATGGTCAAGATTATTGTGATCCTGTACCAAAAGTAAATTGTCTCATTATTATATATATATATATATATATATATATATGGGAAAAAATCTTCACAATGCCTCTAGGCAAAAATATACAGTGCTTTCGCCCCCAACAGTCCGTTCAAACAAATTGAATGTAGGAAAACTCATCGCAATGCCTCTAGGCGGCGAGAATATATAGTGCTTTCGGCCCCACCCTATCGACCGTCCATTCAAACAAATTGAAGTGAAGGGCCATAATTAGCTGAAAACACTCCGCGCGCAAAATGCCGTTGACTCAAAAAGCTTGAAACCTCAAAAAATTTCCATTTGCTCTTCTTTCCCGTTTCCTCTCCTCAACGACCTCCCTCTGTATGAGGCTTCCCTCTCTCTACGAGACTCCCCTGATGGCTTGTCCTCTTCTCTTCTCTACTATGTGAAGTGAAGGGCCATTCTTTCTCGTTCATCCTCTCCCCTTTCTGTGAAGCACGAACGTGGTCATCTCTGAGAAGCTTCAGTTCTGCTACAGACGCCACACACTCCTCCTCTGTTTAGAGCATCAATCGGGTGAGTGACTATCCCAAGCCACAATCTAAGCCTAATTCATGAATTTTTTTACAGTAGGTGAAATCTCTCTATTACTCTTGTAGAAAACTCAAATTTTTTCCAAAAACCTATCCAAAACCATATGTTTTTATCCTAACACCCTACTCTTTTTTCTCAAAACCCAACTTTTTAATGTTTCATTTCAGCGGTTAAACGGATCTTACCTTTTCCCTCTTCTGTGCCAACTCAATCAAGGTACCTACCTTTTCCCTCTCCTATGCTAACTCAATCAAGGTATGTGTGCTTTTTAGGCCCTTTTACCCAATTTTTTTCTGAATTAAATCACAAAAACAGAGAAAACAATGGTTAAATTGGATTTTATTACTTTCTTTTATCATTGATTCTAAAAGAAAACTGAATTAGATACTTATAAATGGGTTTCACTACACAAATTTTTATTATTTGGATATTGAAATTTTAATACAATTATTTGGTTTTTTGTGATTCTTTTATTCTCTATTTTACAATGCCACTTTTTCTTTTATTTTTTAAACAAATTTCGGTTCAGTATTCATTTCTTTGTTCTGTGATTTTTTTTGTTAGGAATTTTAATTTGAGAAATGGAGTTTTTGGTCATATTCATTTAATTTCTTCAGTCGCCTCCATGTATTCTATTTGTTCTCTTTTGGGGAAGTGGGTTCATGTCCAATTGGCTAGTGAGACTGATAGAAGTTATTTGGGCATTATTTCATCAAAATGCGGGGAGGGGTTCTTGGGTGTTTTCAGAAGATTATATTTAGAGTTCTCAATTGTTTTGCCCGGTCCAAAGCATTAGTTGCAATTGGCACATTTTCAGATTGAATGCGAAGCATCGAAGGTCATTTGGTTTAATTTTTTTTTTTTTTTTTTGATTTATCAATAATTATTGAAGACCTCTTAGTTAAAATAAATTTGAAGGTGTCTTGGCTATATATGTGTATAAAATTGGTTATTTGTATCTAATAAAAACCCCCACTAAGGGATTGGTGAAAATATGGGCAAAGGGCATTGTTCTCGTTTTCTTTGTTTTCTTGTGAGTGGCCCTATTTTCTTTCTTGGAGAAATTTTATATAACGAAACGTGTTAAATAATTATGATTACACGGTTGATTATTAAAAGTTCTTGTTCTTTTTGCTCTGAAGTGCATGAATCTGGTGAGTTCTTGCTTGTTGCTGCCAGAGCCACTTACGCAGTTCTTCAACAAACAAGGTGAGTTCTTCCTTGCCTTCTCTCTCTATGCCACACACACAGTTATTCTCTGTTGCCCAACCCACAATATCTCAATAATGTATATTACAATTGTTAGGCAAATTACTTTCTCAAAAAACATTTCTTAGGCAAATTAACTTGGATTTAGAATAACATGATTTTCCGGCCTCATTTTATGTATAAAAGTAAAATGAACTTTTTTTTTGAATGTTGCACTTTTTGAAGTGCAGCCTCCCAATATAGAGGAGCTCTATTATAGCAAGGTTAG
The DNA here is from genome assembly GCF_054954075.1 of Amborella trichopoda. Taxonomy (NCBI): domain Eukaryota; kingdom Viridiplantae; phylum Streptophyta; class Magnoliopsida; order Amborellales; family Amborellaceae; genus Amborella; species Amborella trichopoda. The sequence continues at coordinate 27,404,184 of NC_142342.1, forward strand.
GCGTTTAGTAGGGTTGGGTAGGACCAACCAGGGACTCCAAAATACAATCCTCGAGGTTACGAGGGTGCAGACAATGTGGTAGGCCACCCACACCACATCCCATCATTAATGCTGAATTGCTTTAGTATTCATTGTTGTGCTATTTTTTCCAATTAACATTCGGTTTTATAATATAGTGGGAAGACATCTACCGTAGCACAGAGCTCTTGAGAGATGGTATCTGATCCAAGAACTGGGATTTGGCCACTGAGGCATTCGGCTACCTATCAAAGTATTTTCCAATCCCATTGGAGGATCCCCAGAATGACAATGCGAATGATGATGTACTAGGGACATTGGAGAGAGTAGCTCCCGATCGGAGGATCAGATCCCTACACAGCCTATTCCTATGCCAACGCGAACGGAGGAGGTTGGACGAGTATACTATGCTTGTGTCATGGATGCCTCAACATCAACATCTCCTTCCTCTCCTCTCAACATTACTAATTCAAGAAATGGGCAGGAGTGTGGTGCTCATGCTATAGTGGATGAAGCTTGCCATGATTGTCCATTTGATGAGGACATAGTTGCAATAAATAGAGAAGGAGATCCTATACTTATAGAAGTTCAGGTAGCCCTAGCAAGACATGCAAGTGTCGAACCGGCAATAGGAATGCTATTTATTGACGAAGCTGAAGCTTATGATTATTATAATAAGTACACAAAATTGGTAGGGTATGTAAAAGACCTATTTATAGAGCATGTAAAGGATTTGATTAATTTTTTGAATTTTGGAGACATGTAAATACCTCTTTTTGTAGTTAACTTTGGGGGTTATGTGAATATTCAATATTTGTGTAATTTTGAAGGCATGTAAAAGACCCCTTTATGAGGGCATGTAAAGGACCTCTTTATGGGGCATCTAAAGAACCTATTTGGTGACTTTTAGTAACATATGTGTGACGTTTATTTCTTTTCCATGTATGTGCAATGTGGGTTTACTTGGACAATAAAATGCATTTATATCCCCGTAGTTCTCACTGTATTTTATTTTTTATGCCAAGCATTTAATATGTTCTCACCTTTTACCATACGAGAGAGTGTGCAGAATAGCTTTATAACCATCACGGACCTGCTTTGAATAACCAGCTCTCTCTTATAGGCCTTGTTTCATTGTAGCTGATAACCAGATCTCTCTCTCTCTCTGTTTATGTGTCTCAAAAAAAAAAAAAACCATAAACTGAAAAAAAAAAAAACAACAACCCATATACTGAATAATACTAGAAACTAGAGAATTTCATTCACAAAAGATTACCATTAATTAAACAATGACCAATTACAATCATTTACAAACCACTGGAAAGATACAAGGAGGTTAAACCCCTCATGAAATAGGGAAAACCAGATACAAATGAAGCTTCAAAAAGTTAAACCCAATTGAGCTGACTCACCACCAACTAGTAATTTTTTTTTTTTGCTTCTTCAAGTTTCACTCTTCCATTCAAATGATGCAGCAAAGGCCGTCTCCTTTGAGCATGTATTCAATCGTCTTATTGATCTTTGAGAATGAGACTGAATGTGTGATGAACTTCTCCACGTGACGTGTACCTTTTTTATGTATTTGTTGATAATAGATGGAAGATCAGAATGTAGCTTATAGTTTCCAAAGAATGTTCATTTGAGAGTCCTTTCATTGAGCACATTCATGGGGTGTATCTTGAAATTGCATCCTTGTGAAGAACCCCAACAAGCACAGTTACACTGCATCCTTCTACATGTATTTACGGTACATGACCATAATTTTTTTAAAAAAAGAAAAAGAAATAAGTGCCATAAATAACACATATGAAACAAGCACCGGAAGCACAAAATAGCAGCAGGAGTAGGGGTAGAAGGGAAGGATAAGCATTTTCCAAAAGATCTACAGCTTAGAGAACCAGATTGTCATAAAAGAAAGTCAACATATATGCATCTAGGCACACTATTGTGCAAATGTATAGTTACATACAAAATCTTCATGAGTTGTATTCATGACTTCGACAGAGTCACTGTTCCAATCTATTGGCATCGAGTGGACAATAGACATGCAGCCTACTCCAAATACTCATGGTAGGGGCAATTTTAAATAGGGAGCCACAACCTATGTACTAACGATACTAGATTCAAGTCATCATCAATTCTTTGTGGCTATTTGGAAGCATTTCAGAAATTCAGAGAGATATAACATACTCTATTACACTTTTCATTAATAGTTGTTGTACATTGTAATAAAAAGAGAAACAAATAATATCATCATCATCAACATCCAAACCTTACCCCAATAGTTTGGGGTTGGCTAGAAGACATATTGTACTCTCTAAAAGAAAATAATACTCACAACTTCAACAATTTTGACACGTTACTGTAGGAGGCTGGAATGTGGCTACCAGTGAACTAGTTATTATCAAGTTGGCTACAAAACAAATTAGAAACAAACATTATATACTTGAATGCAAAAAATATGTGAATGGATTTCACATCTTTAAGAACTACTTCTAAGCAATCCACCATCTAGAGGGGTACAAGAATGTGTAAATGATTGTACACATTGTGTCATTAGTATGAAGAGAATAACATTATCAGTTCACATTAAAAGATTAAGGCCAGAACTTAAAAATATCTATTAATATACGCTACCTGGTCATTCTCTAACCTCAATTATGCAGCTGAATCAAATTGAGATTTCACATGAGAAACTTGAGATGGAGAATATCTAGGTTTGTTGTTCATCAAAAAAGATAATTTATAACTAAAAAAGATGATATATCGTTTAAAAGAGATATTATAATATGGTCAATGGACTTTAAAAAAACATAGTCATGTAGATCATGATGGTAAGATGAAATGAGAACAGTGAAGGAGAAAGGTGTGAGACACACCAAAACAGAATGTGAACGTCACTAGTGGGTTCCATTGTAACTCCATCCATGCATCATTAATTTGAAGATACAAACCCAAAGGACTAATACTTTCTTCGGATCATTGGACAATATCGCACTCTTTTAAATAAAAAAAGGGGTACGCTAAGAATACCATAATCGAGTTGAGTGGAGTATGCTATACTGTAATCCAAAGGAGCATCTCAAGTCCTTTATTGATGGCAGACAATGGATACTAGCCATACTAGGGATCACTGTATGCAGTTGAAGTCCAACCCCAGTGGATGCCCCTTCTGAGGTACTAGGTGTGATACTCCATTGGATTTTGCTAAAGTTTCTAGTTTAAGTATATATCAAATTTTTTAATAAATAATAATTGTTAAAGGAAACAGAGTATGATAAAATCGCTAGTATAAGTAGATGTCTAAATTTTTAATAAATTATAAATTCTTACATAAATGAGATCAATCACATCCTTACTTGCTGATGGTATGTGACTTGAAAGATGACTAGTTGCAAACTGCATTTCATCACAAAAGACATATCATTGTGTTAATCTTCTACTAGTGCTTGGAAAAAATAAATTTATGTTCCTCCTAGCTAAGGATTTAAGTTTGACTTTCAAGAATTCATTAGGAGATCAAAGTAAGAAGATGTTCAAAGCATCCAGCTCCTACAAGTCTACACTAGACACAGATTTCCAAATACTTTGTCTAAAATGAAAAGTATACTACAATCCATTGAACTTTTACAAACCATACTCCTATGGGTTCAACCATTCTCCATTGAAATGAGGATAAATGATAAAGATCAAAGATCGGAAAGGACAACACAAGGAATGGGCCAAATGGTGGGTCCCACTCTCTCCATCACCATCTGCCATTTCAAATGAAAGAAATGACCAGAATGGACTATGAATTTTCAAGGTTAATGGAATTAGAGGGTATTTTCCCATAGAAATGTGTGCTCGAATATATAATAAATGGCTACAAAGTCAGAGTCATACTGAGGGAAACTGATAGCTTAAGGAATCTTCTAGCCGTAACCTTTTGCCTCACTACATACAAGTTCAAAAGCACTTCCAAGTTTAATCTAAATGAAAACTCAATAAATTAGGACATACCAAGTGGCACAAGATTTGAGTTGATATGATACCTTAAACCGGGAAAGAGGGGGTGTAGAGTAAACAATTATGCTAAGATAGCACTAATGGCCCATATATCTGATAACAAAAAAATGGTGGCAGCCAATTAGAAGGGTAAAACGAGTGGTACGATAATAGGTAATACATAAAATAGGAGAAACTCCATGTGGTTGATTGTTTTCTCCCGCTTCAAGCCACGATACAATGAGTAATAAACTGATCTTGGTGGTGGAAATTATATTGTAAACTGATCGTGTGTGGCATAGAGAGAGAGGGACAGAGAAGAACTGCGTGTGTGGCACAGAGAGAGAGGGCAAAGAAAAACTCACCTGGTTTATTTAAGAACTGCGTACGTGGCTCTGGCAGCAAGAAGCAAGAACTCACCAGATTCATGCACTTCAGAGCAAAACGAACAAGAACTTTTAGTAATCAACCATGTAATCATAATTATTTAACACGATTCGTTATATAAAATTTCTCCATGAAAGAAAACAGGGCCACTCGCAAGAAAAAAAGAGAATAGGGAGAACAAGGCCCTTTGCCCCTATTTTCACCAATTCCTTAGTGGGGGTTTTTATTGGATACAAATAACCAATTTTATACACATATATAGCCAAGGCACCTTCAAATTTATTTTAACTAAAAGGCCTTCAATAATTACCAATAAATAAAAAAAAATAAAATAAAATAAAACCAAATGACCTTCGATGCATCGCATTCGATCTGAAAATGTGCCAATTGCAACCAATGCTTTGGAATGGGCAAAACAATTTAGAACTCTAAATATAATCTTCTGGAAACACCCAAGAAACGCTCCCCGCATTTTGATGAAATAATGCCCAAATAACTTCTATCAGTCTCACTAGCCAATTAGACATGAACCCACTTCCCCAAAAAAGAACAAATAAAATACATGGAGGCAACTGAAGAAATTAAATGAATATGACCAAAAATTCCATTTCTCAAATTCAAATTCCCAACAAAAAAAATCACAGAACAGGGAAATGAATCTGAACCCAAATTTATTTAAAAAATAAAAGAAAAAGTGGCATTGTGAAATAGAGAATAAAGGAATCACATAAAACCAAATAATTGTATTAAAATTTCAATTGAAAGTCGGGCATTATTTTTTCAGCTATATTCATTGCAACTTCTTCAAGTTATAGATCTAAATAATAAAAATTGTGTAGTGAAACCCATTTATAACTATCTAATTCAATTTTCTTTCAGAATCAATGATAAAAGAAAGTAATAAAATCCAATTTAACCATTGTTTTCTCTGTTTTTGTGATTTAATTCAGAAGAAAATTGGGTAAAAGGGCCTAGAAAGCACACATACCTTGATTGAGTTAGCACAGGAAAGGGAAAAGGCAGGATCCGTTTAGCTGCTGAAATGAAACATTAAAAAGTTGCGTTTTGGGAAAAAAAAAGTAGAGTGTTGGGACAAAAATGTAGGGTTTTGGGTAGGTTTTTGGAAATAATTTGGGTTTTCTACAAGAGAAATACAGAGATTTCACCCACTGTAAAAAAATTTCATGAATTAGGGTTAGATTGTAGCTTGGGTTCAAGCAAAAAAATCAAGATAATCACTCACCCGATTGATACCCTAAACAGAGGAGTCTGTGGTGTTTGTGGCAAAACCAAAGCTTCTTAGAAAGAGAAGAGGATGACGGAGATGACCGTGTTCGAGCTTCTCAGAGAGGGGATGGGATGAACGAGAAAGAATGACTCTTCACTTCACATAGCAAAGGAGAGAAGAGGACAAGCCATGAGAGGAGCCTCGTAGAGAGAGGGAAGCCTTACAGAGAGAGGGAGGTCACAGAGGAGAGGAAATGGGAAAGAAGGGTAAAAGGAGATTTTTTGAGGTCTGAAGCTTTTTGAGCCAATCAGGGGCGTTTCGTGGGCGGAGTGTTTTTAGCTAATCGGGACCCTTCATTTCAATTTGTTTGAACGGACGGTCGATAGGGTGGGAGCGAAAGCACTGTATATTCTCGTCTAGAGGCGTTGTGAAGACCTTTCCATATATATATATATATATATATATATATATATATATATATATATATATATATATATATATATATATATATATATATATATATATCCGAGGCTCTAAACAATCAAATTCGAGCATACCTAAAAAATTTCACTAAAAGTGGTGTTTTTATGGCCAAATATCCTCAAATTGATCATCTCGACATCAAGATGTATGAATTTCAAGTTTTGAAAATAGTGTACTTTTGTAACGCATTTTTGACTGTAAATTGTCAGGATTTCATAGATCTACACTATGTTTGAAGCTTTAAACTTTATAAATAAAGATGAAAATATATTTTAAGGCTGTCACTAAGATTTTCAATATTGAAACCACATTTCTTGACACTATTTTAAGGTAGGCTCTAATTTAAGCCCTATACAAACCGCACCCATATATATGGAAAAGTCTTTCCAATGCCTATAGGTGAAAATGAAGAGTGATTTCACCTACCCTCATCACCATCCAAATTTCATCGTCTGGTCACAATTGTCCGGTAGTATTTCAATTTTCATTTTTTTTCTATAAATCAGAATGATCTGAAATTTGGAGCGTATCTACATCTTGGTGAGGCACACCTAATAAAAATATAAATTTCATTAAAATATTAATTGACCAAGCTACCCCCATAAATTTTTCAGGGGTATCTTGGTCAATTTATATATTACGAATTATTATTTTTTATATTTTCATTAGATTCTCCTATTTTTTGATGAGTACACGCTCCAAATTTCAGATCATTTTGATTTATAGAAAAAAAAATAAAAATTGAAACACTATCAGACAACTGTGACCATGCGATGAACTTCGGACAGTGATAAGCATAGGCGAAATCACTGTTCATTTTCGCCTATAGGCGTTGTGTAGTTTTTATATATATATATATATATATATATATATATATATATATATATGGATAATCTAAAGTTCACAACTCTTCAAATTACAAAGGTTAATGATATAATTAGTTGTGAAGGGTGGATCTACTAACTTTGTGGTCTATTTATTAAAAAAAGTTACTTTTTGTGATATCTTGCTCATTAAGTGTATTTTTTGTAAATATCACTATAAGACAAATGGTACTTTTGTCATTTCCATAAGGGGTAAAATTGAAATTTTTACTAAAGAACAAGAGCACTTTACAAATAAAGTTCCAGGATACTAACAACCAAAATACTATTGTACTTTTGTAAAACTTTCAAATTTGTCGTTGCTTAGTGGTTAAGTTATATATTAACATAATTTTTAAAACAAAAAGTCAAGATCTTTTTGATAAATACACCATCATAACCCCTTCTAACTTTAACCTTTATATTGTGGCGTTGTTAACTCTAGACAAACCCATATATATTTCTATATGGAAAAAGATATGGTCAGCAACCTCATGTAGATAAGCTAAATGCACCAATGGCCCAGATTGAATCTGGGCTGATCTGACGATCACGGAACTCCGATAGTGTCCAGTAGTGTTTGAATTTTTTTTTTTCTACGAATCCAAATCACTTAAAATTTTAGGCGTGTGTTCTTTAAAAATAGGTGAATCTACGAAAAATATTAAAAAAATATTTTACATGAAAAAAATTGACCAAAATACTCCGGCAAAATTTCAGAGGTATTTTAGTCAATTTTTTATGTAAAATATTTTTTTAATATTTTTTGTAGATTCACCTATTTTTTAAGAACACATGTCTAAAATTTCAAGTGACTTGGATTTGTAGAAAAAAAAAATTAAAATACTACCAGGCATATGTGATCGTCAAATCGGCCCAGATTGTTGACACATTTAGCTTATCTACATGAGACTGCTGACCATATATTTTTCACATATATATATATATATATATATATATATATATATATATATATATATATATATATATGAAAACAGTACGCAACGCCTATAGGCGAAAATGAACAGTGATTTCGCATATGCTCATCATCGTCTACAGTTCATCACACGTTCACAATTGTCCGATAGTGTTTCAATATTCATTTTGTTTCTACAGAATGATCTGAAATTTGGAGCGTGTGTTCATGAAAAATAGGAGAATCTAATAAAAATATAAAAAAAATAATTTACAGAATATAAATTGATCAAAATACCTCTGAAAATTTACGGGGGTATTTTGGTCAATTTATATTTTGCGAAATAGTTTTTTCATATTTTTATTAGGTGCGCCTCACTAAGATGTACACATGTTCCAAATTTCAGATCATTCTGATTTATGGAAAAAAACTAAAAATTAAAACACTACCGGACAATCGTGATCATGTGAAGAACTTTGGACAGTGATGAGCATAGGCGAAATCATTGTTCATTTTCGCCTATAGGCGTGGGGAAGACTTTTTCATATATATAAAGTAATGATCTTATGAGACCCTCCCACATCCATGTGTGTAGGACCTCAAACGATCACCATTAAATTTGTCACAGATCTCTAAAGATCTTTGTCAAATTTAATGGTGATCCTTTGGGGTCCTACACAAATGGGTGTGGGAGGGTCTCATAAGATCATTACTAATATATATATATATGGAAGATACTATTGTTAGTCCAAGGGCTAACAGAAAGATATGAGCCCGATGGCCCAGATTGAATTTGGGCTGATCTGACTGTCACGACCTCATTTCGTGTTTGAATTTTAAATTTTTTTCTACAAATACAAATCACTTGAAATTTTAGGCATCTATTCTTCTCAACAATCTGCACCTAATAAAAATATAAAAAAAATAATCTGCAAAAATAAAATGCTCAAAATACCCCAGAAACATTATGGGGGTATTTTGATCAATTTTTTTCATGTAAAATATTTTTTTGATATTTTTTGAAGATTCACATATTTTTGATGAATTGAAGATTCACATATTTTTGATGAATACACGCCTAAACTTTTCAAGTGATTTGGATTTGAAAAAAAAATATTAAAATTCAAATACTATCAAGCACTTGTGATCGTTAGATTCACCCATATTCAATCTGGGCCGTGGGCATTTACTGTACCAGTCAGCCCATGGGCTGATAGGATCTTTTCTCATATATATATATATATATATGTTTGAGTTCAAAAGCAATTTTTCTATCAAAGCAGTTTTTCTATCAAAACAACGGAAAAAACTATTTCTGTCATGGAGACCCATGATAGTTTCTAACTTTTATCCTCAAGGATGATGGAGGAACATAAAAAGAAAGATTTTAACTATCTGTATATTGGGCTTGTCCAGATAGCTGTCACTAAGTCCAAATAAGAGTCTAGCTACAACATCCAAATCGCTCAATGCTTTAATAGAAAAGCAGAGCAAAGACATTGATATATATCACCAGCCAAACTCCTTAAGGGCTTACAGCCCAAGTCTAAGTCCTAATAAGACGCCTTTTATTGAAACAACATTTATATCCCTTATGGTGATCGAAGATGATCATAAAACAAAAGATCCTGCTGAAATAGCATCGATATACTTGAAAAACCATATGCATCCAAACAAAGGAGAAAAGTGTAGAAAATTTTATGAAGCTATCCTAACGGAAACAAGATCAGCGACAATAGTTCACCACTACAGAAACAATGATACCCAAATTGCATATTTGAAATTCCAGATACATAAAATCATTTCTTATAGAGGCTGGGGTCTCGATCCGTTAAAACCAAGGGCATTAAATATCAAAGGGTTTAAAATTAAAACCTATCATTACTTTGAATATATTAAAGCATGGGATGAAGTGTTCGCCTATCAAAACACAAAGACCTCGCATAGTTGTTATGTTTAGTTCAAATTAACTAACTTTACATAATTCTTTAACTGGTTTAAAAATTGGTTTCTCTTATGGGGATTATGTGAACAAATCCTTCCTGAAAAAATAAAAATATCCCAGAGAAAATTCTCTGAATTTAACAAACGAAAGAAACTACCATATTTATTTTATGACTTATATACCATGTCCCTTGGATCCGTAAATGGACATACCAAATTACCGAACATGACATGGATAGATGGGACTATCTTCCAGAACTTCACAGGAAAATAGCCGTAAAATGGTGGGACAATTATAGAAACGAGTCCCTAGAACCTGATAATGTTTACATGAAAATAATCCCTACTTCTCAAGATAGTCCTAAAATTGGGATAACTGAATATGTCACAAATATGCAGCAACAAAATCTAGATTATCTAAAGCAGAGCATAAAAGAAAGCTGTTACTAGTCCTAAAAGAAGATAAAGACGATGAAGATGACAAAATGTCTACATCAACCAAAGCTGAAGATGAAGAAGAGGATTATAGTCCTCTGAATGGAGACGACTGTGAAGGAATTACCTTTTCTCCAAAAATAGAAACATAAAAAAAAAGGGGACGGCACGACTCCCAATTACCGAGGATATATATATATATATATAGGTTTGTCTAGAGTTAACAACTCCTTAAAATATAAAGGTTAAAGTTAGAAGTGATGGGTGTATTTATCAAAAAGATCATTACTGTTTGTTTAAAAAATTATTTTAATACGTAACTTAACCATTAAACATTGGTAAATTTGAAATTTTTACAAACGTACAATGGCATTTTTGAAGTTAGTGTCTTGGAATTTTATTTGTAGAGTGCCCTTGTCTTTTAGTAAAAATTTCAACTTTACCCTTTATGGAGATGACAAAAATACCTCTTGTCTTGTAGTAATATTTACAAATTTTCCTTTACTTAATGATGAAAATATAAAAAAAGTAATTTTTTTTTTAAAAATAGACTATAAAATTAGTAAATCCACTCCTCACAACTCTCTCTATCTTTAACCTTGTAATTTGAAAGGTTGTGAAGTTTAGATTATCCCTATATATATATGTATATATATATGGATAATTTAAAGTTCACAACCCTTCTTACAAAGATTAATGATATAATGAGTTGTGAATGATAGATTTACTAACTTTGTGGTCTATTTTTTATGAAAAAAATTATTTCTTGTGATATCTTGCTCATTCAGTAAAAGTATTTTTATAAATATTACTAGAAAACAAGAGGTACTTTTGTCATCGCCATAAGGGGTAAAGTTGAAATTTTTACTAAAGGATAATGACACTAAAAATAAAGTTCTAGGATACTGAATGAAAAGAAAACCACAAAATTCGTATAAGCTTTTTGTCATGAAGGGTGTAGGAGCAATGTGTGGGGACAACTATTGAGTCTAGAGAGAGAATTCTGGAGAGAGAGTTTGAGAGTATCATAGAAGAAATTGTGTAAAGAAACACACTGTGACCAAAGTTGAATAAATAAGGATTCATGTCTATGCCTTAATTATAAACAAGTCTCTCTCCTCCTTTCTTATGAATGTGTGTGACAAAATTAGGCCCAGAATCAACCAAAGACTCACCATTTTCAATAGAAAGGAGGCCCTTTTCATGAAAAGAAACAAAGGGGAGGAACCCTGAACCCAAGAAAAAGTTCCAACAGAGAGATTCAAAGAAGAGAGGATCCACAGTGCATTAATATTAAGAGGAAGCCACAGGGAAAACAAGTACAACTAAAGACATGTTAGCTATGCAGGAAGTATGTGGCAAGATTGTAAGTAACGGAAACAAAATTCAAAAAGATAGGAAAGTTGCCATGAGATGTTTTTCGAGATATTTGCTTCAAACTCGAGCTTTAAATGCCTCTTCAACTGAGTTTGAGGGGGAGTAATAGAAACAAAATTCAAATAGAAAATGTATGGCCCTTTTCCTTTGAGAGGAGAACGAAACAAGATAGGCAAGTGTATATTGCCTTTAATATGATAGAAACATGTGAATTATACAATTGTATCAGTATTATATATACAATAAAAAGAACCACCATAAATCAGTGTGGAGCACAATTATCTTTTCCAAAAGTTCTTTTCTCTCTCTAAAATTCTTTAGTAAGGTAAAGATCGATGAAGACATAGCAACAACAGTGGCTAACATCATAGAGGAGCTAGCGATGAGTAGGAGTCTCGAGCCCCATGCATATTTGTTACAGACCTTGAAGTATCATTCTTTATCACCACTTAGGTTGAGGATTGCAATGACGGGAGTGCTATTGCAGTGATAACTGGGATGGCCAATGTGGCCTGGTGTAGGCTTGTTAATGGGTTGGGCCAGCTCAAGCCAGACACCTTCCCCACATAGTGTAGGGTAGGACCGTGCCCCAAATTAATGATATCAAGGCCTGAGCCTGGTTCAAACTGGGTAAATGGGCCAGGCAGGGCCAGTCTTTATAATTAAGGAAGAAAAGAATATTTAATATATACAACATGTATAAAAAATTTGGATCGCCCCAGGCCAAGCTAGAGATAGCTCGGACATAGCCCAAAAACATATCGAGCCTGACTCTGGGCTTAACATGTGGCTTGAATCCAGCACGAAACTGGGCCTAGCCCGAAGGCCTACAGGGTTGCAGTGGCTAGTTAACAGCCTTAGCCAATTGCATATGATTAGAGTACAAAGATCATTTGTAAGAGTGACAAGAGTTGATTCAGGGTAGGGTGTTTGAGTGGAATGACCAGTAATATGAGGGTAACCAAGTTGTGGTTACCACTGACCTTTTCATCTGCAATAATTCACAAAAGAGATGCATAGATCATCCCAAAACTCTGTAGGGAATTACTTATCAAAGGACATTTGTCATGCTCGTGGCAAGGACGACACCAAGAGTTGATCGATTACTCCTTCTTGTGGTGAAACCCCCACCACAATAAATCTAATACCTCAAAACCAATCTCATATCACCAGCAAATCAATTCCAGGAATCTAATTACCCAAAAACTGTATATGATATATAAAATTAAGAGAAGTAAAATAGGAAATCAAAAGACATAACTACAACACATACTACACACAATAATCCAATTACTACAAATGCAAAAATATTTGTGGTTCAGCTTAATCATGTTACATCCATAAGCAATTGGTAAGGAATACAAGATTTGGGTAAATACTTGAGTTACCTTACAATAAGTAAAACACCACAAACTTCCCTTTCCACTATCACAATAGAGCCATTGATCCAACCTCCATCGTTGTGTAAAAACATGGCTTGCCTCACAATCAGTAAAGCACCACCAACTTTCCTTTCCACTACCACAAAAGAGCCATTGATCGAACCTCCAACATCATCTCCATCCCCGTGGATTCTTCTGTAATAGAAAACATTGCTGAAACCAATTGAGATAGGGTACGATTGTAGCTAGGGTTTTGCCCTAAATCTCCAATATCTACCTCACAAGAGCTCTCCCTCACAAGATCTAGTTTCTCTCTCTGTACAAAAGTTTATAAGGCCCTCACTTAAAGTTTTTTCATAATGACCAAAACTACCTATGAATAATGAGAAACCCATTGGAGGTGATTTTGGAATACAAATCCAACAATCTCCACCTTGATTCAGAATCACACCCTTGCCTTACAAACCATATCTAGTTATTCTTTGGTTGAAAAATCTAGAGAACTAGACTCTAACTAAATGATCTATATGAGCATGCCTTGCTCATTTTCCTTCATGCTTGTTCTTCTTATACAAACTTCACCTTCTCCAATTTTTTATTTTTATTTTTGAGTTCTTGGGGCCATGGCACTTCGTCACATGCTCTGGGTGTAACCCTTCTTGCACAATTGGTGATCAATCTATTGTCACCAAGATCCCTTGCATAAGTTATTCCCACGAAGGCGCACATATGTTCGAAATCTTGGTCCTTGCCCATACTTCTCAAATCCCAAAGTACCCATTTAACTCCATTCCAGAATTTCTTTCCAAGGATAATCACAATCCAATCAAGAAAGCAACAAACACGTGAAATAATAAATTTTAAACAACTCATGGCAATGATCAAAATTAACCAAGTATTGTACACAAGACTCTAATCATATTCCCTTCCTCCACCAAATTTCGAGCATTGGTTCGAAGGAAATTAATGAGGTCCTTCTGGATTTCCATCTTCTTGTGAAAGCATCAAAACTTCAATTCCTCTACTTGAAAGTAACTAACTTATGGAAGTAAGCCCAAAATTTTGATAAGGCATCCTCTGCATATGGTTGAGGGAAATTAATACGAATGGAGAACGCAGCTAGCTAAAGTTTAATCACTTAGACCCAGTAGTTAGAATAGGCAGTTTGATTTCTGATGGACAGTATGGGATCTACAATACCTTTAATATAGGCAATGCTAAAGAAATCAGCAGTTAGAAGAAAATCTTTTTACAGTCAGATTTAGTCCCCTGATACAAAGGAATTAACTCCAGAAAAATAAGAAGCCAAAAATAGAACACTCATGACACGGGTTCATCTTGAAAACCCCAAATGACTGAAGCAAAAACTACCTTACAGAAGTAGATGCAAGACTTTCACTCCTGCCATCTAATGTCACCACTACAAAGCCCACGCTTTCAGTTCCTTGTCTGATCTCACCTATATCATTGCCATCTGTTAGTAATTGCCATCTAGCAACAACATAAACCATATTTACTTTCAACAGACAAGCAAGTCCACAAGGAGGCGTCAGACAACTGCTGATCTTTTTGTTGGCAGCAATTATACAAGAACTCCTCATTTGGAATCACGTGGTTGACCATGCCTGTGAGATGTTCAGTAAGAGCCCTTATCGATATAGCTCTTGTGCTTTGCGCTAGATTACGAGGTGCTAATGACCTTGCACACAGTGAGTAAGTTTCCATTCTTTTAGAGAATGCTATGGGAACTTTAACTGAGGCCATCCTCAACTTCCTATTTGTTTAAGGGCATGGCATGGGAAGCCCCTTAGTAATGCTCCTGTGCTCATAATAGAAAGGAGTTTTCACTTGTCAAGAGACCAGAGGTAGGGCCTTGGTGGCAGTACCACCAAGCTCCATGAATGAAGTCTCGCACTACATTCTCACCAAAGGAAAAGGGTGGGGGACGAAATCCTCGCAAAAGAAAGAGAAAAATATACAAATAGCAAGGTCGAAAGTTGAAACCATACATGGGTCACATTTCTTCCATTTTTGCTTTATGAGATATCTTTGTAGAACAATTTAGAAAAAATAAAAGCAATTACCAATTAGAACATATCCGTCATCTGAGCCAACAACGTGACGAGTAAGAAAATATACACGAAAACAATGAGTTTCAAAATTTATTGCTGTGAAAAAAATAAGGCAATAAAGACATAATTTCCTAGCTTAAAAGCATGGCATGGTCTAAATATTATCAATGCCAAATATTTCAATGACATAATTGTACATTAGATGATCACAAAGGAAATTAAGAAAAAAGTACTTGCAGGATAAGGCAACATTAAACCATGTCAATCTGGTATATGAACATCGTTTTAACTCGATTTTTTATGACTATTTTCTCCATGTTTTTGTGTTTATCACACAACATTTTGCATTTGGAGCTTTTTTAAGCCATGCCAATCTTTTGAGTTCTTTTCCCTGCAATTTGTAATGTCATGTCTCTTGCAGGTAAGAGTCATGTCACCATTCCAGAAGTGCTTATCTAACATCTAGCTGCAATGAGTAATCACTTGATTCTTGTGAACTTTTATGTGCTCCTTTCTGTATCATTTCTTTTTGTCATTGTTATTATAGTGCTTGATTTCAATATGGTGAATTGTTTTCTAGCATCGTCATTGTTATTATAGCGCTTGATTTGTATTTCTCCATATGCAATTGATAATATGATGTTCACCTTTCATTTCGTGGAATTTAACTATATAGGAGTTTGATTGGTCCAGATGGGTAGTGCATACACTATGAGAAAACAACTCAAAATTGCTCCATTTACTTTGGTAAGCACTTGCTTGATTGCTTCATCCATACATATCACGCTTAAAAATATCTACCTGAACGATCTTTTCATGTAGAGAGACCATATTTTTGTAGAGTGGAACCACAAAGTATTTCTCACAATGTATGGGATAAATGAGAAGAGATTCAATAAGGAGGCTGGTGGGTATGTATTCATGATTTCTTGACATCAATTCATTAGTATGCCATGTCATCAGCCAGAAATAAGTAAATAAATAAATTCATTAGCATCTCATATCATCAGTTAAAAAAGACAGAAAACCCAAACTCTAAAGATATTTAGGGATACCATCAAAGATATTTATGGGGCAAAGTCAAAGGAGTTGGATAACTATAATAATGCTATTCGGAACTCAAAGGCCAGTTAGATTTTAGTCACAAATTTCTCTTATAAGAGACGGATTTTGGAGGACACTGAAGTTGATTATTTACTCAGGCAAAACAATAGTGTGTAGATCTGCACATACATCTATATAACAAGGGTCATTTGGTCTGACTCCATCTCAACTACTGTAATAGTTTCTGTGAATGAAAATGAAATCTAGTTTCAATTGGATTATTACATCGGATCCCCTTTTCTCTTGATGTTTCCAGAAAGTTTTGATTTCTGGAAGAGAATTTACAATGTGTCAAGTGTTTCTGACTTCTATTTATTGTTCTTATTGTTCTAAGTTCTAACGACAACTCCATGTGTCATGAGATCATGCAATGACACAGGGTCCTCAGAGTTTTTATAGTAAGTGTTAATCTGTGACCTACACTTCCGAATAATTGTTGTACATCTTTGATTGAAGCTTGTCAGAAACAATTCTATTAAAACGTTATCAGGGAGTGATTGAGTACTTATGTTTCAAAACTAGTAACATGGGATGACATTAGCAACCATGATTGATGACATCATCAATGGTAAATTTGAAATATTGGGGATAAAATATTTCAAATATAAAGAACTTCAATAAGGATGACCTCCAATTTGATATTGGAAGCATGAGATTGGAATGCATGCAAAAAAGTGGAGACCTCAGTGATGCCTATGGGTGTGGTTGGCTCTACAAGGGATTGAATCCCTCAGATACAAAAGTAAATGGCGTTCAAGTACACAAAATGCCCTTTTACAGAGGTTACAATAAGAAATAACAAAATGGTGATTTTGCAATTGAGTCATTGCATCACATGCAATGCACACAAAGTTAATTGCAGTTTCAATTTTCTAGAACCAATGTTCACATGGTCATACTTAATGGAAAACAGTATTTTTCTTTGCTGTTGGTCCTCCCAAACAAGTTCTGCACGTTTATTCAAAACTAAAATATCTACTGTTTTTTTGTCTTAAACATCAAAGACGGGTCCAGGATGCTTAACCTGTTGCATGTTCATGTAATCCTCGACCATGTTTTCTTTTGGGTAGGCTGTTTTAGCAAACCCTCACCTATTTTCTAAGTTGGAGAAATATTATAATTGATGTAATTACATAAATTAGGCAGACCCTGGCAAGATTTTATGTAATCAAATGAACTCTTTTTTTTTCAACCTCTTTTGATGGTATTCAGAGTCAAAATTTTAATAAGAAGTTTCCAGTCATACAAAAAAACCTCGTCTAGGACAAAGCCTTTCAGATAACTTGTTGACAAACTGAATTTCTTTTATAAAATGTGCCACTTGAAAGCTGGACCCTCCCTTTGATAGCTGAAGGAGACTAACACAACATCATCCAGTGGGCTTCGTTGGCGAGCACCTACCCATGGACCCTCGCCCATGTGTTTGAAGAAATAGCCCACATGTGCTCTGGGATTTCCTTCTCTTGGAACCATGTGTGGTAAGAGAGTAACTCTCTTGCGGATAAATTGGCCAAAGAGGGAGCTGGGCCCTGGGCCCTAGTGGTTTCGGGCACCCCTTGGCTCACTTTCTTGATGGGAGCTTTTTGCTTTAGTTCTAGCTGTATCTGTCCGTTCAATTACCCTTGATTAGGGGATACTGCTTGTATTTAAAACTTATAGTAACACAATGTTAACATTCTCAAAAACAATTGCCACCTGAAATTCTTGCAAAAGATTCCACATGTTAACTTTTCCAAATCAATATCATTCTCTGTTTTCCTCTTCAAAGCTTGATGTGGCAGAACTCATCTTCTTATTAGTTGCTTTCATTTATGGTCAGTAAAAGAACATCTTCAATTCCCTGATATTGTGCTATAAATTTCTTGATTCATTGTTTGCTATCATGTATTCCATTTATTGATTTTCTTGTTGGGAATATCATGTTAGTTATCACAGTACTCCTAACTGTGGAGCCCCACAAAGAGCCATGCTTGGAAGTGCTTGTATTTGAATGTAATGGGATGAGCATGACTAAATGGTTTCAAGGGAGAGAGCAACAACCAAATCTGGAACACAACCGCCTCTGTTCTTATAGTCCTTGTTTCTTTCTCTGATCTCTGTTCTCCTTCTTATAGCTTCCTTTGCAATTATCTTGCTGTCCGCTTCTCTCTTCTTTTGCTTGTCTCCTACTTTGACTTCTCCTTTTCTCCTCTCCACACTCCTCACAATTGCTGTTTTTTCGTCTTTCCTCACAGGTTTCACCCTTCTCTCTTTTCCAGCTTGCTTTTCCACATTTTTCTCCATTTCTGCCCTTTTTCTCATTCTCTTGTCAACGACTCCCTTTTCCCTGAAGTTCTTTGCGTTGGCTTGCTTTCTCTCCTCTCCAATTTCATCCTGTTCTCTGTTCTTCTCTCTGCTCCATGACTTTTATCTCTCTCTGCCCTTTCTCTCTATTTTACCTTGTTTCTCTCCTATCTTCCATTTCTATCCTTCCTCCAAAATGCAGATGGGCTCCTTCATTTGCTGGTCTAAACCTTCCAAAATGCTATAGATAACCAGCCTTTGAGGATGCGAAGTATCTCCAACCACAAATATATGTGTCCTTCTCTCAAGTTCAATCCAACTGCATCCTGCAGCCTTTTTCAAATCCCTTTGCTTCATCAACCTTCTCACCTCTTCAACCCCCTCCCATCTCCCATTAGCTGCATAAATATTAGACAAAACCACATAATTCCCTGTGTTACTTGCCTCCAGATCAAACAGTCGATATGCAGCAAGCCTTCCGAGCTCCACACTCCCATGGATTTTACATGCACCAAGTAAGGTCCCCCATACGTTGGCATTGGCCTCACATGGCATGCTCAATATGAATTCATATGCTTCATTGAGATGTCCAGCTCGGGCTAGCATGTCCACCATGCATGCATAATGCTCCATGGTGGGCTTGATTCCATATGCATCATACATGGACTTGAAGTGCTTCCATCCTTCATCTATGAGGCATGCATGGCTACATGCGGTGAGAACAGTGGTCATCACAACATGGTCAGGCTTTATGCCTGAATATACCATAAGGGTGAAGACTTGCAATGCGTCTTTGGCATGACCATGCATGGCATAGCCACCCATCATGGCAGTGAACATAACCATGTCCCTCTTGGATCTTGTACTAAAGAGCTTGTGTGCATCTTTTATGCTTCCACACTTAGAGTACATATCCAAGAGTGTTCCTTCCAAGCATACATCGCTGAAATATGATCTCGTTATGTATGCGTGGCATTGTTTCACTATGTGCATGGATGCCAAACATGCGCATGCAGGGAGGATGCTCATAATGCTTATGGCATCAGGTCTCATCCCTTGATTTTGCAAATCATGAAACAAGTCAATGGCTCGATCCGGATTGGTATTCTCAGCATTCAATTGAATCATCAAATTCCAAGTGGTAAGATCCCTTTCACGCATTTCACGGAAGATAGTTTCTGCATCATCTGGACAACAATTTTTTGCAAATCCAAATATCATTGCATTGCCCGTGATCACATTCTTCTCAGACATGTTCTTGAAAACCATGAACGCATGATGGACGCTCCCACATTTCGCATACATGTCCAACAATGCGTTCCCAACTGCTAGTTCAAGTGAGAGACCGGATCGTATGCAATAGCCGTGCACCTCCTTGCCATGTCTTGGGTTGATATAAAAGGAGATAATGCTTAGGATGGTTACAGAATCAGGCTTGGTTCCTTCCATTATCATTCGATTCAAGAGACTACCGATTTTATCCTCTTCTCCAATTTGGGCACAAGTTGCAAGCATTGTGTTCCATGATATTATATCTCTATTGGGCATCGTCTCAAACGTCAGATATGCATCCACTGTTTCCCCACACTTTGCATAGAAACTGATCAAAGCATTTCTCACAGCAACATTATCATGTAACCCCATGTCCATGGCTATGAGGCCATGAATCATCCTTCCCACATGCACATGACCCAGTTGAGCACAAAGAGGCAGCAAAGAGATGATGGTTATGGATTCAGGATTCATCCCATCACAAAGCAAATCCCTGAAAAATTCAACGGCTTTACTTAACCAACCATTCTGAGCATATCCAGCAATAACTGCATTCCATGAAACGATATCTCTCCATTTCATCTCTCTAAAAACGCGTTCTGCTCCCTCCATGTCCTCAACCCTCGAGTAATAGCTCAAAAGGGCATTGGCCACACTTGAGTTCGATACCAACCCGACTTTCTCGACATAGCAATGGACCTCCTCACCCTCTTCACATTGACCTTCTAATTCAGCACATATTGAAAGCACAGTAGCGATGGTTGCATAATTCGGGGCCTGATCCTTGCCTGAAACCATGCATTGAAAGTATCCAAACGCCTCCTCAAATAGCCCATTTTGAGCACACCCTGCAATTATAGCATTCCATGAAACAACATCCCTATCAGGAAGCCAATCAAACAATTTACAAGCATCCAATACTTTCTGGCACTTCGAATACATCGAAAGAATTGCATTGGCAACAAGAGTCCAAGACTCGAAACCCATCTTTATTGCATAGCCATGGAGGCCTTGACTACTCAATAGAGCATTTAACTTTGCACAAGCAGTGAAAGCAACAGCTAGAGTAATGGAATTGGGCATAGGCATCTCTTCACTCTCATGCATCTCGTGCACGAGCGTCAAAGCCTCAGCATAACGCATGGTTTGTACAGAAGCCGAGACACAAATGTTCCATGTAACCACATCCCGATGCGGCATCTCTTGAAACAGGCAGCTAGCCTCACTTGAAGCACCACATTTTGCGTATAAATTGAGAAGGCCTTTGGAGACACCTTCATCTGAGCCATGGCCCAACTTGGCCACCAAATTGTGGGCCATTTTCCCCAAGTGAAGGGAGGAGAGGGTGGTGCAAGCCTTGAGGACGGGGTGGAACGTGTAGTTGTCGGGTTTGCAGCCTGAGCGGTGCATGCAAGCGAACAACGCAAGGGCTTCGTCGGGTTGGTTCAACAAAGAGAGGGAAAAGAGTATTGAGTTCCAAGATGTGGGGTTGTTGGGTTTGGATGCTTGGTTGCTCTGGTTTTGGAGGGACTTGAATTTGATGGGAGGAGTGGGTTTGCAGTGGAAGAGCGATGTGATTTCGAAGTTTGGGATTGCTGGTTTCTTCATGTAAATGTTTCATGGCACTGGGTATGGCCAGTGAGATAAACAAGAATACCGCCAGTATCAACCTTCAAAGACAACATCAAAATAACCATTTCAGAGGAGCTCTATGGATAAGATAAAAGAGATGCAATCAATTGGAAAATGGATTGTACAAACTCATTCAATAGCATAGACTAAGGACATAATTTTGCTAAGAATATCAAATGCACATTAAACAATGGCTTCCACATTGAATTCTAGTATTGCAAGACAGTAACTAACTCATGAAAGTAAACCCAAAATTTTGATAAGGTCTCCTTAGCATATGATTGAGGGAAATTAATACGAATGGAGAACGCAGCTAGCTAAAGCTCAATCACTTAGACCCAGTAGTTAGAATAGGCAGTTTGATTTCTGATGGAAATGCTAAGTATGGGATCTATAATACCTTTAATTCAGACAAGGCCAAAGAAATCAGCAGGTAGAAGAAGTTTTTTTCACAGTCAGATTTAGTCCCCTGATACAAAGGAATCAACTCCAGAAAAATAAGAAGCCAAAAATAGAACACTCATGACACGGGGCCATCTTGAAAACCCCAAATGACTGAAGAAAATGGATCGAAAGCAAAAACTACCTTACAGAAGTAGATGCAAGACTTCCACTCCTGCCATCTAATGTCACCACTTCAAAGCCCACGCTTTCAGTTCCTTGTCTGATCTCACCTATATCATTGCCATCTGTTAGTAATTGCTATCTAGCAACAACATAATTCTTAAAAACACCAAACTTACTTTCAACAGACAAGCAAGTCCACAAGGAGGCATCAGACAACTGCTGATCTTATGGTTGGCAGTAATTATACAAGAACTCCTCATTTGGATTCACGTGGTTGACCATACCTGTGAGATGTTCAGGAAGAGCCCTTATCGATATAGCACTTGTGCTTTGCGCTAGATTACGAGGTGTTAATAACAGATTGCACACAGTGAGTAAGTTTCCATTCTTTTAGAGAATGTTATGGGAACTTTAACTGAGGTCATCTTCCACTTCCTATTTGTTTAAGGGCATGGGAAGCCCCTTAGGAATGCTTGTGCTCATAATAGAAAGGAGTTCTCACTTGTCAACAGACCAGAGGTAGAAAATGGGCTGGGGCCAAGGTGGCAGTACCACCGAGCCCCATGAATGAAGTCTCGCACTACATTCTCACCAAATCCCCGTAAAAGGGTGAGGGTCCAAATCCCCGTAAAAGACAGTGAAAAATATACAACTAGCAAGGTTGAAAGTTGAAACCATACATGGGTCACATTTCTTCCATTTTTGTTTTATAAGATATCTTTGTAGAACAATTTGGAAAAAATAAAAGCAATTACCAATTAGAACATATCCGTCATCTGAGCCAACATCGTGATGAGCAAGAAAATATGCACAAAAACAATGAGTTTCAAAATTTATTGCTGTGAAAAAAATAGGGCAATAAAGACATAATTTCCTAGCTAAAAAGCAGGGCATGGTCTAAATATTATCAATGTCAAATATTTCAATTACATAATTGTACATTAGATGATCACAAAGGAAATTAAGCAAAAAGTACTTCCAAGATAAGCCAATATTAAATTCTCATATCTACTCCACCATTCTGTCATACATAAATAAAAGTGATTCGATTTTATAAAATAATGAAATGAAGAAAAAAAAAAAAGACCTGTTTTGTGGGGTAATGATAATTTTTCGGTCACGTAAACCTAGATATTTATATATGCCATTTTTAAACCATAATAAACCTTTCTACACAAAATAAATGAAAAGCCTCGGTAATTTAAAAAATCAACCCAATGAATAAAATTATGAAACCTCAATAAACTAATAAAAGAAACAAGAGTTCCATGATTTGCCATATTTTCCAAATCAATAGTAAATATAACTTCTTCAAACATCAATACAATAAAAACCTCAAAGATTGTAACCCTATGGAATGGCAGTAGTTACACCACTTGAAATAGAACATTCACTAATTAAGACTAATTAATAACTCGAAAGAAAAATTGACAGTAACTTTAGAGAGAGAGAGAGTTGCAAAAGACGCATAAAATGAGTAGGGAAGAAAAGGTGCTCACAAGTATAGAAGTCGTAAACAGTCAAATTGGATTTGGAGTAGTGGTTTAAAAAACAGATCGGTACCCTGGATCAGGCACCCCAAAACCCATCTGGATCGGTGAATCGGCATTTTGGATCGGGAATCGGTTGAATTCGGCCTTAAAAAAAAATCAAAAAAATTATTAAAAATCATTATAAATGTTGTTTTTTAGGAATCCAATAAGAAATGAGGGTACTAAATTAATTTGCTTACCTTTAGCCAAAAAAACAAGGGTACTAAATTAATAACTTTATTTTTTTGTATCAAAATGTGAAATATTGAGATGTTCTTTCCCTGTATGAAGCTTCTCATCAAACATTTATTAAAACCGGACTAAATACAATATTATACATTGAAATTAGAATTATTGGTTAGTATTTTATTATTTTATCATCATTTTACTATACAAATAAGAATAAATTTGAACTTTGTCTTATAATATCATCTAATTTAAAAATCTAATATACAACTATAACAAAAAATAATACATTGCATAATTTGTAATGTAAATAAATTAATAAATAACATATAAGACCTGATTGTCATTGTAATTAGTATAATTATTAATAATAATAAACGTGATTCAAAAAACAAGGGTATGACCCTCACAAATAAATAAATCTAATGTATAATATTAGTGTTGATAGAAATATAGAATTTAGGAACATAAATTTGCAATCATATTTTAATAAAATTAAGAAAATAAATAAATAAATTCATCTTTGCAATGTGGGATAATTGATAAAGTACCTTGAAAAAAATTCTGAAGTGGTATGAGCTAGTGTTATTTTTCTCTCTTAAAATATCTTATAAACTAGTATTTTTTTAATGTTCAATAAATCAGTATTATTATTATTTTTTGCTTTTTTTAATATCCTATGAGCTAGTACTAATTTTTTAATCCCAATTAGCTAATAGTTTAATTCTATTAGTCTATTTTTGTTTTTTTTTTTTTGGACAAGTAAATTTAAATTTTTTTTGGTGAAGGATAAAGGTAGTGGGCCCTATCAACCAATGTATCAAAAAGCGCTAGGTGGGTCCTAGACGGCCTGGGGGGTCTAGGCCACCTAGCGCCTAGGCGGGCGCCCAGAACCTGGGCGGCTGCCCAATTGGAAAAACCATACCAAATACCAATATACCATATTCCAAGTTGAAAAAAAAAAAAGATAGACGTTGAGAAGAGAATTTTGATAATCCATATTGTTAAAACAGTAAACTGTAAAACCATACAAGTGTAGGATATAAAAGTCAACACTCAACACAACAGAAAATTCAGAAATATACAGAAATTTAGAAAATATACAGTCTAACAAAAATCAATACTCATAACTCAACACAACAGTTAACACTCAACACTCAGCACCCAGCACTAAGAGGCAAGAGTCTTCAGTTGTCATCATCATCATCAGAAGGAATATCAATAGGGCAAGCTTCATCATATGCATCAGAGTCGAGGCCATCATCATCAGAGTCATCTCCCTCTTCAATATAACACTCGTCCTCCTCTGTTTCTTCTGAATCTGACTCTTCCTCCTCCTCTTCTACCTTCCTCTTACTAGTATGTGCAGTCTGTGCAGATGAGGCCCTAGGAGTCTTAGTTGCTCTACCCTTTTTTTTGTGCTTCTCTGAACTCAAATATTGTATAATTTCCGCCCTAGTAGCCTCAAGAACATTTTTACACGGGGCAACATCCCTTTTAATACCGGCAAGATGTTTTTTAAACTGGTAAATACCCCCATTAGTATCCTTTCCATAATAATTACATTTAATACGATTTTTATCACTTGGATTCGGGTTATATCCATACTTTCAACCCGGATCACCACTCTGACTAGAACCTGGAGAATATACTTCCATAGAATAGGGCTTATTTTCATCCTTTTCTAGTTCCTCTAAATTCAGAAGATGTCTAATCTCATCCTGAACTGCTTCAGGAACCTTTGTACAAGAAGCAACATTACCTCTAACACCAGCAATGTGTTTTTTGAATTGGCTAATACCCCCATTGGTATCTTTTTCACAAAAATTATACCTTATATAATTTTTATCATTTGGTTTTGAATTTTACCCATACTTCCAACCCGGATCACTTCTTCTAGAATTAGCAGAAATAGATCTATGACAAGGATTTTGTTCTTGTTTTTGTTTTACATAACTTATGTATTGCTTAATCTCCTCTTTGATAGCTTCAGGAACATTTTTATAAGGGACAACATCCCCCTTAATATCGGCAAGATGTTTCTTAAACCGGTTTATGCCTCTTTTTGTATCTTTTTCACAAAAATTGCATCTAACGCAATTTTTGTCATTTGGATTCGGGTCGTATCCATATTTTTAACCTAGATCTCCACTCCGACTAACTCCTAAAGAAGACATCTCAAATAAAAAGAACAATCTAAAAAATAAAGTTTTGCACTTACTTTGATTGCTCGAACTCCAAACTTTGAGAAACACTTCGATCCAATGAAATGTAGTTTTCTGGAGGTTTCCTTCTCTCTAAAAGGGGCTCTTGTGGGTTTAGGTTTCAAATGAACCTAAAACCCTTCCTTCTAACCTTTTATATCTATTTTTTTTATAAAAAAAAAAAAACATTTCCGACTTTGGGCGAGGCACAAAGTTGCTGATCTCTTATTCTTACTCTCTTCCTTGGAAAACATACCTTGCGGTCGCCCAGGGACCACCGCCTAGTTTGGCTGCCTGGGCCTGGGCGATGCGCCCAGGCCTTATGGACCGCCTAGGCACTAGACGGCCCATTTTTTTGAACATTGCTATCAACTAATTATTATTTTTAATACTTTCCTCCTTTTTAAATTAGCAATTAAAGGTCACCATGTTATAAAAGAAATTAATATAATTATGCCATTTATTTCTTGGTAAAGAGCTAGGTCCCGGCCTTTTAAACCTAACCTTTAACGCCAGTGGCAAAGAGCCATAACTAATGCCATTTATTATATATTAGAGAGAGAGAAAAAGCCAACACTGCCAGCCTCCATTAGTTATGCCATTTATTATATATGAGAGAGAGAGAGCGAGGAAAAGCCGACGCTCCCAGCCTCCTTTAGTTGTCCCACATGAACAATCAAGAGAAGTTTGACATGTATAAAAGTTTCTTCAATGGTGCTCTCATGCATGCGCTTGAGAAGCATGAATGGTGGTAGGGCTCGTGTTCTTGGGGGCTGTAAACGGACAAGATAAAGGGGCACGTTGCCCAAGCAAGGCATGTAGGAGAAGATGCTTGCCTCAATTTTTAAAGAAATTATAAAAACGCCCTCTCGACTTACAAAAATTACAAAAATGCGCTTCCGACTTTGAAAATTTTCAAAAAGTGTGATGGTTGGATCCCATTTTATGGGTAGATCCGGAACGATCTAGCCAATACCCGATCTGGATTGGATCGTTGCCCTCCCGACTTTGAAAAATCGAAAAAAGTGTGATGGTCAGATCCTGTTTTATGGCTGGATTTGGAACGGTCTAGCCGATACCCGATCCGGATCGCTGACTTTTTGAACATTGAAGTTAGAGAATACGACATGACATAAATAAATAAAAACACATAATTATTGGGGGATCCATTTTAAAAATAGAAAAAACTCAAATAAATAAGAAGACATAATTATTGGGGGATGAATTTTAAAGAGAGGAAAAGGATTTAGGTGTCGATGAGAGACGGAGGGAAAGACAAGGTTTGGCAAAACAAGGGTCGGCTTTGATACCAATAGTCAAATATTCACAGAATTTCTAAATAATTCAATAGTCAAATATTCCCAAAATTTCTAGGTAGAATTTACAAACAGGATGGGTAAAAAATAAAGCAGGACAGATATATCATATACGCAATACGAGCTTTATTATAAAACAAATACTTACATTTCACATATACAGAAGCTTGTGAGTAGCTTTAACTACTCTAGGATGTATTCTGGTACTGCTTTCCAGAAACAGTCACACATATGCTTTCAAATAAACACTCTTAAGACTATGATTTTACAGACTCAAAGCAGGGAATGAACTAGAAAGAGAACGCCTTTGGTTGGAAATACTTAGACGAAATACTCAGACACTCAAACTCTCTAACCCCTCTAACTCTGGTGTCCTCAATGAGGCTTCTTCCTCCTTTTTATAAGTGAAGGTCGGACTTCAAATTTTATTTTGGAGTTCGAAAAGATGATAATGATGTGACACAATATCTCCAGCTGGCCAAAAGTAACAGGAATCCTTGAATTATTGTGCCGACACTACAATGATCTGTCCTAGCTGCTACAGTAGCCTGAATTATTGTGCCGACATCTTGTCCTTAGTACAGTTACCCATGTCGATGGAGAGTGTTGTCATGGCTTACGTCGGCCTTTTTGGGCCTTCGTGTCCTGGATTGTTATGGAGCCGGCCCGGCCCATTGTACTTGTTTATCTTCTTATAGGTGTAAGGACTCCATAGGAGTCATCTTCATTTTCTTCCACATGATCTTCCTCCTTGTCTTTTGAGGAGATTAAGGACATATCATCTGGCTCTTCTTCATTCAGAGCTAATAATAATTGTCTTTTAATTTCTTTATTTGATAAACTCGGATTATGCTCTTTCAAGAGTTTAAAATATTCATCAATCCTATTAGGATTTGGGGTTTCAAGATTAGCTTGTATAAGTTTTAAATATTGTGGTTGAAGATAAGTATCCTCGAATGAATCCCACCATTTTATCATGACCCTCCTTTCTAAATAAGGGAGATAATCCCATTCAATATTATTAGGAGTTATCATATATTCCCATTTAGGAATCCAAGGGACTTCATATAGTGCTGTAAAATGCATACATATATCTACTTGATTTATTCCTCTATTAGAGGGCTGAAAGAGCTCATATGATTCTTTTGGATAGATGTCTGAAGTAGGTTCCCAGTACAACATCCATCTTTTAAACCATTGCGGAAATGCACTTATTTTAGTATTTAGTCGGAATTGTAAAAACCAACTATGGGTCCTTTGAGGATTTTGAAATAGCAAGACTACATCCCAAGCTTTAATGTAGTCATAACAATTATAACCCCTGACCTTTAGGGCTCCTGAAAAATATTTATGTTTTAGGGGATCAAAGCCCCATTCTGCATAAGTAATGATCGTTAAGATCTGAAATTTTGAATAGCCAATAATTTTGCTATTCCTATTATAATGGAAAATCCTTATTGATTTTGTTTTAGTCAATCTCCTTTCATAATATTATCGAGTTTTATACCCTATTTCAGGATGCATATTATCTATAAGATAAAGATCAACTATTTGATTAGGCTCTTTTAGAGCATGCTTATTTTCAATAACCATTATATGTACTAACGCCTTTTCAATATAAGGTGTTCTAGGCCTAGTATCAGAGCTTTTAGCCTTTTCATTTACCTCCTTATTATAAGGAGAAGATCTATTCTGATTGCGGCTGCTGGATGTATTAGCTTCTATTTTCCTTGGAGTGTCACTGTAAGAACTCACGGGTTAAGAAGTCAGGCAGGGAATTAGACACTCCTTTTATATATTCTATTGAAAAAATCGAATGAAGAAAGAATGGCTTGCCATCTGGCAAA
The DNA here is from genome assembly GCF_054954075.1 of Amborella trichopoda. NCBI lineage: Eukaryota > Viridiplantae > Streptophyta > Magnoliopsida > Amborellales > Amborellaceae > Amborella > Amborella trichopoda. The sequence goes on from NC_142342.1 coordinate 27,433,219, forward strand.
AATCTGTTTGGATGCTATGTTTTTAACATCTTTTTCTAAAATATATTTAGCAACTTTGCAGTCGACTCTTATCAAAATTTCTTGATTTAAAATATCAATTTCGAATTTTGTAACACATTTGATAATTAAAAGAATTTCTTTTTTAATGCTTGAGAAATTTTGTTGTGCTGGGTTCCAAATTCCAGAGGTATATCTTACTAATATTTTTTTTCAGTTGGTTGAAATCTTTATTTTAAGATTCCACCAAAACCGAGTTCAGAGGCATCTGTTTCAATAATTTTGAAAGCTTTTGGATAAGAAATAACTAAACAAGGTAGTTGTTTAGCTTTTGCCTTTATCGTTTTTACTGTAAGAGTATGCTGCTCCCCCCAATCTGGCGGAATTTTTTGAAGTCTTTGAAAAAGGGGCTTGCAATCAGCTGCCAGATTTTTATAATAATCCGCAATATAATTAAGAGACCCTAAAAACCTTTGCAACTGGATTTTATCTTTAATTTCATCAAGAAATTTGTCCGCAAATTGCAAAACTTTGTCAATAGGAGTTATGGTACCTTGAGAAATAATGTGTCCCAAAAATCTGATATTAGTTTGAAAGACCTTAATCTTTTTGGTTGAGACTACCAAACCTGCTTGCATAATAATCTTATGGAAAAGATGCAAGTGTTTCCAATGTTGATATATGGATTAAATATTTCATTCATAATATTTTGAAATTCAGAAGGAGCATTTTTTTGTCCGAAAGGTATTACTTTCCATTCATAATGTCCAAATGGCACAGTGAATGCAGTTTTGTATTTATCCTTTTCGGCTATCTGAATTTGCCAATATCTTGATTTCATATCAAATTTGGAGAAGACCGTAGCTTTGAACAGTCTATTCAACAAATCTCGTTTATTAGGGATTGGATAACGAATCCATCTCAATGCCTTATTTAACGGTTTATAGTTGATCACTAACCTTGGAAATCCTCTTTCCTGTTCTGCCGTTTTATCTATATAAAAGGCTGGGCAGCTCCAAGGGGAGTATGATTTTCTTATAAGATTTTTATACAATAAATCTTGTATTTCCTTTTTGCAGATTTCCAATAATCTACTATCATCTGAATCGGTCTAGATTTTGTCGGAACAAGTCTTTCAGCAAAATTTGGTTCATAAGGCAATTCTACCATATGTTGTTTTCTATTCCAAAAAGCATTAAGAATATCAGCACAAACTTCTTTTTCAAGCTTATCTTGAAATATTTTATTTTCATTTTGAATATTCAGAGATTTTAATTTTTTCTCTATTATATTATAATTTATTTCTTCTTTTAGGGAGAATAAAAATTTTTCTTTATTTTTTAGTTGATTCTGAACTTGATTTATTTATTTTACTTTTGGTTTATCAATAAATTAAAATTTTACTTTATGACCATCAATTTAGTATTCTATGCCAGTATGATCCAATAGTTTTATTGGATATAAGAGGTTCAAAAAAGGTGTTTCTAGTATGACAGCTTGTGATAAACCTTTTACCATTATGAATAGTAATATGAAACAAGCTCCATAATTGCAAACTGTTGCATCAAAAAGTTTATAATTAATCATCATTTTCTTGCCATTAGCAGTATTCAAAATTTGAATAGTTTCGTCAAAATATTTAGAAGGAACAAGACCATCATTAATACAATGCAAATTTGCGCTTGAGTCAATTACGGCGACAGTCTAGAAGTTGAATTCTTTATTCACAACAATTGTGACATAAGTATGCCATTTTTGAGATAAAACTTTACCAACTAGATTGACATTCGTCAAGGTTTTCATATTTTTATCAGAAATATGGTTGTTTTCAGTTAAAGGGATATTAAAGTTTTCAAATTCATCCACAAGTGGACAACAGGTTCGTTTCCTCCTGTTTGAGGAGTTTCTAATTGTTCAATTCTTATTTTAAGCAGTTTTATTTCTTGCTTAATATTTCAATTCTTTCATAGTTTGGAAGTTCCTCTTGATTTTTCCTTTTGTTTCATCATACTTATAATATTTTTATATTCATAAGTGGGTTTAGTATAACCATCTTTTTGTCCAGGAAAATCTTCATTGGGTTTTATAGCTTAGAAATATAAGTAAATAAAGCTTCTCTTTAAGCAACAAGATCCTCAAGTTTGTTGATAATATCCAGAATAATATTTTCTTCTTGGGTTAGAGTATTAATTTCTAATCCATTCATAAGACAGATTGATTTATAATAATCGCATTGACAATCAGAATTATTGCCTAATTCTTCCTCAGGAGAAGAGTCAGATTCCTCAATAATATTTATTAGATTCTTCAGAAAAAGAATCCGAGTCATCATCAGAGGTTAGGAGAACCTGACAGAGTTGCCTTTTAAGGCCCTCATCAATATTTAAATTATTTATCTTTCTTTTGGCTCTACATTTATTAGCGTAATGTCCAAATTTTCTGCAAATGGTAGGTTTTCTTTTATGCTTGGAAGATTTTTCTTTATTAGCTTCATCAGTACCAGCCTTCTTCTTTTTTGGGAAATTTTTTCTAAATCTTTTAGATTTTTTCTTGTATTTAAAAGATCCTCTTTTATCAATTTGAGTTTTGTGGGGTTTGTCTTTATAGATTTAAAATCAAATTGCTCACAGAAATCTCTCAACTCTTTTCTTCTTGTTAGATTTTGTTTTTCTAATTGTTTCCTGAGTTTAAGGTTTGTACATATTTCTAAGCCTGTAGCAAGAACTTCAGTAGACAATTCACCTAGAGTATATAGATCATAATTCAACTCACCATTATTTTTAGCTTTTAGCTTGTTTTTACCTTCTCAGCAAATAATTTAGGAAGTCCTATAATGAATTGACCTTTCCAGTAACTAGCTCTGCAGTCTTCAACTGTAAGGAGTCTGGATATAAAGGTATCTTTATACTATTTGTAATGGGAAAGTGTTGGACATCTAAGGTTTTGCAAGAGATCTGACTGTCTTTGAGTCAATATATTTGTATTTCCTATAAAATGCAGGGCAATAGTATAAATTAGAGTGTTTACACACTCATCTTTAGTAACCTGAACAGTCTGTATTCGGTCAGGTTGTATTGCTCTAGTTCTTGTGTACTGCTTTTTAGCAATCAGAATATAATTTTTTTCTGTCTCAGTGAGATAATTATCCTACCACTCTCTAAGTTGTCCTGTAAATCCTACTATAATTGTTTTGGCCACATCCGGGTCCTGATTTCCATTATTGATGCTAGCTGTGGCATAAATCATCATGTGTCTGAGCAAGGTAAGAGTCTGATATTCACTAAGAGTGTCTAAGTTCCATTCTACAATTGCTTTGCCATCATACATGGCAGATCCCATTAGGATGTCTTCTTCATGTTGGATATCAACAGAGGAAGGTCTTGGATAATATATTTTTGTAGGAGATGTCGATCTGGTTTTAATCCCATATCCTAATTTATTGATTTCAGCAGGCTCAGTGTTGATTGATTGTTTAAATATTTGCTCCAGACTGTCTATATTTTGTACAGAACAATCATTAGTAATGTCTTCAATCATATTATTGGAGGTCTATTGAATTTTATCAAGGGATCTACCTTTTCCATCTATTTTCAAATTTCTTAATCTAGATATAACTTCGTCAAGAAATTATGAACTTACAGGCTATAATCTAACCTGTTTTTAGGTAATTCAAGTGAGGGTTTAAAAACTAAAAGCACTGTAGTTTTAATAGAAGATGGTATTTCTTTTGAGGATGAAAATTTATCTTCCAAAGTATCTTTTTTAGATACTAAATCCTCTATTTTATTGGCTTGCTCTCCTATAGATTTAAGATAAAGATTAGTATAATTATTTTGTTCTATAATTGTATTAAATCCTTCCATATTAGGATTGTCATAAGGTTTTTTATATGAGGCAGCAGTGGTTCCCTTAACATCTAGTGTAATATCTTCCGGAGGATGCTTGGATTTTCTCTCTACTTTAGTAGTTTTGTAAGAACTATATTGAAAATTTAATGTATTAAGATCATGAGATTTTCTAACATATCTCTTTCCTATATATTCGAATGGAAATGTTAGTTTATATTGTCTAACAAAGACTTCCCCAAACCATCTAAAAAAGAACATATTTCCTTTAGCCTTATTCATGGCCTCAATATATTTTTCCTTAATATATTAACGAGATCTATCAGTTCCTTTATTAAGAAATCATTCTCTGATATCTTTATTATGGCTAGAATTAAAATCAGCTTCAATTTTTCATAATTAATTTGGAATGTGCTAATTTCTATAATATTAATTTGAGGATCATATTCCACATCAGAAAAGGTTGGTCCAGGTGAAGTAGGTCTAGAATTAGTAGTCTTTGGAGTTTCCACATTATAAATGGGTTATTTTATTTCACCAACTCTCCTTAACTCCTACAACATAGCATTGATATGTTGATGCTCATATTCCGTATTTGGAATAGAGGAAGTAGAACTTCTAGCAAAAATTTTGAGAGATATTAGACATAAAAACATTTCTGATTCTTTATTAAGAATTGTTGAATCTAAGCTTTTGTGAAGGCCCAATTTACTTCAATTTCTGCTTCACAGAGCTCTAAAATTTATGCTAGAAGTTCTACTTCCTCTATTCCAAATATGGAATATGAGTATCAACATATCAATGCTATGTTACAGGTGTTAAGGAGAGTTGGTGAAATACAACAACACATTTATAATGTGGAAACTCCAAAGACTACTAATTCTAGACCTACTTCACCTAGACCAACCTTTTCTGATGTTGAATATGATCCTCAAATTAATGTCATAGAAATTAGCACATTCCAAATTAATTATGAAAAATTGAAGCTGATTTTAATTCTAGCCATAATAAAGATATCAGAGAATGATTTCTTAATAAAGGAACTGATAGATCTCGTCAATATATTAAGGAAAAATATATTGAGGCCATGAATAAGGCTAAAGAAAATATGTTCTTTTTTAGATAGTTTGGGGAAGTCTTTGTTAGACAATATAAACTAACATTTACATTCGAATATATATGAAAGAGATATGTTAGAAAATCTCATGATCTTAATACGTTAAATTTTCAATATAATTCTTACAAAACTAATAAAGGAGAGATAAAATCCAAGCATCCTCCGGAAGATATTATACTAGATGTTAAGGGAACCACTGCTGCCCCATATAAAAAACCTTTTGAAAATCCTAATATGGAAGGATTTAATACAATTATAGAACAAAATAATTATACTAATCTTTATCTTAAATCTATAGGAGAGCAAGCCAATAAAATAGAGGATTTAGTATCTAAGAAAGATACTTTGGAAGATAAGCCTTCATCCTCAAAAGAAATATCATCTTTTATAAAAACTACTGCGCCATTAGTTTTTAAACCCTCGCTTGAATTACCTAAAAACAGGTTTAGATTACAGCCTGTAAGTTCATAATTTCTTGACGAAGTTATATCTAGATTAGGAAATCTGAAAATAAATGAAAAAGGTAAATCCCTTGAAAAAATTCAAGAGACCTCCAATAAATAATTGAAGACATTACTGATGACTGTTCTGAACAAGATATAGATAGTCTGGAGGAAATATTTAAATAATCAAATCAACACTGAGCCTGCATAAATCAATAAAGTAGGATATGATATTAAAACCAGACCAACATCTTCTACAAAAATGTATTATTCAAGACCTTCCCCTGTTGATATCCAACATGAAGAAGACATTCTAATGGGATCTGCCATGTATGATGGCAAAGCAATTGTAGAATGGAACTTAGACACTCTTAGTGAATATCAGACTCTTACCTTGCTCAGACACATGATGATTTATGCCACAGCTAGCATCAATAATGGAAATCAGGACCTCGATGTGGCCAAAACAATTATAATAGGATTTACAGGACAACTTAGAGGTTGGTAGGATAATTATCTCACTGAGACAGAAAAAAATTATATTTTGATTGCTAAAAAGCAGTACACAAGAACTAGAGCAATACAACCTGACCAAATACAGACTGTTCAGGTTACTAAAGATGAGTGTATAAACACTCTAATTTATACTATTGCCCTGCATTTTATAGGAAATACAAATATAGTGACTCAAAGACAATCAGATCTCTTGTAAAACCTTAGATGTCCAACACTTTCCCATTACAAATAGTATAAAGATACCTTTATATCCAGACTCCTTACAGTTGAAGACTGCAGAGCTAGTTACTGGAAAGGTCAATTCATTGCAGGATTTCCTAGATTATTTGCTGAGAAGGTAAAAACAAGCTAAAAGCTAAAAATAATGGTGAGTTGAATTATGATCTATATACTCGAGGTGAATTGTCTGCTGAAGTTTGTGCTACAGGCTTAAAAATATGTACAAACCTTAAACTCAGGAAACAATTAGAAAAACAAAACCTAACAAAAAAAAAAGAGTTAGGAGATTTCTGTGAGCAATTTGATTTTAAATCTATAAATACAAACCCCACAAAACTCAAATTGATAAAAGAGGATCTTTTAAATACAACGAGAAAAAATCTAAAAGATTTAGAAAAAAATTTTCCAAAAAAGAAGGCTGGTACTGATGAAGCTAATAAAGAAAAATCTTCCAAGCATAAAAGAAAATCTATCATTTGCAGAAAATGCGGTAAATTTAGACATTACGCTAATAAATTTAGAGCCAAAAGAAAGATAAATAATTTAAATATTGATGAGGGCCTTAAAAGGCAACTCTGTCAGGTTCTCCTAACCTCTGATGATGACTCGGATTCTTTTTCTGAAGAATCTATTAATATTATTGAGGAATCTGACTCTTCTTCTGAGGAAGAATTAGGCAATAATTCTGATTGTCAATGCGATTATTATAAATCAATCTGTCTTATGAATGGATTAGAAATTAATACTCTAACCCAGGAAGAAAATATTATTCTGGATATTATCGACAAAATTGAGGATCCTGTTGCTGAAAGAAAAGCTTTATTTACTTATATTTCTAAGCTATAAAACCCAATGAAGATTTTCCTGAACAAAAAGATGGTTATACTAAACCCACTTATGAATTTAAAAACATTATAAGTATGATGAAATAAAAGGAAAAATCAAGAGGAACTTCCAAAGATACTACTATGGAAGAATTGAAATATGAAGTAAGCATTATTAAGCAAGAAATAAAACCGCTTAAAATAAGAATTGAACAATTAGAAACTCCTCACATAGGAGGAAACGAACCTGTTGTCCCACTTGTGGAAGAATTTGAAGAATTTAATATCCCTTTAACTGAAAACAATCATATTTCTAATAAAAATCTGAAAACCTTGACATATGTCAATCTAATTGATAAAGTTATATCTCAAAAATGGCATACTTATGTCACAATTGTTGTAAATAAAGAATTCAACTTCCAAACTATCACCTTAATCGACTCAGGCGCAGATTTGAATTGTATTAATGAAGGTCTTGTCCCTTCTAAATATTTTGAAAAAACTACATAAAATTATACTGCTGATGGCAAGAGAATGATGATTAATTATAAACTTGCTGATGCCGCAGTTTACAATAATGGAGCCTGTTTCTTATTATCGTTTATAATGGTAAAAAGCTTATCACAAGCTGTCATACTAGGAACACCTTTTTTGAACCTCTTATATCCAATAAAACTATTGGATCATACTGATATAGAATCTGAAATTGATGGTCATAAACTAAATTTTGAATTTATTGATAAACCAAAAGTAAAAGAAATAAATCAAGTTCAGAATCAACTAAAAAATAAATAAAAATTTTTATTCTCCCTAAAAGAAGAAATAAATTATAAAACAATAGAGAAAAAATTAAAATCTCCGAATATTCAAAATGAAATTAAAATATTTCAAGATAAGCTTGAAAAAGAAGTTTGTTCTGATATTTCTAATGCTTTTTGGAATAAAAAACAACATATGGTAGAATTGCCTTATGAACCAAATTTTGATGAAAGACTTATTCCGACAAAATCTAGACCGATTCAGATGATAGTAGATTATTGGAAATCTGTAAAAAGGAAATACAAGATTTATTGGATAAAAATCTTATAAGAAAATCATACTTCCCTTGGAGCTGCCCAGCCTTTTATATAGAAAAAACGGCAGAACTGGAAAGAGGATTTGTCAGGTTAGTGACCAATTATAAACCGTTAAATAAGGCAATGAGATGGATTCGTTATCCAATCCCGAATAAACGAGATTTGCTGAATAGACTGTTCAAAGCTACGGTCTTCTCCAAATTTGATATGAAATCAAGATATTGACAAATTCAGATAGCCGAAAAGGATAAATACAAAACTGCATTCATTGTACCATTCGGACATTATGAATGGAACGTAATACCTTTCGGACTCAGAATTGCTCTTTCTGAATTTCAAAATATTATGAATGAAATATTTAATCTATATATCACTTTTACAATTGTTTATATTGATGATGTACTTATATTTTCTGAATCTATAGATCAACATTGGAAACACTTGCATTTTTTCCATAAGATTATTATGCAAGCAAGTTTGGTCGTCTCAGCCAAAAAGATTAAGCTGTTTCAAAATACTATCTGATTTTTGGGACACAATATTTCTCAAGGCACCATAACTCCTATTGATAGAGTTCTGCAATTTGCGGACAAATTTCCTGATGAAATTAAAGATAAAATCCAGTTAAAAAGGTTTTTAGGTCTCTTAATTATATTGCGGATTATTATAAAAATCTGGCGGCTGATTGCAAGCCCCTTTTTCAAAGACTTCGAAAAAATCCGCCAGATTGGGAGGAGTAGCATACTCTCACAGTAAAAAAGATAAAGGCAAAAACTAAACAACTACCTTGTTTAGTTATTTCTCATCCAAAATCTTTCAAAATTATTGAAACACATGCCTCTGAACTCGATTATGGTGGAATCTTAAAATAAAGGTTTCAACCAACTGAAAAAGAAAAATTAGTAAGATATACCTCTTGAATTTGGAACCCAGCACAACAAAATTACTCAACTATTAAAAAGAAATTCTGTCAATTGTCAAATGTGCTACAAAACTCGAAAGTGATATTTTAAATCAAGAAATTTTGATAAGAGTCGATTGCAAAGCTGCTAAAGATATTTTAGAAAAGATGTTAAAAACATAGCATCCAAACAGATTTTTGCTAAATGGCAAGCCATTCTTTCTTCATTCGATTTTTCAATAGAATATATAAAGGGAGAGTCTAATTCCCTACCTGACTTTTTAACCCATGAGTTCTTACAGGGACACTTGAAGGAAAATAGAAGCTAATACATCCAGTAGCAACAATCAGAATAGATCTTCCCCTTATAATAAGAAGGTAAATGAAAAGGCTAAAAACCCTAATACAAGGCCTAGAACACCTTATATTGAAAAGGCGTTAACACCTATAATGGTTATTGAAAATAAGCATGCACTAAAGAGCCTAATCAAATAGCTGATCTTTATCTTATAGATAATATGCATCCTAAAACAGGGTATAAAACCCGAGAATATTATGAAAGAATATTGACTAAAACATAGTCAATAAGGATTTTTCATTATAATAGGAATAGCAAAATTATTGGCTATTCAAAATTTTAGAGCTTAAGGATCATTACTTATGAAGAATGGGGCTTTGATCCCCTGAAACATAAATATTTTTCAGGAGCCCTAAAGGTTAGGGGTTATAATTATTATGACTACATTAAAGCTTGGGTTGTAGTCCTGCTATTTCAAAATCCTCAAAAGACCCATAGTTGGTTTTTACATTTCCGACTAAATACTAAAATAAATGCATTTCCGCAATGGTTTAAAAAATGGATGTTGTACTAGGGACCTACTCCAGACATCTATCCAAAAACCCCAAAAGAATCATATGAGCTCTTTCAGGCCTCTAATAGAAGAATAAATCAAATAGATATATGTATGCATTTTACAACAACATATGAAATCCGCTTGGATTCTGAGATGGGAATAGATGACAGCTCCTAATAATAATGAATGGGATTATCTCCCTTATTTAGAAAGGAGGGTCATGATAAAATGGTGGGATTCATTCGAGGATACTTATCTTCACCCACAAAATATAGAACTTGAAAAGCTTATACAAGCTAATCTTGAAACCCCAAATCCTAATAGGATTGATGAATATTTTAAGCTCTTAAAAGAGCATAATCCCAGTTTATCAAATAAATAAATTAAAAGACAATTATTATTAGCTCTAAATGAAGAAGAGCCAGATGACATGCCCTTAACCTCCTCAAAAGACAAGAAGGAAGATCATGCGGAAGAAAATGAAGATGACTCCTATGGAGTCCTTACACCTATAAGAAGATAAACAAGTACAATGGGCCGGCCCGACTCCATAACAATCCAGGACACGAAGGCCCAAAAAGGATGACGTAAGCCATGACAATACTCTCCACCGGCATGGGTTACTGTAGCAGCACTGTAGCAAGGATAAGATGTCGGCACAATAATTCAGGCCATTGTAGCAGTACTATAGCAGCAAGGACAGATCATTGTAGTGTCGGCACAAGAATTCAAAGATTCTTGTTACTTTTGGCCAGCTGGAGATGTTGTGTCACGTCATTATCATCTTTTCGGACTCCAAAATAAAATTTGAAGTCCAACCTTCGCTTATAAAAAGGAGGAAGAAGCCTCATTGAGGGCACCAGAGTTAGAAGGGTTAGAGAGTTTAAGTGTCTGAGTATTTCGTCTAAGTATTTCCGATCAAAGGCGTTCTCTTTCTACTTCATTCCCTGTTTTGAGTCTGTAAAATCTGAGAGTCTTAAGAGTGTTTATTTGAAAGCATATGCGTGCCTGTTTCTGGAAAGTAGTACCAGAATACATCCCAAAGCAGTTAAAGCTACTCACAAGCTTCTGTATATGTGAAATGTAAGTCTTTGTTTTATAATAAAGTTTGTATTGCATATATGATATATCTGTCCTGCTTTATTTTTTACCTATCCTGTTTGTAAATTCTACCTAGAAATTTTGTGAATATTTGGCTATTGAATTATTTAGAAATTCTGTGAATATTTGACTACTGGTATCAAAGCCAAGTTTCTAGTGTATTACTTAAAGTTTGATCTCAACCAAAATAAGCTAGCCATTAAAGTCGTAAAAGACAATAAGCCTATCCTGTGGAACCCTAAGTCGTGGTTGAGCACGTATGCGCATAAGATAAGTCGCTAGTGCATTTATGAAGCTAGTTCCAGATCGCTTGACTCCGCATCGAATCGCCAACTTTTTGAACACTGAAGTTGGAGAAAACGACATGACATAAATAAATAAACTCAAATAAATAAAAACACATAATTATTTGGCGATCCATTTTAAAGATCGAAAAAACTCAAATAAATAAGAAGACATAATTATTGGGGGATCCATTTTAAAGAGAGGAAAAAGGATTCAAGTGTCGATGAGAGACAGAGGGAGACAAGGTTTTGCAAAACAAGGGTCGGGTTTGGACCAACGTTTAAAAGATCGACCGATTTATAAAAAATCGGCTGACTAACTCGGGATCGATCACTGGCCGATCCCGATCTGGCCCGATTCCAACGGGAAATCGTGTTTTGTTTTAAACAATCTTATATACTTATGGAGAGACACATATACCTACATATCTCTATGATACATATACCTACCGGATATGTATCTCTATAATATGTATCCATAGAGATACATATCCATACGCGATACGTAGCCATATCTATCCATACGATAACAATCAAATCCAGTTTTTGAGCATATAATATATATGTTATTTTTATCTTCTTCTTTTTTATAATTTGGATAAAGCTAAAATCTTGTATGTTCATAACTTTAACCATCATACATGTATAAAATATTTAAAAATCATCATCATCATTATTTTAGCCTTTTCTCAATTAATTGGGGTCGGCTACATTAATCCTGGTTCTCGATTCGGCTATATTAAAGGCCACCATAAGTCTTTATATCTTTTCGGACAACTTCCAACTACGTCTTTTTGGGCCTACCTCTGGCCCTTTCCAGTTCTTCTACTTTTTTTGTTTTACCCTTTACCCTTTTCAGTCCTTCCACTTGAACTAATTCGCACCTCCTAACATGTTCTATACTTGGTTGGCACCACATATGGCCAGCCCACCTACGTCTACTCTCTCTCATCCATCTCAACATCCTCATCTCCGCTATACTCATTATATAGGTATAAAATATTTAAAAATAATTTAAAAATAGAAATTACCACTAAACACTAAAACTTCAATTATAAATACTCCCCTTGGTTTAAAATTTAAATTAAAGCACCTGAAAATGAAATTTCCTTTCCTTGAGTAAACAAACAGGGTCAAACGCTGAGGGATTAAGAGAGTTTACAGCTATTTATCCCATATAATGCAGGATGAGATATCCTTTAACCCCCATATCCTTGAACATCAACCACAATTCCGAGTCTCACGTGGCCTTCTAGCCTTAATCCGTCCCTTCAAATCCTAAACTCTGTCATTCAAAACATGGATCTACCATACCATATATTAGATCTAGCCTCCAATAGCTTAGACCTAGTCCAAATCAAACCATCAAACTTTTGATCCATTTTCAACCAATTCCATATCCCTTGAACTTCGGATTTGCCCCGCAATATCCATTTTCAACCAATCACTCTAGTGATTTTCCTGTTTTTTGTTTATTTATTTATTTATTTTTATTTAGATTTGATGTCTTTAGAAAAAATTGTGCTCTTGTCCCTTAAAAGTAACATTATTGTAAAATCCAAAGTAACTTTGGATCTTCATGTTTCGACGCCAACCCTTTCTCAAATTTTTTTAGCCTAATCACTTCAAATCTTGAAAATCCAAAGTGGACACAAGCCTCCACTTCAAACTTTCAAATATGAAAATTCTTGACTTTGAATCTTCGAAATCGGAAGTCAATCTAGACTTCAGCCCTCAAACGTTTGAAGTTGGGCCATTTTTGGGGGAAAAAATAAAAAAAAAATGGCTATAGAAATACAAAAATTCGGGGGGATTTCCAGAATACCATTCTTTTAGAGGGACATGGCCATAACTTTCTCTATTCTTTAAAATCACCATTTTTACGTGTGTGAGGTAGAAATACCTAAACATATTTTTTATGAAGCCCCTTCTTCGAGTCCAAATTTTAGAAGTTTTATTGTAATTTCTTTAGGAAATATTACTAAAGGAGTTTAAACCCCTTCTAAAATCATTAAGGGGATCAAAATATTACAATTAGCACTAGAAGATGTACTTCAAGTCCAAATTTTAGAAGTTTTATTATAATTTTTTGGGGAAATATCATTAAAGGAGTTAAATCCCTTCTAAAATCATCAAGGGGGATCAAAATATTACAATTAGAAAAGACCACACGAGGCCAGAGATTGACAACGGTGAGAGATTGGTAGTGGTGTTGGTTTATGGAATAGAGAGTCGCTATATATATAGAATAGATATGAGAGATTGACAGTGGTGCCTATAGAATAATGGCTTATTTATGGAATAGAGATGAGAAATTTATAGTGGTGTGGGTTTATGGAGTAGAGATGAGAGATTGGCATACAGAGTGGTCTATAGATAGAGATGAGAGATTGACAATGGTGCCTATAGAATAGTGGTTTATATGAAATAAAGATGAGAAATTGACAATTGTTCTACAATTCTTGTTACACCTCTCTCTTTGGCTGACGTGAAACTCGAGATGGGGAGGAAATATTTTGATGGAATCCGTATCCATTTGGGTTTTCACCTGATTTTTTCAATTTTGATCGTTTCTAATTTTGAGTGATTCCTAGGGATTTTGGGTTTTGTTTTTTTGGTCTGGAATCTTTGGATTGAATTATGGGAATGTATGCCATGAGACCATTTACCTTTCAAATATGTCTTCACCGTGTCGGTTACTTCTTTTTCACTGGCACCCTTTTCAAAACTCAGTCTCTCTTCAAACCTAAAACCTCATTTCTCAATCTCCAAACAAGTGTTCAAAACAACTCTGATTAATCTGACCGATTCCGATTAGATCGGGCGATTAGTGCCCCGATTTTTTCTGAAAAGTGCAATTTTGGTAAAAAAAAAACCCAAAAAACTCAAAAAATCCTAAAAAAATTGTAAAAAATGTTTAAAATTTATATGTATTGTTTTTTTTTATTCTGTCACATAAAAAAAGTAAAAAATAAATATTATAAACATAATCGATTTTCAGAAAAAATGATTAGAATACTTTTTTCAGTGATCAATATATAACAAATATATAATAAATATATATTAATACTATATATTATATATAATATGTAATCAATATATACTATTAATATAAATTACTTTAATAAAATAAATATAAATATATAATATATAATATACAATATACAATATATAATATATAATATATAATATATAATATATAATATATAATATATAATATATAATATAATACAATATAATATTATAAAATATTATAATATTTCAACTCAAACCATGCTTGTTTTTTGGGTCTTTTGGAATTCAATTAAAATTGTAGCTAAAATATAAAATTGTTTGTCTCTTTGCGATAATTTTGATAAATTTCTATCTCTCTCATATAAGTGTCTATGTGCCCCTCGGGGCTTGGTGGTGTAGTATTAGATTGAAGATCACATCAGATCAACAACAAAAAATTTTGATATCCCCAGAGCTGAGGGACCTACGCACTTGGCACCTTGTCGGGCCTAACCAACTCCGGTGCGCCTGAGTCTACTCACCCAAAGCGGCAAACCCTACAGTTAGTAAATAAAAAATTTGTAATAATATATAAAGTTTTAAGTAGAGAAATAGAAGAAGGATAATTGTTTCATGCGACCTGGACCGCATTTCTACAATATGCAGTCCAGAGATATAAAGCATCCATCTTAAAGATGGATGCTTTTTAGGTAGTCCATCTAAAAACAAGTGTAACTAACGGTCCAAATGTTTTCTTAATATAATTATTATTTCTAGTTTTCAAATTATTATTATTTTTTTATATTCATGATCTCCATGTTAAAGATTATATATTCTCTAAAAATTAGGATCAAATTATATTTAAAAAATATATTTATTGTCAAGCCCTCATTTCTATAATATACGGGCTAAACCGCATAGAAACCATAGGCTGGCTGCAAAGAAACCGTGTGTCCATATAAGAATAGGGAAAAGAAAAAAAAAATATAAAACATGTTACAAGGATAACTATGCAAATTCTGCTATGTAACAGTGCACTTATTGGCCCATTTTTAGAACAAATCGCCAATTTAGTACACTAATCAGCCGATTAGTGCCGATAGTCGGCATACATGACCGTTGGAATCAGGCTAGGGAAGACCACTTTGGTTACGAGGGTCTTGAATCGCCCAGAGCCTCCAAACCCAATTTGAAAGTTTAGGGCTTCTATACTCGTGAGCACTTCTTTTTCCCTGCTCATTTTACGTCTTTTCCAACCCTCTCTCTCTAAAGTTACAGTCAATTTTTCTTTCGAGTTATTAATTAGTTTTAATCAATGGATGTTGGATTTCAAGTAGTGTAATTACAGTCATTCCATCGGATTACAATCTTTGAGGTTTTTATTGTGTTGAGGTTTGAAGAAGTTATATTTACTGTTGATTTGGAAAATATAGCAATTCATGGAATTCTTGTTTCGTTTATTAGTTTATAGGGGTTTCATATTTTTATTCATTGGTTTGATTTTTTTTAACGTTATTGACGTTTTTCATTTATTTTGTGTAAAAAGGTTTTTTATGGTTTAAAAAGGGCATATATAAATATCTTGGTTTATGTGACTGAAAAATTATCATTAGCCAAGAAAACAGGGTTTTTTTTTTTTTATCTCATTATTTTATAAAATTGAATAATTTTTATTTGTGTATGACAGAATGGTGGAGTAGATATGAGAATTTAATATTGGCTTCAAGCTTCAAAGACAACATCAAAATAACCATTTCAGAGGAGCTCTATGGATAAGATAAAAGAGATGGAATCAATTGGAAAATGGACTGTACAAACTCATTCAATAGCATAGACTAAGGACATTAACTTTGCTAAGAATATCAAAAGCACATTTAACAATGGCTTCCAGTATTGCAAGAAAGTAACTAACTCATGAAAGTAAGCCCAAAATTTTGATAAAGCATCCTCTACATATGATTGAGGGAAATGAATACGAATGGAGAACGCAGCTAGCTAAACTTTAATCACTTAGACCCAGCAGTTAGAATAGGCAGTTTGATTTCTGATGGAAATGCTTAGTATGGGATCTATAATACCTTTAATTCAGGCAATGCTAAAGGAATTAGCAGTTAGAAGAAATTCTTTTTACAGTCGGATTTAGTCCCCTGATACAAAGGAATCAACTCTAGGAAAATAAGAAGCCAAAAATAGAACACTCATGACACGGGGCCATCTTGAAAACCCAAAATGACTGAAGAAAATGGATCGAAAGCAAAAACTACCTTACAGAAGTAGATGCAAGACTTCCACTCCTGCCATCTAATGTCACCACTTCAAAGCCCACGCTTTCAGTTCCTTGTCTGATCTCACCTATATGATTGCCATCTGTTAGTAATTGCCATCTAGCAACAACATAATTCTTAAAAACACCAAACTTATTTTCAACAGACAAGAAAGTCCACAAGGATGCCTCAGACAACTGCTGATCTTATTGTTGGCACCAATTATACAAGAACTCCTCATTTGGATTGACGTGGTTGACCATGTCTGTGAGATGTTCAGTAAGAGCCCTTATCGATATAGCTCTTGTGCTTTTCGCTAGAATACGAGGTGCTAATGACAGATTGCACACAGTAAGTTTCCATTCTTTTAGAGAATGTAATGGGAACTTTAACTGAGGTCATCCTCCACTTCCTATTTGTTTAAGGGCATGGGAAGCCCTTTAGGAATGCTTCTGTGCTCATAATAGAAAGGAGTTTTCACTTGTCAACAGACCAGAGGTAGAGAATGGGCTGGGGCCTTGGTGGCAGTACCAACGAGCCCCATGAATTAAGTCCCGGACTACATTCTCACCAAAAGAAAAGGGTGGGCGTCTAAATCCCCACTGATGCACCCAAAAAAGAAAGAAAAAAATATACAAATAGCAAGGTTGAAAGTTGAAACCATACATGGGTCACATGTCTTCCATTTTTGTTTTATGAGATACCTTTGTAGAACAATTTAGAAAAAATAAAAGCAATCACCAATTAGAACATATCCGTAAGCCAACATCGTGATGAGCAAGAAAATATACACGAAAAGACAATAAAGACATAGCTTAAACGCAGGGCATGGTCTAAACATTATCAATGTCAAATATTTCAATGACATAATTGTATATTAGATGATCACAAAGGCAATTAAGAAAAAAGTACTTGTAAGATAAGCCAATATTAAATTCTCATATTTACACCACCATTCTGCAATACATAAATAAAAATTATTCGATTTTATAAAATAATGAAATGAAAAAAGAAAACCCTGTTTCGTGGGCTAATGATAATTTTTCAGTCAGATAAACCTAGAGATTTACATATACCATTTTTAAACCTTAATAAATTCTATGAATTGCCATACTTTCCAAATCAACAGTAAATATAACTTCTTCAAACGTCAATACAATAAAAAGCTCAAAGGTTGTAACCGGATGGAATGACAGTAGTTACACTACTTGAAATCCAACATTCATTGATTAAAAACTAATTAATAACTCGAAAGAAAAATTGACACTAACCTTAGAGAGAGAGTAGCAAAAAACACATAAAATGAGCAGGGAAGAGGAAGTGCTTACGAGTATAGAAGCCCTAAACTTTCAAATTGGGTTTGGACGCTCCGGGCGATTCAAGACCCTCATAACCAAGGTGGTCTTCCCAATCCTCTGAAGTTAGAGAAAACGGCATGACATAAATAAATAAACTCAAATAAATAAAAAGACATATAACTATGGGGGGTTCCATTTTAAAGAGAGGAAAAACTCAAACAAATAGAAAGACATATAATTATTAGGGGATCCATTTTAAAGAGAGGAAAAGGGATTCAGGGTTGTGAACTCACACTAGCAAGCATTTGCCAGGAGTTCCCATCCAATCCTATTACGCTTTGTTTACAGGTAGTGAGAGACTGTTACAGTTACGCCATGAGAGGGAAAGGTTTTGGAGTCGATAAGAGAGAGGGAGAGAGAGACCTACGGCTCCTAATTTTGTGACCACTTTATTTGAAAGATAAATGGTCTCGTGGCATGCATTCCCTTGAATTATTGGGTTTCTCGATTTAGGTTTTGTATGGGTTCTGTTTTGAATGGTTTTTTTCTTGAAGGAAAAAGTTTAGAGCCAGGCTCTAAACAATTAAATTAGAGCTCACCTCAAAAATTTCATTAGAAGTTGTTTTGATGTTAAAATATCTTCAAATTGAAATAGATTTCAAGTTTTGAAAATAGTGCATTTCATAACGTATTTTGGATCATCAATTTTTAAGATTTTCAAATTTTTATAGATATGCTCGATCTATATTATTTTTTAATTTTAAATTGTAAAATTAAAGATGAAAATATATTTTAACGCTATCACAAAGATTTCTAATATAAAAACCACAAAACCACATTTTTCGACACAATTTGAAGGTAGGCTTTAATTTGATTATTTAGAACCTCGGCTCTATACAAACCACTTGATTTTATTAAATTGTTGGGATTCAATGATGATGGACACTTCGATTTTGAACAGTGTTGTGAGACTCTCGCCGGTCCATTCGCAAGCTCTCTTGCCCGGAGTTACTCATTACAGCTCCCGGCATATTAAAAAATAAAAAAAATTCAAACAGCTCCAGGTATATTAAGAAATAAAAAAAATGTCAAAAATATAATGTATAAAAACTTTGAGCAGTTTATAGGTAAATCATGTTTCGTTTTTTATATTTAAAAACAGTCTTATATACTTATTGAGAGATACATATACCTACGGGATATGTATCCATAAGAAATACATATCTATACACGTTTATATCAATCTATCTGATAACAATCAAAACCATTTTTTGAGCATATAGTATATATTTTATTTTTATCTTCTTTTTTTTTTATAATTTGGATTAAGTTGAAATTTTGTATGTTCATAACTTTAACCATCATAGATGTATAAAATATTTTAAAATCATCATCATCATTATTTTAGCTTTTTTTCAATTAATTAAAGGTTGGCTACATGAATCATGATTCTCCATTTTGCTCTATTAAAGGCCTCGTTAGTGAGGCCATAAGTCTCAATATCTTTTTGTACTACTTCCGACCAAGTGTTTT
Organism: Amborella trichopoda; assembly: GCF_054954075.1. Taxonomy (NCBI): domain Eukaryota; kingdom Viridiplantae; phylum Streptophyta; class Magnoliopsida; order Amborellales; family Amborellaceae; genus Amborella; species Amborella trichopoda. The sequence continues at coordinate 27,452,485 of NC_142342.1, forward strand.
TAGATCTACCTCTAGCCCTTTTCAGTCCTCCATTTTTTTTGGTTTTATCTCTTGCCTTTTTCAGTCCTTCCACTTGAACTAATTCATACCTCCTAACCAGTTCTGTAATTGGTCGGCGCCATGTATGGCCAGCACACGTAAGTCTGCTCTTTCTCATTTTATCGTCTATTGGTGCCACACCTAAATTCTCTCAAATGGATTCATTGCGAATTATGTCCCTTCTTGTCTTGCCACTTATTCATCTCAATATCCTCATCTCCGCGATACTCATTCTATAGGTATAAAATATTTAAAAATAATTTTAAAATAAAAATTACCACTAAACACTAAAACTTCAATTATAAATACTTCCCTTAGTTTAAATTTTAAATTAAAGCACCAGAAAATAAATTTCTTTTCCTTGAGTGTACAAAGAGGGTCAAACGCTGAGGGATTAAGAGAGTTTACAGCCATTTATCCCATATAATGTAGGTTGAGATAACCTTTGACCCCCATATCATTCAACATCAACCATAATTCCTAGTCTCACATGGGCCTTCTAGCCTTAATCCGTCCCTTCAAATCCTAAACTCTGTCATTCAAAACATAGATCTATCGTACCATAGATTAGATCTAGCCTCCAATTGCTTAGATCTAGTCCAAATCAAACCATCAACTTTTAATCCACTTTCAACCAATTCCATATCCCTTGAACTTCAGATTTGCCCCACAATATCCATTATCAACCAATCACTCCAGGCATTTTCTTTTTCTTTTGTTTATTTATTTTTATTTATAATTGATTTCTTTGCAGAAAATTGTGCTCCCGTCCCTCAAAAGTAACATTATTGTGAAATCCAAACTTTGGATCTTTATGGTTCGAAGCTAATCCTTTCACATATTTTTTAGCCTAATCACTTCAAATCTTGAATATCCAAAGTGGACACGAGCCTCCACTTCAGACCTTCAAATATGAAAATTCTTAACTTTGAATCTTCGAAATCGGAAGTCAATCTAGACTTCGGCCCTCAAAGGTCTGAAGTTGGGCCATTTTTGGGAGGGGGGGAATGACTATAAAAGTACAAATATTTGGGAGGATTTCCATAATACCATTCTTTTAGAGGGACATAGGCATAACTTTCTCTATTCTTTAAAATCATCATTTTTAGGTGTGTGAGGTAGAAATACCTCAACATATTTTTTTGTAAAGCCCCATCTTCGAGTCCACATTTTAGAATCTTTATTGTAATTTCTTTGGGAAATATCATTAAAGGAGGTAAAACCCCTTCTAAAATCTTTAAGGGGGATCAAATATTACAATTAGCACTAGAAGATGTACTTCGAGTCCAAATTTTTGAAGTTTTATTGTAATTTCTTGGGGAAATATCATTAAAGGAGTTAAAACCCCTTCTAAAATCATTAAGGGGGATCAAAATAATACAATTAGCATCAGAAGATGTACTTCTTATTTTTCTTTACCTAAAAAATTATCTTTAAGTATACCTTAATTGTTTTCGTTCAAAATTAGTGACCTAAACAAGTAGGAGAATTTAAGTAAGTTGATCTATCTAAAAGGCCCAACCAAATGATGGGATTACCCATACTTGTTCAAAGTGGGTCAAATGACTGAAACGACTCTGCTTGTTCAAGTTCCCATCTCTCAACAATGGCAATTTATAGATGAGTGCATATAGTATGCTCATGTGGTAGCATTTTGTGCATCTACTCCCTTGCTAAAAGCACCTATTTTAAAAGGATATTTTCGATCTAAAATTTTAAGAACCAGATAAGAATTATTAGATGGCTATTTTTAAAATAAAAATTTAAATTTTGAGTTGATTTGTGCAACACTTAAATGTAGCCCTTCAAAACTTGGGTTCTTTCTATCTTAAGGCAGTAGTTTTTTTTTAGTACAGAGATTTTATTTTAGATTTTTTTTTTGTTGAGATTATTCTATAGGTTGTAAATATTACATCCCCAAATTTTGAGATCTAAATAGTGTCCCTAGCATGTATTTTTCCTAAAGGAGTAAATGGATAGTTTCCTCCCAAGTGAGTAGAAAATCTTTTCGTTTTATGTAAGTTCAACCTTTTTTTGATGAAACACCCGAGTAAAATAAAAATTTAAAAATAAAACTAATGAAACCATTTACTTTTGTTACAAGGTGGTCACAATTAATCTTGAGCATTGGATGTGAAATTGTGTGGCTGCTGTTATTTCATTATCAAGCTCAAAGTTCAAAAGAAATTTTTGGCCTTTTCAGCCCCCCGCACAAAGTTTAGAGAAGAAACAAATTGTCGCCATTGATAGCGGCACCACCGCCACTGGCATATGTACCTGGCTCTTTCGTCTCAGTTTGCTGCTTTCTTTCGCGTCTCTGAAATGGCGTTTGGTCCTACGTGCTAGTGTCAACTCTATTAATGCCATTTGCACTAGTGTCAGACCCCTACTGCTTCGGACAATGCTATTTTTGCTTGGAAGCGTAGTTTTATCGCTATCCTGCATCATGCAACCTCCTCGGCAATTTTGGAATAGAGGGCCCTTACCCCTCACTTTGTATTGCCGAGCGCGCTCGGCCCCGCATAAGCTGTGCTTTTTACTTGGATCACACTTTGGTCAATTTACGACCCAAAGCAGACATCACTAAGCACCAGCATGCCCGATATTCACTCATTGTTGGTGTGTTTAGCCGTTCACTCTCATTGCCTTCAATTGACTTGGGGGCTCTGATAGCAGAAAGGGGTAGAGAATTAAAGAGAGTAGAGAAAGGATGTAGAGAGGGGTTTTTGAGAGAGTGAATTAATGAGTGACGAGTGTTTGTAATAATAGTTTTGTAGTGGCTTAGTACCTGTTGTTTTTAAGTGGACGTACAAATAAGTAATAACTGGATGTACCTAATGTACTAAGGTATTATATTTACTGTATGATTTTGAATTTATAGGGCGGTATTACTTTCAGTCCATGGTTTTTAGCCCACTATTTTTGTAAACTACCATGTGGTAATTTCGGCTACTTTTAAATATAAATATGCACCCTTTTGTATGAAATGAATCAGAAGTCAAGTTGAGTTTGTTTTTGTGCGGGCAGCCATGCCCGATAGAGTTTTCGTGCTCTAATAGTTCTTCGGTGAACTCGTCCAACTCTATTCTCGGACGAAACTCGGGATAGCAAAGCTCTCTTTTACTGTTAGATACTGTGAGGTATTGTTAACTGTTCCAGTAGCTGATCTGACCGAATGGGCAAGAAGTCGCAACATTAAAAAGGTATCTCAACGAACTATTGGCGGTTGAGCACAATACTCTTCCCCTTTATCTGACGTCCCATTATTTGCTTTCTACCTCCATGTTGCATGTAGTTCCAAGTAACCCTATTTATTAGAAAAGAGAGAGAGAGAAAGAAAGAAAGGAAAGGGCAAGTGTACTGGGTTAATGCATTATTCACATGGGATATTATTCTTCGTAACAATATGAAATGCTGCTAATATGCAAGCGGCCCGTTTATCCCGTAAATGCAAGTAGTTACCAAATATTGAAGTCAACTGTGATATTTCTTTGATGTGGCTATTTTTTTTTTTTCCTTGTTTTCTAGTCATTTATTTGATGAGGCTATTATTGTGTATAAATGAGACTTAGCTCCATTTACATATTGGAAAAGATTTCTATATGCCGCTTAACATAACATAATTATATATGCCATTCCTTTTCTAATCGTTGGATTTAAATCGACAATTGGGAAGTTTTGAGGGGAAATGTAAAAAAAAAAGTTTGGTGACTGACTACCAGCTCTTAGCCGGATCTCCAAAAAAGATAAATCCAATTTGGGGACTCACACCCTCCCACAACACAAAGGGGTTTCTCTCTCATAAAACTCATCAGCTATTGAAGGTACCTATGTTTGAAAAACTGGGCAATGATAGAGGAAGGGTTAGAAATTAATCTCCAAGCTAATTACATTATATTAGCCATATTAAAGTCATGCATTGTGCGGATCCCAAATCTCCCTCATTAGGCTTTAAGCAAATTGTTCTCCAATTAACCAAATGAAAGCCCTTATTGTCTGATGTACTAGCCAACATAAAACTTTGTTTCAGCTTTTGAATGGTGCTGCAAGTGTGGCATAGCAGAGAGGAAGAAAGGTCCGAGTAGATCGAGTAAGCACTAAAGACAAATATAAGTAGTTGTAAGAAGGGGTGAAAGATAATGGAAGCACTTGCCAAGACCCAATTTTCCCAAAGTTTCGCCAGTAAGACTCTGGCAATGTGATTGCATTAGGGGACGGTCGAAGAGAGGTAGCCCGAGCTACTTAATTGGAAGTTTCCCTCTGCAAAAGTGTAAAGTGTTCAGAATATTTGACTTCAGCCTTGCACTTATCTCAAAAAACACATAACCTTGCTTTTGAAGCTATTCAGTCTAGTTCTACAAAAGGAATCCATGATGGAAGCAATCAAGGTGGAAGTTTGGATCGAGGTTTCGCAAAAAAATAAAGACATCATCTACATACAAGAGGTGTGCAGCATCAAAGTTGTAGCAAGAAGGAAAGACCTTTGGTGCTAAGCCGTTAGTTGTGAGCATGTTGTAAACACTCCATTTTGAAAACTGGCAAATTAAATAGTTTTATAAACCCTAGACAACCTTAAGACCTCACGATCCCAATTTACACCCATACCATAGACCACCATAGTCCATATTGTCTGCCCTGTAGACTTATTGTTTTTGGAATAAATCACGTAAAAATAGCAAAACCTTATATTTTTACGTGATTTTTGGTAGGTGATATCTCAAAAGCATTTGAAACACCTTGGGACTAGAATTTGTTGATTCTTAGTAGATTTGGTCTGGGAATACACCTAGAATCGCCCAACCCAAACTGGTGTAAATTACATGATTTTTGACAGGTGACATCTCAAAAGCATTTGGAACACCCCAGAACTGAAAAATGTCGATTCTCGGTAGATTTGGTCTATGAGACACACCTAGTGTTGGCAAGCCCAGACTAGCCCAAATTACTTGATTTTGGTAGGTGACATCTAAAAAGCATTTTGAACACCTCAAAACTGGAATCTACTGATTCTGGGTAGATTTAGTCTAAGCGACCCACCTAATAATATTGTGTAGTAGTGTTGCTCATCCCAGACTGGTTCAAATCCCAGATTTTGAGTCCAGGATAACTTTCAGCCCATTCCCAAACAAATTCAATTTTTGATAGCTTTGGTATGAGCCATACACCTAGTGTCGCCCAAGCCTTTGACCACTAAAATAGAATTCTGCCTTGCTAGATCTTTTTGAAATTAGAAGTTATCCATTTTAACGCCTTTTGGGCCTTTAAAAAATCATTTTTGTGACCTATTTTAGGGTTAGACTATTTTAAATTGAGTACCCAGAGAAAACCCTGAGACTCTAAGAAAAAAACCTATGAACCAACCCTAGACCAAGGAAGACAACTCTTGCAAAACCTTAGCCCTTAGAGCTTTAAGCTTAGAATCAAGAAAATCCCATTCAATCAAGCCAAGGCTTGGCCAACTTTGAAGAGAGACACGAAGGATCTTCAGTGGAAATTATAGCTGCAGTCATGATACGGGCGAAGCCTCGGTTTTGTTGAGCAACTGGCTCGACTAGGTATTCTTCTCATCCTCCCTTCCTTTTATTTTTAGTCATTTTATTAGATTTTGGACCCTTTTATATGCTTCATTTTAGTATTTCATACTCTCTAGATCAAAGCTGGCTTTGTCATCGATCTGAGAGTAGATCTGCTAATTTTGAATAGATCTAGACTTAGATTAGAATTTGACTGATCCCACTCTCAATCAAATCTTTTAATAGCTAGTTTGTGGTTTGGATCTAGTCGATCTTCATTTAGAGATCATCTTGATCTGCATCGTGAACAGTTTGGTGCCCACCTTAGGGCATTTCGAGCGTGATCCATGCATGAAATACGTCTCTTTTACAGCATTTTTTCACCAGCTTTCGGTCCAAAAATGTCCCAAGATTTACTGTAACCAAGACCTTGGGTTTCTGTAGCTCCAAAACCCTATTTGTCTAGGTAGACACTCCTTGTGTCGCCCAAGAGACACTTCCAGTGTCGCCCAGACTCAGAGGTTTGGAAAAAGGCTCGAGACCAGACAGTCTAGTCCTTAGACCCCTTCCCTACTTGCACAAAAACTTTCAGATAAAAATAAAAATTTTAAAAATACAAAAAAACATTTGCTAGAAAACTGGGGCAATTTTAACTTGTTCATGCGTCTATTTTATTTTATTTTATTTCATCTATTTACTTCATTGTTTTTGAATTTTTATTAGTAAAAAAAGACCCAAAAAACCTACTATTATTAGTGTTCAAGGTTTCTGTGGCTTCAAAACCTTGTTTGTTTGAGGTGATACTCCTAGTGTCGCCCAGACTCAGAGGTCTTGGAAAAGGCCCGGGACCCCATAGTCCAGTCCCTAGACCTTCTCCCTACTTGCATAGAAATTTTTAGATTAAAATAAATTTTTAAAAAATATTGAAAAATTATTTTGTTGGAAAACTGAGGCAATTTCAATCTATGCAGTCTTTTATTTTATTTTATTTTATTTCATCCCTTTACTTCACTATTTTTCCCTTTTTTTAAGTCCAAAAGACCCAAAACACTATTGTTATTAGTGTCCGAGGTTTTTGTGGCTTTGAAACCCCGTTTGTTACACTCATAGTGTGGCCTAGACTCAAAGTCCTGAAAAAATCTCAGGAACACCACAACAATGTTTCAGGACCTTTGCTCCTTCTGCTAACCAATTTTGGGGTCAAAAATAAAATGTTAAAAAAAAAAAAAAATTTCTAAGAAGAAGTATCTATGTTAATCCTACAAGAATTTTATTTAATTTTATTTTTCTTACATCCATGATTTCTCTACTTTCCTCATGCTCAATTTAAATTTGATTATAAATAAAAAATAAAAAATAAAAAAAAATAAAAATAAAATTTGAGGATTACCTGCACTCTTATGTGGCTATGTCTTGATTGGGTTACCCTTGACCCAGGCGGCACCAACCCGGCACGGAATGTGCCTGGTTCCCCTTTTCATAACTGTATACCTTCTTGGGGTTTGCTTACCCCTACACCTTAACTGTTCTCTCGGTTGGTTAATGTTATACATCATTTTTGACGTACTTGTATCCGCGATGTGAATAAGGAGAGAGCCAGCAGTAACTTGGTCCCGTCGGTACCCAAGACACCGTCAGACTATGGAAACACTACAACGATAAGCCTAAAACTGGGCAACCTCTAAAGAAGTATTAGAATGGCTTCAAATTGCATGAGAGGATAGTTTGGGATACCCTAAGGACACTTATAGAGTTTCATCACGTTCTGATAAGTTTTGATATGATCAGGACGAAACTTGGTTCTCAAATCCAGTTCTTATTGTGCTTAATATCTATCCTACAACTACAACCCTATTTTCTGGATCTCAAAACAGTACCATACCATTTTCATTAGATTCGGAATGTCGAAAAACCCCCAGGTGCCAATTTCAACTCAATCGGATCCTTCGGGACAATTCTGGGCTTAACTTACCATAAAAGGGTAGGTTTTACACTACTACAGTGCAACCTTAATGAACCAATTTCCATTTATGGAAACTGTGTTTTCTCATTTTGGGATGATTTTGAAATATTCATATCTTGCTCGTTTTGAGTCCAATTAAGCTCAAATTTGGACACGAGGTAGATCTCAATGACTCGATCGTTTTGACATAAGGCACGCGCCATGGCGTGGCCAGAAATGAGATAATTTTTAGAGAGAAGATGGGCTCAGAAATAAGTAAGGTACAGGTAAGGTATGGTGCCTCGGGAATAGGGAGCTCGGAGTAGACCTTGGCAGTTTGGTTTTGTTCGAAGAAGGGACGGACTGCTCCATTGGCCTTAGAGGCGCAATCTTGCCCCAAGTCTAGCCTCAAGGGCTAGCTCGTACATACAAAGAAGAAGGATTGGACAAGAGTGTGCTCGAAGGGAACTTCTTTGAGTACCAGGTTGTCATGGGTTTCGAGGCCTTTCTCCTTGGAACCAGCAACAACATTGGTTCTACATGTGTGTGCACGATCCATAGAAGTGTTGCGGGTGGCTTGGGAGCCAACCCATAATGAAAGTGAGAGGTATGGCATTTGGAATGCCTACCTTTTACAGTTGCAGTGGTCTTAGGACCACTTTGGTTTACATGCATGTGCACATTTGTTTGTGACCCTTTACTGAGTCGTGGGTCATGTGCTTGTCGAGGTGCAATGTTTGGATTGCCCCGAGTTGGGTGAGTATTATGCTATGCTTGAGAACCACACTTAGTGGGTCTGGGTCCCAAGAGACCCGAAGCAAGTGAGGTGACAGGGGTGAGCTTTTGCTTGCCCTGATCCATCACAACAATGGCTGAGTCATTTGCCATGACGTGTATAAGTGTGTGTCGAATGGCTTTGAAGCCATTCAAATGTGATGGTCTAGCAGTGGAACCGATAGCATGATGTGTGCGGGGAACATACTAGTGTCCGTAGTGCCCATGTGGAGTGGAGATAGGGTAACCCTAAAGTTATCCACTGAAGCAATGGTCTTGGAAGAACCAGTTGCGAGAGAGGAGGGAGTGGTCTTAGAGCTACTCTTGAGCTTATGACTGGTGGAGAATCCACCAGTAACAATGTGAGCATGAAGGGTGGCGGTTTTAGAACTACTCATGCAATTGACACTAACGGATTTGCCTTTGGTGTCGGTAGAGAGGGAGTAAGGGGTTGAGGTCCCTTTCTCGAGTTTCCTTGAGCTTGAGCTCGGGTGGTAGGGTCAGAGAGACCACTTAAGAGATACATGGGAGTAGTGGAATGAAGAATCTTAGTAGTGGAATGAAGAATCTTACTCCCCATAGGTACATTCGTGAATATGGGAATGATGAAATCCCCAATTTGAATGAGAGAGGAGTAATTGGACTCAATAACAGTTTTTATATGAGACTGAGATGAAATGTTTGTCTGAGAGTAGACTGAACCCGAAATTTGGAGCAGCTGAGGGCACATCAACTTTAAAAGATCCTTGTTGATCTTATAAGCCTCCAAGAAATATGCAGAAAGGCAATCAAACACGTAATAGATGTGGAAGCTGGTTGTAAAGCGACCTGGAAGCACCTCTCCCTCAAAAGATTCGTTTTTTCTATTCTTCATAGCAACTTTACCACACGTTATTGCTCATAAGCTGTGATATATGTTGCACAATACCGGTTGGGCTAAGGCATATTCGTGCCATTGTGCAAGCCGATAGGCCACATAAAAGCAGTAAGGACAAATCATATTTCCATTCAAATTGCACAAAAAGATGGTCAAATAAGCAGTCAGATACACCTGGTCTTTTTCAGGCCTTCTAGGGGGCATATAAGCTTCTTGTTGTCCTCCTCCTCTCCTACCCCCTGCTCATCATCATCTAAGGTGATGCCATCCCTAGGGCACGGTAACTAAGGAACATTAAGGATTTTTCCTGCAAACGTAGAAAAAGAGACAAACAAGAAAAATGATCAGCAAGTGGCAGCAAACACAATGACATCAGAAATTTTGCAAACTTTTGGCACCAGCATCTCCCCTATATGCTAAGGGTTGACAAAGGAGGTGTTTGGCTAGTCCAAAGCACCCGGGAGATTCTAAGAAGTCACGAGTCTGAGTGTCAAAAGCGCATCGCGACAAAGAGACCCTGAAGAGCTCCCTTCTTCTATTACAAATAATGAAAAGAGAGAGAAAAGCAATGGAAATGCATGACTATGTTTAGTCATTCTTAACTGTAAGAAAATGCATGATGATGCCCAAGAAAGGCCCACAAGAGTTTTTGGGACACTATTATGATGCAAAAAAAAATAAAAAAATCTCCGAATGATCAAAATATATTCATGACTTTTAGTCATATTTCAAACATTATAGGTTCTACCAAATTGCAATCAGATGTTCTTAACAAAACATAACTCTGTTGCAAACAACTCTTCCACTGCTCGCATGGCAGAAAGTGCAAATGTGCATCAAAGACAGGGTAAGAGATGACCGAAAACAGTAGGGTGTTCATGCTCAATGACACCTGAAGTCACAAAGCAAGGAGATGCTTGTAATGACTATTGGCAGTCATGTGACAAGGATAAATGCTCATGCAAAAGGCTCAAATCTAGACACTCCATGGTGAGTTCAAAGAGATATTTTGAGAGGGTTTAAAGAATTAGGGATAGAAGAAGGGACATAGCTTTTAGGGTCATTACTTAAATTGGACCGAATCTGGTAGCTTTTCGGGTCATCATCTGAATTGGACTCTAAGAGGGCTCATATTTTTGGAGTCCTGGCTTTTATGACACCAAGGATTGTCTTCTTTTGAGTGAGGGCTGAAGTCGCCTGTTAAGACGAGTGCGGCATCAACCTGTTTATTGGTCCAAACATCCTTTATCGATTTTCACTCGAACTTGAGAAGTGGCGCCGTAGAGACGGTTTTCACCAACTTCTTTTTATTTTGGGGCACTTTTACCCACAACCTTTGGGCTATGTCCACCATTTTCATCCTTTTTTACTCACGATGCCCTTTTGGGTTTTCACTGCACCCGATTTTTATTCATGGAATTTTTTTACTCATGGTTTCGTGACCATGCCCATTCGTCATTTTTTCTCATAGCGTTCCCTTGTTAAGGTATACACCATGCCCGTTATTTTTCATTTTTTTTGGTGAAGGCATGTTTAAGGTCATGCCTTCAGGACCTGTGCGAGTTTAACGTCATGTGGCCTGAACGTGTACAATGGTTTAAGGTCATACAGCTGGACCGTGGTGGTGATGAATGACAGCCTGTGGAGGCCATGGAGTGAATGTGGTGGTGGTTTGACTCACTTGGGGAAATGGCATTAGGCTACCTATGAAAGATGGATGATGTATGAAATGTGAGTGGACAATGGTGACCCACTAACTTACAACGAGTATGGATGGCGAGATGGTTCGCCATCTTATGAGCGCGAGTGAGCCACACTGGGGAATGAGATATGGTGGCATGGTGAATGGACACACTGGGGAGATAATGAAGGTGTCGCGCGCACACTAACAAGTAGGTTAGGGAAGGTGTGCATGAAAAGTACACGTAAAAGGTGTGTGTACATATGTGGGGGTGAGTTTATGGTCATGCCTCTTGGACATGTGCAAAGCAATTTATCGTCATGCGGTCAGGACGTGCACTATGGTTTAAGGTGGTACAACTGGATCGTGGTTATGTTGTTTAAAGTCATACAATTAGGACTGTGCAGTTTAAGGTCGTGCGACTGGACCTCCGCTATAGTTTAGGGTCATATAGTTCAGACCATGGTGTTGAGCCTTTTAACGTCATGCGGCTAGGACGTGTACTATGGTTTAAAATCATACAGTTGGACCGTGGTGGTGCAGTTTAAATTCATGCAACTAGGACCATGTAGTTTAAGGTCGTGCGACTAGACCTCCGCTACAATTTAAGGTCATTTAGTTTGGACCATGGCTATGCACTTTAGGGTCATACAGCACGAATCGAGGCTGTGCAGTTTAGGGTCATACAACACTGACCTAAGCTATGCAGTTTAGGGTCATGCAGCATGGACTGAGGCTATATAGTTTAAGGTCATGCAGCATAGACTGAGGCTGTGCAGTTTAGGGTCATGCAGCACGGATCGAGGTTGTACAGTTTAGGGTCATGCAGCATGGACCGAGGCTGTGCAGTTTAAGGTCATGCAGCACAGACTGAGGCTGTGCAGTTTAGGGTCATATAGCACAGACCAAGATTGTGCCGCCATGTAGGTGAAGCTCCATGGGGAATAGATCTGTGGATGGCAATCCGACTCCCTGGGGATAAAATGCTTAAGACCATTCACAAACGGAGGGCTCAGATGGAAGTGGTGTCTTGATGAAGGATGGCCAACAAAAGCGGACTTCACCATGGTTTAGTGGGGGGTAAGCATACTCTCTAAGGTGAAAGATGGCTTGGTGTGAAATAGACTCACTGAAAATTGAAGAGGTAAGAATGACCCTAACTTCACTGGGGATAATGATCTGCAGTATGGGTGTGACTCCTATGGGGACGAGGGATAGCTCCCCACTCCATTAGGGACGATTAGCCATAGTTTGGGTGCAACAACTTGGGTGCAACATCACTGGGGATGATCGGTCATGGCTTGGGTGCAACCCCACTAAGGATAAGTGGTAGGATACATAGGACTTCAACCTAGAGTAGGTGACAATAGGCTTCTGGAAATACGTCCGGTGCCATGTGTAACACTAGTGGTTTCTTACGAGTATTCAGCCGACGTTGTTAAAGAACACAACCGGCGGTGGGTTGTTAAAGAATCAGCTGACGTTGTGAACGACCCGTGATATAGTTTGAAGACAACCAGCGCTAGGGTCATTTGGAAACACACCCAGAGTAAAATCAACTGGCGCTAGGGTTGTTTGGAAACACACCCGGCGCCAAGTCATCCGGCGCTAGGTTGTTTTGAAAACACACCCGACGCTAAGTCAACCGATGCTAGGGTTGTTTTGAAAACACACCCGACGGACGCTAGGCTTGTTTTGAAATCACACCCGACGTTAAGTGAACCGGCGCTAGGGTTGTTTGAAATTCACCCGACGCTACATCAACTGGCGCTAGGGATGGATTGATGAGAGTTACCTCGGGCCTCAAGTTAAAGCCCGACCCGGCTCATCGTCGCTTGACTTCCCTTGGATGCGACTGGAATTCCTAGTTTGTGAGGCGTGTTTGAGGGTAGTGTGGTCTATAGAAAGAGCTAAAATCCCGTTTTCTCTCACTTTTTCACCAAGGGTAAAAAACTTAAGCAAAAATTTTCTTAACGGTGAGGAGAGGGTAGTCGATTGGAGTTCCGGCAAGTAGTGGGACTCTGGCAAAGGTTTTGCAGGGAAGGTTCTCGACCAACAGTGGGATTCCAGGCGGTTTTGTAGGGAAGACCTTCCCCAAGATTTTTGCTAAGTTTCAGGGAAAGGAGCAGGAAAGGAGAGTTCTCCGGGGAGTTTTTCAGGAAACAGAAGAGCTTCCGGCTACAGCAGGTTTTGGTAGAAGAGGTGGGAAGTGCAACTGTGAGCATTTCCACGTGTCTTAGGAGTTTTTCGAGGATTTTTAAGAAGTTTTCGAGGATTGTAGTAACTTTTCGACGTTGTTAATGGTTTTCGCAGAGGTTCCCGAGCACTTAGGGGAAGTTTGCAGAAGTTTTCGGTGAAGTTCTGGTGCTGTCCAAGTAAAAAACACAGACGGGAAGGTTTTTCAGTGGGTTTTTTGGTGCTGGTGCTAGGCCAACTGGTGCTGATGGTTTGGAGTGCTGACACAACCGGTGTTGAACCTTAAGAAAGGCAACCGACGCTAACGGTTAGAAGCACAATTAGCGTTAGCCTTTGGAGGACACAGTCGGCGCTGGCTTCAGTTGGTGCTCATCAGCACGTGTGGCTTATGGCACCTGTTGAAGGCCAAATCCTCCAGGATTACAGTGAGGTCCATGTTGTTCTGTGGAAGGGTACCCACTGTGAACAGGGTATGCTTTCTGTCATTGGCCAGTTCCTTGCCAGGGCAGCCCACTTTGTATTTTTGATACACACGTCAAATGAATCCTACGTCATATATTTGATGTACACATCAGATGAGATATTTGACTTGTATGTTTGACATAAACGTCGGATGGACTGAGGCTAACCTCTTAGAGTGGTTCTGCTTTGTCTTCTGGGCTGTAACCATCCTCTTACTCGTTAGATGAATTAAACCTAACTCTCCTAGTGGTTTTGCTTCTTCTTCATGAGGAAGGCCGTTCTTTGGTGGGTTTGCTTCTTCCTCATGGGACAGGCATTTGTTTTGGCCTGTAACTGTCCACTTATCCTCAGATGCACGAGCGAGAGTACAAGTTTTGGTTTGTAACGGTCATCTTATCCTCAGATGCAATAGACTTGTAACCTCCCTAGTAATGGGCTTCTTGTAACTTGTAACTCATTTTTACTGCAATAAAAAGAGTTAGAATTTTATTTGGACCATCTAGCCTATTTTCACGTTGAGTCCCTTTCTTTTGAATACGAATTACAGATAGTACTTCTTTAAGTATCGTCCGTTGATAGGGGGCATTGCTTCCCCTCCTTCAGGATGTGATAATATATAGGCTCAGTTGGGAGAGACCTTTTTGACTATAAAGGGACCTTCCCACTTAGGCTCAAACTTCCCTTTACGTCGGGCCGTGCATAGCAATAGGCCTTTGACAACTAAGACTAGATCACCGTGGGTGAATGAGCGAACTTTGATAGACTTGTCAAAAGCCCTCTTCATTCGCCCTTGGTTGAGTTCAAGGCTCTGCTAAGCTTCTAACCTCATTCCATTGAGTGCATCCAATTCTTGATACCGGAGCTTAACTCTCTCATCTTTGGTTATTCCTTGCTGAATAACGACTCGCAGTGAAGGGATTTGTATTTCGAGAGTTAAAACTGCTTCACCCCCATAAACCAAAGAATAAGGAGTGGAATCAATAGCATTTCGTGTAGTAGTGCGATAAGCCCATAGGGCTTCAGGAAACTTCTCATGTCAGTTCTTCCTTGTTTTTGATACTGACTTTCTTAGCACATTGCACAGAGTCTTATTGAAAGCCTTTGTAAATCCATTTGCCCAAGGGTGGTACATAGTTGAGTACCTCCATTCGAAACTGAATTGGTTAACTAAGCGATCGATATGATGACTCCTAAATTGAGGACCATTGTCAGATATAATCCGGTCGAGCACCCCGAAGCGATATATGATATGATATTGAACAAAGTAGGACATCGTTGTCCCCGAAACCTTCTTAAGGGGGACCACTTCAGCCCACTTAGAGAAATAATCTGTTGCAGCTAGGATAAAAACATGACCCATTGTGGAAGGAGGGTCAATAGGCCCTACGATGTCCATACCCCATTGTGAGAAGGGCCATGATGCAACCATAGGGTGTAAAGAATATGGAGGTTGGTGAACCCGGTTGGAGTGTACTTGGCATACTTGGCACTTTTTAGCACAGCTTAAAGAATCAATAATCATGGAAGGCTAATAGTATCTCATAGAGATTAGGACCGGACAGGTGTAGTCCACAAATGCCTGAGTGGACTTCTTCTAACACCTTATTTGCTTCTTGGATATCGATGAATCTAAGAAGAATTCCATCAAATGGCCGTTTGAAGAGAGCATCTCCTTCAAGGAGGGTATACTTGGCAAACATTTGACATATGCTGTTGCGTTCGGTACGATCCTCAGGGAGCCTGCCATGTTTTAGGAAACTGGTGATGGGCTCTCTCAATCTTCTACCTGCTGAATTTCTGCACGCATTGGGTCAAATAATTCTAGTTCTTGATTCCAACAGTTAGCTCCTTGACTCTGTACTATTGCTTAGTCAGTCTTGATTACTTCTTTGGCTGACAAAAGTGCTCCAAATGGATAAGGAGGGCACTCGGGGAAGATATTTCTCTCGTCGTCCTCATCGACCTCATTTCTTAGTTTGATATGTCTCCATTATGCCACCTAGACAAGTGTGCGCCTTGATGATGATAATTGAATTGTAGCACCGAGTTTCGCAAGTGCGTCAGCCTGCGAGTTTAGCCTCCTGGGGTTGTGACTCAGGGATACATCCTCAAACCGAGCCATATATGATTTTGCGGTATCGTGGTAACGCTTGAGAGTGTCTTTTCTCACATCATAAATCCCTTTGAGTTGTCGAATAACTCAGAGTCACCATATATCTTGAGCTGCTACAAGTGGAGGTCGAAGGCTATCTCCAGTCCGATTATATGGGCTTGATATTCTGCCTCATTATGAGATTTGGCTTGAGAGAAAGAAAGTGGCAATATTCCTCGTCTCGGCATCAAGAACACTACTCCGGTGCCTCCTCGGTCTGATTGGAATGCTCCGTCGAAGTACAATTCCCACACAAGAGTAAGGTCAGCACGTAATACTTCTTCATCAGGGAGGTTGCTTGATAGAGGAGATTCTACTGGTAAGGGGTGCACTGCGAGAAAGTTTACCAAGGCCTGGCCCTTGATAGCTTTTTGTGGGACATACGTGATGTCAAATTCCATCAGCAGTAATGCCCATTTAGCGAGACGCCTTGATAGTCATGGACGTGTCATGAGAAACTTTAGAGGGTTCACTTTGGATATAAGTTTACTTCATGACCAAGTAAGTTGTGGTAGAGCTTTTGTACTGTGAAGATTAGGGCCAAGCACATCGTCTCAATAGGGGGATAATTCTTCTCGACCCCTTGCATCCTGTGGCTGAGGTAATATAATGCAGGCTCTTTTCCCTCTTCATTGTTTTGTGCCAACAATGCTCCTAGTGGCTCGTCTAAAGCAATCATGTATAGAATGAGGGGTTTTCCCAATATTGGTGTAGAGAGAACTGGAGGGTTGAGTAAATAATGCTTGATGTCGTCAAGGGCTGCCTGACATGCTTCATCCCAGATGAATGGGGTATCGTTCTTTAGCAGGTGTGTAAAGGGTTTACAATAACTTGAGAGATTCTAGATGAACCTGCTAATGTATGCCAGTTACCCTTGGAGAGAGCGCAATTCTCGAAGTGTAGTTGGTGATGGCATCTCCTGGATTGCCTTGATCTTGACTGTCTCAATTTCAAGCCCTCGATGTTTGACAATGAACCCAAGAACGTTTTCGAATGTACACCAAAGGCACACTTCAGTGGGTTCATTTTATGTTAATGACGGGGTAGTTGCTCGAATACCTTTTCAAGGTCTCTCATGTGAGCATCCATCTCTTCAGATTTGACCACCAAATCATCTACATAGCATTCCACTTCTTTGTGCGTCATGTCTTTGAAGATGGTCGTCATTGCTCTCTGGTATGTGGCACCATATGGCAAGCTCCTTGACAATAGAAGTTTTGCTCATCTGATTCTCTTAGTCTCTGGTCAAAGTCAGGCTCAAGGGGCCACTAGGGCTTCTTTGGCTTCGACTTCTTGTGCTTCTTTGAAGAAGGTGGCTTTGCCTTTGCTTTAGCTACCACGACATCAACAACTGTCTTGCTGCCTGTGCGAGGGTCTTTCTCACTCATTTCTGTTGCGTCCTGCTTATATTGATCCCTTCAAATTCTCGATCGAGAGCCTCGAAGTCCGGACATATCATGGTTGTACCTGTAGGGGATGTAGAAGAAGAGAGAGAATGAAAAGCAGGTGTAGAAGGAGGAGAAGGGTTAAAAGGTAGGGGACTTTTAAGGTTGTTCCCCTCATCAGACCAATCTGGGCAGCTTTTTACGTCATCATCAGTGTTGGACAGGTGCAGGCGGTCTTTTAGGTCTTTCCCACGTTGTCACCCTTATTGGATGTGTGCAGGGGGTCTTTTAGGTCTTTCCTTGCTTAGACCATTGGGGAGTGCTTTTAACGTGGTCACCCTTATTAGACATGTTCAGGGGGTCTTTTAAGTCTTTCCCTTACTTAAACTATTGAGGAGTGTTTTCAATGTCGTCACCCTCATTGGACATGTGCAGGGGGTCTTTTAGGTCTTTCCCTTGCTTAGACCGTTGGGGAGTGCTTTTAACGTCGTCACCCTCATTAGATGTGTGCAGGGGGTCTTTTAGGTCGTTCCCTTGCTTAGACCATTGGGGAGTGCTTTTAACATCGTCACCTTCATTGGACATGTGCAGGGGGTCTTTTAGGTCTTTCCCTTGTTTAGACCGTTGGGGAGTGCTTTTAACGTTGTCACCCTCATTGGACATATGCTGAGTGGGAGATGGCACAAGGATGTCTTCTTGACAGGATGAAGAAGGAAGAAGGATCGTGCCAGGGATGAAGTCCAACAAAGTTGGTAGTAGAGAAAGGGGCCTGAGAAATTCCTGCTCAACTATGGGTTGAGCAATCTTGTTTCTTGGGTGAGGAACCCCTGGTACCCGTCTTTTCCTGGCTTTCTGAGGTGATGTTTGATTCATCTCGTTGGAATGGCGAACAACGCTATCTTGGCAAACTGCTTCTCACCTTAAAGACTTGAGTCTGCTTTGACCATGGTAGACTATCCATGGCTGGGGAACCGAGGGTTCCATAGAGTCTAAGTCATTGATAAGAAGGTCCTGCTTTGGGAGATCTCCTTGCCCCGATGGAGAAGTGACTTGGGGGTCACTTACAGGGAGATTATAAAACTCCTTACACTCTCCCATTTTCTTTACGAATATATCAAGGAAACTTGTGCATTCTGATAGGTAATGGCCTCTTATCTGATGGTATGAGCACCAACGACTTTCAGTCCCCTTAGCAAGGTGATGAGGTTGCCTTGCTTGCTTCAGTGCGATTATTCCTTCCTGAAGCATTATAATGAAGAAGGCGTAAAGGATATTAGGCATTTCGTCTTCCTCTTGGATAATTATAGCATAAGAGGCTCCGGCTGCCTGAAGGCCTTCTTTAAGTCTTTAAGCTTTATCAGACCTTTCAGAATCAGGGCCTTGATAATATTCTTCAGCGTGTAGTAGTCATCTGTAGGGTGATTGATCCTCTGATGGTAGGCACAATAATTCGCTTGAGTGTCAAGGCCAGATTGCTCAGTGAATTTGGTTTCTGGAAGCTGGATCATATTCTGCTCCAATAATAACCGAAACAGCGCAGGGACCCATTCCTTCTCGAAGGGGTATTGTTGCTATGCCTGGTGAAATAATCACCCCGATTGAGGTTGGCCGGTGGGGGTACCTGATTGTACTATTATTATTGCTTGCTAGCCTGAGGTGTTACCTTTGTTGTGCTTACCCCTTTAGAGAGGTCCAAAGTCTGAGAGGGAGCCTTCTTTGAATCAGTGATCATGACGGCTGCACTGATTACCCCTTTCTGTTGGCTGCCCCGTATGTTATTCCGAGAATTACCATTGCCCCTGTTGTTTGCTGAACTTGTAGATGATTGTCGTGTCGCACCATGGTGGCGTGATAGACTTTCTAAGTGGACTGATTTAGCGATCAGCTCTGACATGGAGGTTGGATTAGAGGCCTCAACATGTAGAGCGATCTCGGGACGCATGTTCCGCATGCAAGTTTGGATTGCTTCCATCTCAGGCATAGGATTAGGATGGCGGGAAGCCAAGTTTCTCCATCTTGATATGAACTGATCTACGGGCTCATCCGGGTCTTGAGTCAGGGTGAGAAGTTCGATGGTTTGAACCTCTCTCTCGACCTCATAGAAGCATTGATAGAATAGTTTTTCCATCTCATCCCATGTATGCACTGAGTTTTGAGGAAGTCCGACATACCATTGAAATGCTGGACCATCAAGGGTCTCAACAAATTGTTGGAGAAGAAGTCTCCCATCAGCCGCTGTTTCTCGACATGCTGCCTGGAAGTGGGCAATATGCTGATTCAGGATGTGGTTCCATTGAATAAAGGAAACTTCCCTTTCTTATAATCTGAAGGAAACGTGACCTGATCAATATACGAGGGGTATGACCTTTGATAAGGTGTTGTGCCCTGCATCCCCGGGATTTGTCTGTTCTTTAGGCTATGGGTGACCGTAGCGTCAATGTCTATCTGAGAGACGGGATGAGGGACAGAATTGTCCTGTGAGGTAAAAGGAGGGGGCTGCCGTGGAGGTGCACCATCAGAGTGATGGGAATTGACCTCATGGTTAGCCTATTGGTGTGCGGCGTCGATACGATCGATCTTTTCCATCATCGTGCCTACCACATCATCAAACTTGTTCATTCTCTCTTCCTGCGCATCACTGGGCTCGCTTATGACCATTACGCTGACCGTTTCACGATGGAGGTCGATGTTATTGGCAACAGAGGGCTTGTGAACTTGACAGGTCGTACGTGGTAGGTCAGTCAGAAGGGGGACCAGCATGCCCTGGTTGAACTCGACTCTTGTATGCTGATTGCATTTGGATCAGTTCTCGATGGTCTTGGGACCATGGCTGCTGAGCGGCTGGGTCTTTTTCTACAATAGTAACGACAACACAAGGCTCAGAGAGTTCTTCTTCAGGCTTCATTGTCTGAAGGGGGTAGAAGGGATTCAGGTGAAGAGGGTCGTCAGAATTGGTTGTTTTGACTGCCTTAGTCACCTCCCTTGTCAAAATTTGCAGACCTCTATCATGTTTAGCCTTGAGGTTTTGATGGACCTCGTGCCAAAACTGCGATATTGGTCGTAGTTGGTCAGCTCTTCTTGCACAGGAGAGAGCTATCTCCATCAGGTGCGGCAATGGATGAGGGACAGGAACTGGAGTCATCTTGGGTCGGGGAGGATGAAGGACTCGATCTTCAATCAGGTTGATGCCCCGAGGTCTCTTGTGGGCTCGAAAGACACGACCAAAATGACAAGGCTAGTTCAGGATGGTACTCTTAGGGAAAACCTTCGAGTACCAAGGCTGAAGGTGCTCGCTCGATGAAAAAGGAGGGGGCTAGAGTAGGGTTGACTCATAAGGAGGCCTGAGTCGAGGGCGAGAGGGTGTCTGTGATGGCGACGCATGCTCGCCCCTTGAAGAAGGGTCACAGGTGACCTAGGGGTCAACCCGGGCTGGAGCAAGTGGTCTGGCAAGTGTCTATAAGAGAACAGGTGTAGGTTTGTCCCTTACAGAGTGCGCTTGTGTGTGCAGAGTAGGAGGATGAGAAGGTCGTCTCCTGTGTACTTGGGTTGGCGTGGCAATGGCATTGCCTCGAGTAATGAGATGCATATGAGTAGCGTATGCAGGACCTGGCCTTAGAAGGTTCGATCTTGAACATGGACTCGAGATAACAAAGGGGTTGCCTTGAGGTGTGGCTTGAGTGGGTAACCAATGAGTCTTGTGGTGTGTGTGAGGGATGGAGACCGTGGGGTTTCCACCTAGACGTGTTGAGCCTCTAGGGATAGAGACTAATGGTGCAAAAATGTGGGGGGTACCCCTATGGAGACCCACAGAAGCAACGTCAACTTGTTTGCCTTTTGCAGAAAGGGACTGGGCAGCCTTCCGATGTTCATCAGAAACACGAGTGGCAAGTGACTTATCGGTGGCTGGGTGAATGTCTGTAGGGAAACAGAAGTGCTGTCGATGCAAGGTGCCGTGGTGGAGTTTCCGTCAGAGCGAGGAGATGGGGAGTGAGGGATTTTTAGGTCCCACCTTACGTCGATCCAAGTTAAAACCTGGGAGCTAGATAATGGGCTCAAGAGGATGGTTGGAAACGAAGTCAAAGTAACTTGTTCCCTAAGGACACTCGCGAATGCAGGGATAAGAAAATCCCAATCCGAATGAATGGGTTAAAGAACTCGCAAGCCATAAGTGAAGTGTGAAAAGATAAAAGCAGATAATAAAAGAAGAAATTGACCAAATAAGAATGATTAGACTAAGGGGTAATAAGTCCCCAGTGGAGTCGTCAAGTTGGTTAGGTGCCTTGATCTCACCCTCTGGATCCTTTGGGGATCAGGTGGCCCGCGTCTCGGGTTTCTAGGGAAGACCCGAGACGTTTTTGAGACCGCTCTCTCGGGAACCTCGTTCGAGAACGAGGGCAAGTATTACCAATCGGTGAGAGAAGAATTTAAAGGTGGGTTCGGGACTTGCTTGGGCTGACTCGTGTGGGCGCCCTCTTAGATCATGAAGAAAGCCCCCCAGTAATAAAACCGGTTCGAAATCACCTCCCTTGGCTTGTATTCTTCTTATTTTATGCAATCACACACATATATGGCAAAGGTTATAAGACAGGTGGGTTAGACCTCACCCTTTTCCTCTTTGTTGAACGTACACAAGCATGGGCATTCAAAAAGAAGAAGAGAAGAAAGACGGGGTAGAGAAGAATTTGATTCAGCGAGAGGATAGAGTGGTGACTAAGCTGGTGAGGAATTGGCCTGAAGTGGTAGCAAAACGGGCTCGGTAACTAAGACTGGCTCACATGATTACTACTAGATGTCTTTACCAATACCTACTAACTAGGCACGATGGTCAATCTATCGTGGCAATAAAGCGGGCCAAGTAATCCTGACACAACAATATTATGGCTAGTCTACAGGACTACGATATGAGGCTAATTTCAATCCCTCTTAGTCGAACGACAGAGTGGCAGAATTAAGGCTATGAGGAAAGAGTAAGAAGAGATGAAGGGAAAGAAATGAGGAGGGAGAAGAAAAGAAGAGAAGAGTATGAAAGACGAGAGGATAAAGGAGAAAGAGGGAAGGAAGGCGCAGTCGGGGCTAAGCATTGCCGACTGTGTTTGAAGGAAGAGAGAGAAAATGTAGCCGATGTTAAGCTTCATCGATTAGTAGAAGAGGAGAGAGAAAATCAGTCGATGTCAAGCTTAATCGATTGATAGAAGAGGAGAGAGAAAACTAATCGACACTAGGCTTTGTTGAGTGACAAAAGAGGAGAGAGAAAATCCATTGATGTTAGGCTTCATCGATTGACAGAAGAGGAGAGAGAAAACCAGTCAACGCTAGGCTTCACCGATTGTGACGAAAAAAAAGAGAGAGAAATCCAACCGATCCTAGGCTTCACTGACTGTGACAGAAGAGAAGAGAGAGAATCCAACCGGTGCTAGGCTTTGCTGACTGTGACAAAAGAGAGGAGGATAGATGGAGATAGAGATGAGAGAGGGGAGAGAGAGATAGAGATAGAGACGAGAAGAAGAGAGAGAGATATAGAAGAGAAGAGAGGAGAGAGAAAGAGACAGAGATGAGAAGAAGAGAGAGAAATGATACAAATTTGGAATGCATTTCCATTGAATTATGCTGATGCATTGTCCCACGAACCTTCTAGACTTGACTCCCACAGGCCAGAATACTATAAGAAAAAATTAAAAATTTTGTTTGAAGGGAAATTTGTAGAAAGTGCTCGAAAGATGATTAACATGTTTTGGTATGCTAATGCATTGCCATTTAATTATACAAATTTAGACTACTACCCTAAGATGGTATCTGATATAGCTGATGCAGGGTTAGGTTTCAAATCCTCAACTAAGAAGGACCTAATATGGTCATGTTTAGAAGATATTGTTGATGATATAGATAAGCATATTGCGTTGTTTAAGGTATGCTGGCCATGTACTAAAGTGTCCATCGTGGCAGATGGTTGGAAGGACAATGCCTATAGACATCTTGTCAATTTTTTAATATGTTTCCCTAAGGACATTATTTACTACTCTAGCATTGACCTATCCAATAAAAAAAGGACTGCAAGACTGTTATGCATACATATTGACAAGATTTTAGTTGGGATTGAGGCTGAAAATGTGGTCCAAGTAATGACTGACAATGCTGCAAATTATAAAAAAAACATAGAAGTTGCTAATGGAGGAAAGACTCAATTTTTATTGGACTCCCTATGCTGCCCACTATATTAATTTGATGCTTAAAGACATAGGAAAGTTGAAGAGGGTCAAATTGTGCATTTTAAAGTGTTAGACAACTATAATATTCATATACAATCATACATACCTCCACGCTTTAATGGAGGAACATTGTAAACGAGAGATTGTCAGGGAGTTCACTATTAGGTTTGCCACGACGTTCCTCATTATAAAATCATTATTATGCAACAAAGTAGGATTGAGGTCAACAATATGCGCCGACGAGTGACAGTCTGACAGGAAAGTAATGAGTTAATGTGGAAGGGAGGTTGAGAGCATTCTTATCGACCGGAGGTTTTGGGCTCCATGCAATGTCACGACCCCACCCCCTGACCCCCGCCGGAGGGCAACAGAGTGCGGGATCACGACTGGAGGTCGCGAACGTCACTCAGGTGGGAGTGGCTCAACGCATAATAATATGGAATTGAGAGCAAACCACGAAAGAAAACTTAAAATAAATCGACCCATCAAGCCCAAAAATCAAACCAAAAGATACAACCATTTCATTTCTTCAACATCAAAAGTCTTTACAACTCTTGAAGGCACTACTGCCACAAAAAAAACACAAAATGAAACATTCATCATGCTGCTGAAAACTAAAACCTACTATAGAAGTCTTTGGAAGACGGCTTCACTTCGTGATTTCAGGCTTCTCGCTCTCAAACTGCCCCCCCCCCCCCTTTTAATCTACAATTATGAAATTAAGATGGAGTGAGCTAAAATCCGAGTAAGTAGATTACTACCCTTGCACCCCGAACTATCAATATACATATAATGACATGCTTAGGGTTTAACAGGAAAACATTTGTCTCACATAATACGGTCCCATAGCAGAATGCATATAAATGTGTATGGTAAAACTCAGGTGTTAGAGCATTATTTGTTCTCAAGGTGACATCTACCTTTATGCAGATCACATATATAGTCAGATATTCTTACAAAGTACAGAATTCAAACAAACATAACAGATTAATATTGCTCCCGAAGTGGAAGCCACAGTGATCAGGCTAAGCCAGTCTTGAACTTGGGACTTCTACCCTCATTTAGGAGGGAGGACAATGGCAAGGAGAAGCCCTACTTCGTAATGTCATTACTCATACACATAATCCCCAGCGCGCTTCGGGGTTTTCGATAGGCTGCGGCTTTGCAAGACACGACCCTCATTTAGGCCTTAGACGAGAGGACGTTACACTACCATTGGAGGACCCAATGCTTAATGCCTATGAAAGTTGGGGGGCGCGACCCACCCTGTTATTTATAGTTACCTCTCGACTCCACTCCTATCATAGGAGTCGAGGTATAGAGGACCCGACTACCAATGGAGGACCCATTGTGTAGCGGTCATAGAATTCACAGAATAACAGAATTCAGATAACAGAATCAAATATCCACTACCAATGGAGGACCCATTGTGAAGTGGCCAGAAGTCACGTATAACAGAATGCATATGAATTCAGAATATCCACTACCAATGGATGACCCATTGCGTAGTGGTCATGGGATGTATAACAATATTAATATAACAGAATCACAGTAGCTACCAATGGAGGACCCATTGCGTAGTGGCCAGAAATCACAGAATAATAGTTCTCATATAACAGAGTCAGAATCCCATAGTCATATTCACAGTATCGCAGAATGATAGTATCAGTATCACATAATAACAATATCAGTATCAAATTTTAACAGTCTCAATGTCACCGAATATCTGTATCAGGATCACAGTGTAACAAAGTATCACAGAGTAACAGTACCAGTGTCATACATTATGAGAGACACAAAAATCTCAGTATTGATGTCACGATTTTTCTGAAATTCAGGCAGTGATATCTAATCAAAATAAGGTTATAACTTTTAGTTCACTTAGAATTCAAAGATAATTCCAAGATGAATTTTATATTAGACTCAGCTATCTTTCAAATAGGGGTGGTGTCGAGACCATTGGGTCGCGTTTGGCCCCTTAAGGGGTTCAAAGAAGTGAGGATCAATCAGATGCACCCTGTTGGGTATAGTGGGCAGCGGCGTACCCTACTTCCAAAAGCTATAACTTTCAAACCGTGAGACAAATTGTGACGGTTTCAAAATAAAAGTTCAAGATAAAACGTGCATCTTTCTAACAAGCATATTTGAAAGAAATTCGGATTCTATTTGTTGGTTAAAAAATCCGAGCAAAACAAGGTCATAGTTCTGAATTTTTGTCAATACTGCCCACAACGACATACCTTCTTAAAATGAAGTATAACTTTCAATATAAGGATAATTTCAAAACAATTTCTCCATGCAACTTTTATTTCATTCAAAGATCTTTCAAATGGCTGTAGTTTGGCAGAAATTGAACTTCGTTTGGTTAGTTAAAATCGGTGTTCCCAATGGTGTTAACAAAAAATCCAGGAAACAGTCAATAATAATATACCTCCTTACTTTGAAGCATAACTTCCTTTCTGTAGAGAATTTGAACAATCGGTAAAGACAAAGGTCTTACTAGACTCACACATATTTCTAAAGGTGGAAATTTGAGGTCAATCGGACCCCATTTTCCTGGGTCTCTCCCAGAAACATGCATATTCCTGGAATTTCAGAGTACTATGTAACATATTTCGAAAAACACATTCCATGACCTACATTCCATGGTGAAGAACAAGATAATAATTATTTCCTCACAATGTACGTACATAACATGCATTTCTTTCAAAATCTAATAATCGTACATTCATTTACATTCACCATATTCATAGAGTAAAAATCCTCAAATTCTAGTGAAAACAACTTAAGGTTTTTCTACGTCATATACATTCACATTGCTCAAACTACATGCTTACAATTTCATGCATTCTCATGACTACCCTACAAGGGTAATAAATCCACTTACCTAAATAACAAAGGCCTTTTCCAATCCTCGGCTCACAGCTTTCTCACCAGCCCAACAGGGGGCAGCCTCCACAGTCACCTCTTCACTTATGTCTTAGAGAGAGAGGAAAATGGGAGAGAAGTGAGAGGCGTGGGTGAGAGGAGTGACTTAAGTACTCAAAGCTTTGGGGGTGGTGGTCCAAGTGTCATAAAAAGGCTTAAAATATGGACAAGTGGCACTTACATCAGCATGCATCTAACAAGTGATACTCTCAAACCATGTATGTCAGAACTCAGCCGGCGTTGGACTCTCATCTCAACCGGTGCTGGGCTTTCTTCTCCTCAACCGATGCTGGGTTCTCTTCTTCCCAACCGGTGCTGGGCTTTCTTCTCCCCAACCGGCGCTGGGTTCTCTTCTTCCCAACGGGTGCTGGGATCTCTTCTTCCCAACCGGCACTGGGCTTTCTTCTCCCCAACCGGCGATGGGTTCTCTTCTTCCCAACCGGCGCTGGGTTCTTCTTCCGAACTAGCATTGGGCTTTCTTCTTCCCAACCGGCGCTGGGTCCTCTTCTTGTCCTAGCTGGCGCTATGCCTTATAGGTCCCAGCCAGTGCCACGCCTTCCAAGTCTCAGCCGGCGCTACGCCTTCTAGGTCCCAGCTGGCGCTACTTGGTCCTTACATCATCCCCCCCTAAAAAAAAGGATTTTG
Organism: Amborella trichopoda; assembly: GCF_054954075.1. Lineage (NCBI taxonomy): Eukaryota > Viridiplantae > Streptophyta > Magnoliopsida > Amborellales > Amborellaceae > Amborella > Amborella trichopoda. Next base: position 27,479,285 of record NC_142342.1, read on the forward strand.
TCCTCAAAATTTTTAATCGAACAAGTGGGGGTACTTAGCCCAAATTTCATCTTCTCGCTCCCACGTTGATTCCTCTCTTGAATGATACTGCCATAAAACCCGAACCAGGGGAATCTCCTTGTTGCACAAAACTTGAATACTTTTGTCTAGAGTCTCAATTGGCTGTTCAACATAAGTTAAGTCTTCCCTGATGGATCGACTCATACTTTAGGACATGGGATGGATCAGGTTGATACTTCCTCAAATAATGAAACATGAAAAAGGCCATGAATATTGGCCAACTCAGGCTGTAAGGCCAGTCGGTATGCTGCGACTCCGATTCTTTTTAAAATCTCAAAGGGTCCAATGAATCACGGACTTAGTTTCCCTTTCTTTCAAAATCTCATAATTCCCTTCGTTGGTGACACCTTTAATAATACCTGATCAGCCACTTCAAATTTAAGGTCCCTTCGGTGAATATCAGCATAACTCTTCTGCCAACTCTAAGCTGCTTTAACCCTGAATTAGGGCAATCTTCTCTGATGTTACTTGAACAATTTATGGCCCTAAAAGTTTCCTTTCACCTACTTCATCCCAACAAATGGGCGATCTGCACTTCCTTCCATATCAAGCTTCAAAAGGTGCCATTTGAATACTGGCTTGGAAACTGTTGTTGTATGCAAATTCTACTAAAGGTAAGTGATTGTCCCAATTTCCTTTGAAGTCGGTAACACATGCCCCAACATATCTTCTAAGGTCTGAATAGTCCTCTCTGACTGTTCGTCAGTCTGGGGATGAAAAGCAGTATTGAAGGTAAGTCTTATCCCCAAAGTTGATTGTAGACTGTTCCAATATATTGAAGTAAATCTAGAGTCCTTGTCGAACACAATACTGACAGGTACTCCATGCAGCCTTACTATTTCCTTAACATACAACTGAGCCAAGTTATCTAGGGCATATGTAATGTTGTCTGGTAAGAAATGTGCAGCCTTAGTTAATCGGTCCATAATAACCCAAACACTATGATGTCCCATGCCTGATCTTGGCAAACCGGATACAAAGTCCATAGTAATGTGTTCCCACTTCCATTCTGGCACAGGTAAGGGTTGCAGTTGTCCAGCAGGTCTCAGTGCTCAGCTTTCACTTGCTGATAGGTCAGACATTTAGAAACAAATTGTGCCACATCATTCCTCATGTTATTCCACCAGAATGTCTTCTTTAAATCTTGGTACATCTTTGTGCTTCCTGGGTACACAGTATAACAAGAGTAGTGTGCTTCCTCTAGAATAGCCCTTTTTATAATCTCATCACTTGGGATGAATACTCGTCCTTTAAATCTTAATAAACCATCACTGTTGACAGAGAAATCATCCTTTCCTTCCTGCTTTGAGTCTTTCAGAATTCTACTCAACTGAGGGCCTGTCTTTTGAGTTATCCCAATCTGTTGAAAGAGTTGAAGTTTCACCCTTATACCAGCAGTTATTCTCATCTCAGAACCAGAGGGTAAGGTAGGGCGCCACTCCACTACATCTTCTATCAGTTTCATTCTCGAGCCATCAGATGAGACACAGATACTAAAGGTCTCCGACTCAAAGCATCGACCACTACATTTGTCTTGCCCGGTTGGTAATTGATGGTGCAATCATAATCATTTAGTAGATCCATCCATCTCCTCTGCCTCATATTGAAATCCTTCTGAGAAAACTTGAGGCTCTTATGATCTGTAAATATCTTGAACTGAGCTCCATAGCGATATTGTCTCCAAATCTTCAAGGCAAAAACCACACCTGCGAGCTCTAAGTCATGAATTGGGTAATTTTTCTCGTGCGGCTTTAACTGTCTGGAGGCATAAGTTATAACTTGCTCTTGCTGCATCAATGCATACCCTAGTCCCCTATGGGAAGCATCAATGTAGATTACAAATCCTTCATTCCCTTCGGGCAGAGTTAATACTGGGGCTGTAGTCAATCTCTTCTTTAATTCTTGGAAACTCTTCTCACAATCATCTGACCATAAAAATTTCACTCCTTTCTGGGTTAGGCATGTCAGGGAAGTGTTATCTTCAAAAAACCTTCTACAAAACACCTATAATATCATGCCAGACCCAAAAAACTATAGACTTCTGTCACATTTGTTGGTCTTCCCCATTTAAACATGGCCTCAATCTTACAAGGGTCAACTGTGACCCCATCCTTAGAAATAACATGCCCAAGGAAGATCACACTTGAAAGTCAAAACTTGCTTTTCCCCAGTTTAGCATATAACTTTTCCATTTTTAAGGTCTGGAGGACCATCCTCAAATGTTGTTCATGCTCTTATAGATTCCTTGAATAAATCAAAATGTCATCTATGAAAACCACCATAAAGTCATCTAAAAAGGGTCTAAATATCGTATTCATCAAATCCATAAGGACAACCGGGGCATTAGTCAGCTCAAAGGGCATTATTAAGAACTCGTAGTGTCCATAACGAGTCATGAATGCAGTCTTAGGTACATCTTCTCCCTTGACTCACAGCTGATGGTAACCTAACCGAAGGTCAATCTTAGAGAATACTTGGGCTCCTTGAAGTTGATCAAAAAGATCATCAATTTTAGGAAACGGGTACTTATTTTTCACAATGACCTGGTTCAGCTGTCGATAGTCTATACATATCCTCAAAGACCCATCTTTCTTCTTAACAAATAAGACAGGCGTATCCCAAGGTGACACACTAGGTCGAACAAAACCCTTCTTCAGTAGCTCTTGCAATTGTTTCTTTAGTTCTGTTAGTTCCGCTGAGGCTATCCTATAAGGGCCTTTAGAGATGGGGGCAGTGCCAGGGACCACATCTATCTCAAATTTTATTTCTCCAGCTGGAGGCGGAGAGGTTAACTCTTCAAGAAATACCTCTTGATATTCCCTTACCATCGGTATATCTTCTAACTTAAATCGGTCATCTCGATTTTCCACCACATAAGCTAAATACCCAACCCAACTTTTAGTCAGCAACTGGGAAGCCCGAATAGCCGAAATAAAATGCAGAGGAGGGACGTCCTTGATGCCAATAAAGTTCAGCTTAGGCTGGTTGGGGCATCTAAGGGTTACAGTCTTATCATGACAATTTACTATAGTATGATGTGGAGACAGCCAGTCCATGCTCAATATAACATCAAAGTCTTGGATACCTAATAATATAAAATCTATATGCAAATCACATCCTTCAAACAAAACCCCACAACATTTAAAGACAATATCAATTTCTATAGATCCTCCCATAGGTGTGCATACAACCAAAATCCAGTCAAGCAAAGAAGGTCTAACATTTATGTGGCATGCAAAGTGAGGTGCAACAAAAAAGTGTGTAGATCCAGGATCAATTAGGATTTTTGCTTCAATGCCATAGACGGGGAGCGTACCTCGGATAACTGAAGTCAATGCCTTAGCTTCTTGCTCGGTTAGAGCAAACACCTGACCTTGAGTCTTTGGTCTATTTTCTAGCCCCTTCATTAGGGCTTGCCACATCTGAAACATGCCCAAGTCATTCTTCGGCATTCAGCAGTTCATTGATTATCATTCCCACAACGTGGGCACAATGGGTGCCGAATCTCTCTTACATTGCCTGGTAACGTCCTCTGAATCTACTTGCTCCTTTGGTTTTCTCTTCCCCGAAAGTTCCTCTTCAGTGGGTGGTCGAGCATTTCTCTCGGAGTTTCGAAACTGGGATGTTCTCATCTTTTAGTTTCCTCCAACCCGAAACTCTTCGTCTTCCCTTTCTATCTTCATAGCCAGATCCACTAAAGGGGAAAAGGTCTTTAAATTGGCCGATATTACCCCTCTCCTTATTTCTAGCCCGAGGCCTCTCTCGAACTTACTAGCCCAAAAATCAAACCAAAAGATACAACCAATTCATTTCTTCAACATCAAAAGTCTTTACAATTCTTAAAGGCACTACTGGCCCAAAAAAACATAAAATGAAGCATTCATCATGCTGCTGAAAACCAAAACCTACTATAGAAGTCTTCGGAAGATGGCTTCTCACTTCTTGATTTCAGGCTTCTAGCTCTCAAATTGCCACCCCGCCCCCCCCGCCCCCCCCCCTCTCCCTTCAATATACAGTTATGAAATTAAGATGGAATGAGCTAAAAGCCTAGTAAGTAGATCACTACCCTTGCACCTTGAACTATCAGTATACATATAATGACATGCTTAGGGCATAACAAGAAAACATTTGTCTCACATAATACAGTCACATAGCAGAATGCATATAAATGCTATATGGTAAAACTCAGGTGTTACACCATTATTTGTTCTCAAGGTGACATCTACCTTTATGCGAATCACAGTTATAATCAGATATTCTTAGAGAGTACAGAATTCAGACAAACAGAACAGATTAATATTACTCTCGAAGTAGAAGCCACAGTGATCAGGCTAAGCCAGTCCTGAACTTGGGACTTCTACCCTCATTCAGGAGGGAGGACAATGACCAATAGGGGCCCTACTTCGTAATGTCCTTACTCACACACACAATCCCCAGCGTGCTTTGGGGTTTTCGATAGGCTGCGGCTTTGCAAGACGCGACCCTCATTTAGGCCTTAGACGAGAGGGAGTTACACTACAATTGGAGGACCCAATGCTTAGTGCCTGTGAAAGTTGGGGGGGGGCGACCCACCCTGATATTTACAGTTACCTCTCGACTCCACTCCTATCATAGGAGTTGAGGTACAGATGGTTACGGTGCCTCGATCTCGCCCTATTGATCCTAGAGGATCGGGCAGTGCGCGTCACGGGTTTTGGGGGAGACCCGAGATGTTTCTGAGATCTCTCTCTTGGGAACCTTGTTTGAAAACGGGGGTAGGTGTTACCAACCGGTGAGAGAGGAATTTTAAAGGTGGTTTCGGGACTTACTCGGGCTGACTCGTGTTGGCTTCCTCTTAGATCATGAAAAAATCCCTCCCAGTAATAAAACTGGTTCGGAATCACCTCCCTTGGCTCATATTCTTCTTATTTTCTACTTTTCTGCATTCACACATGTATATGGCAAAGGTTATGGGGCAGGTCGGTCAGACCTCACATTTACCGTCTTTGATGAATGTACACAAGCATGCGCATTCAAAAAGAAGAAATAAAGACGGGGGGGGGGGAGGGGGGAGAGAAGAATTCGAACAAGCGAGAGGATCAGAGCAGTGACTAAGCTGGTTGATAATTAGCCTAACGTGGTAGCAAAATGGGCTCGATAACGAAGACTGGCTCACAGGATCACCACTAGACGTTATTACCAATATCAACCAGCTAAGCATGATGGTCGGTCTTTCGTGGCAGTAAAGCAGGCCAAGTGATCCTGACGCAACAACATTATGGCTAGACGACAGGCTTGCCATGAGATGCTAACCTCAATCCCTCTTGGTCGAACGCAAGAGTAGCAGAGGAATGGTTGAAGAGAAGAAGGGAATAGACAAAAGGAGAGAGAAGAAGGAAGATAAGAGGGAGAACACGAGAGAGAAGATGCAGTTGATGCAAGATATTACTGATTGTTTTAGAAGATGAGAGAGAGAGGAAGCTATCGGTGCTAAGTCTCACCAATTGACAGAAGAAGAGAGAAAAAATTAGTTGATGCTAAGTCTCACCAATTGACATAGTAAGAGAGAGAAAATTAGTTAGCGTGAGGTCTCATCGACTGATAGAGGAAGAGAGAGAAAACCAGTCGATGCTAGGTCTCGTCGACTGACAGAGGGAGAGAGAGAAAACCCATTCGGTGTTAGATCTTACCGATTGACAAGGGAAGAGAGAGAAAACCAATCGATGCTAGGTCTCACTGACTGATAGAGGAAGAGAGAGAAACTCAGTCGGTGTTAGGTCTCATCGACTAACAGAGGAAGAGAGAGAAAATTGATCGACATTAGTCTCATCGATCGACAGAGGAAGAGAGAGAAACCTAGTCGGTTAGGTCTAGCCAACTGGCATAGGAAGAGAGAGAAAACCAGTCGGGGTTAGGTATCTTCAACTGATAGCAGAAGAAAGAGAAGACCAATTGGCGTTAAGTCTCACCGACTGACAGAGGAAGAGAGAGAAAACCAGTAGGTGCTAAGTCTCACCGACTGACAGAGGAAGAGAGAGAAACCCAATCGTCATTAGGTCTCACTGACTGATAGAGGAAGAGAGAGAAAACTGATAGACGTTAGGTCTCACCGACTGACAGAGGAAGAGAGAGAAGACTAATCGACGTTAGGTCTCACCGCCTGACAGAGGAAGAGAGAGAAAGCCTAGTCGGCGTTAGGTCTCATCGACTGACAGAGAGAGAGAGGAGACCAACCCGCACTAAGCCTCATCGGTTGCATCAAAAGGGGACAAAATAAAGATAGAGATAAGAACAAAAGATGAGAGAGAGAGAGACGGAGATGAGAAGAGAAGAAAGATAAAGAGACAGAGAAAAAAGAGAGAAGAGACAAAGAGAGAAGAGAGAAAGAGAGAAAAGGAGAGAGAGGGAAGAGAGAGAAAGAGAAAAAGAGAGAGAAGAGAAGAAAAGAGAGAAAAGAAGGAGAGAGAGGGAAGGGAGAGAAAGAGAGAGGAGAGAGAGAGAAAAGAAGGAGAGAGGGAGGAGAGAGAAAGTTACATGCTCGAAGGGTACATACCCTTTTCTTCTCTCTCCTCTCTCTCGCTCCAAGATGTACTCACAGGCTCAAGCAATGAATTGAAATTTTTATTCAATCTTCAAACAATCAACTGAAGGCTGAGGGGTCTGTTTACAATGAGGCAGAGCCTGTTTATATAGAATTGTACCCAAACATGGGTGGATTGATCAAAATTAGACTAATTACTGAAAATTAATATTTAATTGAATTAAAAGAAATTCTAAAAATGGGTGCAAAAGGACTGTTTTGCCCCTGCCTAACAATGAGTGGAATTTTAGAACAGTCCGTGCTGTTGCTCGAGAACTTACATGATCTTCCATGGCTGACCCGTGGTTACTCTGATGCCTGTTTGATCGAAAGTTTATTGTTTTCTTATAGGGCTCGACATGGCGATCATTTTGATACCAACTTCGAGCCATGAATCATGTTTTTGAGCCATGATCACGAGACTTGAAATTTGTTTGAATCTTGGAAACTTTGGATCGGTAGTGCGCTCGCTCCTTGATATTTTTCTATAATTTTTTCGTCAAATTACACTACGCATGCCATCACGATCGCGTGGCAACAAACGATACACGATTTAGAGCCCGGACGAAGATTTCGCAACTTTTGAGTTTTGGCCAGAATCTAGAATCCGGTGGCCAGAATTTCTGTTACTTCATCGGCTTCATGCATGAAATATGACTGTCTATCATGTACAGGGTTCGGACCAATGATAGCCCTAGACCTTACGCACACAATGGAATTGGTTCCGCGTTGATCCATTGTGCAAGCGTCGTGATTTGGTCTATCGAGCAAGGCATATCGCTGCTGAATTTTCTGCAATTTTTTTACTGATCGGAAACTTCTCTCTAGCTTTTCTCCCTATTCGGACATTGTCTCGGAGCGTACCACATATCAAATTGTTCGTCTTGATGAGACAAATACACTCACCAAATTGAGAGCAATCTGACTTGGAACGAGTGAGTTACAAGCCTCGGAAGTGACTGTAAAAACAACCACCTTTAATGGTGTTTTGGTGTAGTGAGGTGACATGGGAATAGTGTGCGGCCCCTCCTGTTTCAATATTTTGCTTATATCTTTGTTTTGGAGTGTCTGATTAAGCTGAAACTTGGCTCATAGGGGTTTTAAATCATCTTGGATCTAATAATAATGCTCCTATAGTGATTTGAGATATCAAAAATATAGTTTCAGTTGTAGGGTCCGTTTCGAGGTGTTAGAGGCCATTTTTTCTAAAAATGTTCCTTTGTGTTCACTGCTTTAGATAAGTCGGAATGCGATGAAACTTGGCCGGTGGTCTTTTGGAGTGCTAATGACAATCTTGACCAATTATGGTGCCATTCTGAGACTATCGGTATTTTTCACTGTTTTGTAGGCTTTATTTACTTGCTTCATACCAGGGACCAAGGTATTGAAAAATACGTGCAAATAACTTGCTCCGTCGAATGGTATGCTTCAAGAGAAGCGAGAAGGACAATCATTCAAAATGTTTCCTTCGACTTTTACTTTTTTCCTTCCTAGCCACAGGACCACGTGAACTCCGATGAGATTCACGTAATGGTGTAATTAGGCTGCTCAGACATAAGGATACCTTGTTCGTGGTCCATGTAGAATTTAGGGGGAGAAGATAATTTTTTGAGGGATCTTGTTGAAGTCTTCACCCTCGTGCGGACTGTTTGTGATTCTGAATCTGAGGATTTTGTACGGACCTCGTCAGTCAGAATCGGGCCCATCTGGCAATTGAGTGTCATGGCAAAGGACATTGTTCCCATTTGGTATGGGTTCATTGGTTTTCTTTGGTAGACGTTGTTTGTTGCTACACTAGGTTTGCGTTTGACGTTCAGAGTACCACTTTGGGTCTCGACTACCGGGTCCAGTCGGGGGTAGTGTTAGCCGGTCCCGAAGGTCTAGGCCTGTCGGCTAGGCGAGCTGAAGTCTCTGGCAGGTTCTCCCCTTGATTTATCAGTTTCTTACCTTTGTAATGCTTGTTTCTTAGAGTGTAATTGTGACCTTGTGAGAATAATGTTCTTCCTCATGAGACTTATCTTGTAATGCTTAGCGAGTCTTCTGTCTTTCAAGTACTTTTGCAACTGGACTCAGATTGTCAAAATATTTTCCTTGAAGCTCATGTTTTTGGGTTCTTGGTTTTTATGTCACCAGGGATTTTCTTCTTTTGAGTGAGGATTGAAGCCGCCTATTGAGGCAAGTGCTGCATCAACCTGTTTATTGATCCAAGCATCGTTTGCAGATTTTCGCTTGGTCTTGGGAAGAGGTGTCGTAGAGACGATTTTCACCAACTTCTTTTTATGGGGTTCTTTTACCCATGACCTTCTGGTCATGTCCACCCTTTTGTTTTTCATTCTTGCTCACGATACCCTTTCGGGTTTTCACTGTGCTCGATTTTTTATTCACGAAACTCTTTTACTCATGGTTTCGTGACTATGCCCGTCTGTCATTTTAACTCATAGCGTTCCCTTATTCAGGTATACACTATGCCCATTATTATTTTCTCTTTTTCTTTGTAAAGGCATGTTTAAGGTCACGCCTCCGAGACCTGTGCGAAACAATTTAACGTCATGCGGCTTGAACGTGCACTATGGTTTAGGGTCATACAGTTGGACCATGATGGCGATGGATGACAATCTATGAAGGCCATGGAGTGAGCATGGTGGTGGTTTGGCTCACTTGGGGACGATGGACGATGTATGAAATGTGAGTGGACGATGGTGACCCACTAACTTACAACGAGTAAGAATGGCGGGATGGTTCGCCGTTTTGTGAACATGGGTGAGACTCATGGGGAATGAGGTATGGTGATGAAATGAATGAACTCACTAAGGAGGTAATGAAGGTGGTGCGTGCACACTATCAGGTAGGTTAGGAAAGGCATGTCTGAAAGTGCACATAATGGCATGTACGCATATGTGGGGGCGAGTTTATAGTCATGCCTCCGTGACATGGGCAAAGCAGTTTAACGTCATGTGGCTAGGACGGGTGTTATGGTTTAACGTCACACAACTAGACCGTGGTTATGTAGTTTAAAGTCATACGACTAAGACCATGCAGTTTAAGGTCGTGCAACTAGACCTTTGCTACAGTTTAAAGTCATATAATTTGGACCATGGTGTTGCGCAGTTGAAGGTCTTGCAGCACGGACCACCGTTACAGTTTAAGGTCGTATAGTTTGGACCATGGTGCTATGCAGTTTAAGGTCATGCAGCATGGACCACTGCTACAGTTTAAAGTCATATAGTTTGGACCATGCAGTTTAGGGTCGTGCATCTAGACCGAGGATGTGCAGTTCAGAGTCGTGCAACACGACCAGAGCTATGCAGTTTAGGGTCGTGTGGCAGCATAGACTGAGGCTGTACAGTTTAGGGTTGCGCAGCACGGATCGAGGATGTGTAGTTTAGGGTCGTGCAGCACGAACTGAGGCTGTGCAGTTTAGGGTCATGCAGCATGGACTGATGCTGTGCAGTTTAGGGTCATGCAGCACGGACCAAGGCTATGCAGTTTAGGGTAGTGCAGCACGAAGCGAGGCTGTGCAGTTTAGGGTCGTGCATCACAGACAAAGGCTGTGTAGTTTAGGGTTGTGCAGTGCGGACTGTGGCTGTGCAGTTTAGGATCATGCAGCACAGACAGAGGCTATGCAGTTTAGGTTTGTGCAACACAGATCGAGGCTGTGCAGTTTAGGGTCGTGTAGCACGGACCAAGGCTGTGCAGCACAGACCGAGGCTGTGTAGTTTAGGGTCGTGCAGCACAGACCGAGGTTGTGCAGCACAGACCGAGGCTGTGTAGTTTAGGGTCGTGCAGCACAGACCGAGGTTGTGCAGTTTAGGGTCATGCAGCACGGACTGAGGCTGTACAGTTTAGGGTCGTGTAGCACAGACTGAGGCTGTGCAGTTTAGGGTTATGCAACATGGACAAAGGCTGTGCCGTTTAGGGTCGTGCAGCATAGATCGAGGCTGTGCAGTTTAGGGTCGTGCAGTACGGATCGAGGCTGTGCAGTTTAGGGTCGTGCAGTACGGATCGAGGCTGTGCAGTTTAGGGTCGTACAACAAGGATCGAGGCTGTGCAGTTTAGGGTCGTGCATCACGTACCGAGGCTGTGCAGTTTAGGGTCGTCCAGCACGGACTGAGACTGTGCAGTTTAGGGTCGTCTAGCACAGACTGAGGCTATGCAGTTTAGGGTCGTGCAGCACGGATCGAGCTTGGGTCACCATGTAGGTGGAGCTCCATGGGGAATAGGTATGTGGATGGCGATCTGACTCCCTAAGGATAAAATGGTTAAGGCCATTCATAAACTGAAGGCCTAGATGGAAATGGTGACCTGATGAAGGCTGGTCAACAGAGGTAGACTTCACTGGGGTTTAAAGGAGGTAAGCGTACGCTTTGGAGAATTGGCTTATGAAGATAACCCGACTCCCTGGGGATAAGATAGCTTGGTGTGAAACAGACCCACCAAAAATTGAAGAAGTAAGAATGACATTAACCTCACTGAGGATAGTGGGCTGCAGTATTTGTGTGACTCCTACTGGGGGATGAGGGACAGCTCCTGACTTCATTTGGGAAGTCACGGTTTGGATGCATTGACCCGTGTGTAACTCCACTGGGGATGACACATCATGCCTTGGTGCAACTTCACTCAGGTCAGTGGTAGGGCATACACTGCTTGAAATACAGTCGGTGCCATGTGTAGCGCTAATGGTCTATTGCAAATATTCAATAGGCGCTAAGTTCTCACAACATAATCGGCACTGGGTTGTATTTAGAAACTCACCCGGCGCTAAGTCAACCGGCGTTAAGGTTGTATTTGGTAATTCACTTAGTGCTAAGTCAACCGGCGCTAGGGTTGTATTTGGAAACTCACCCGGCGCTAAGTCAACCAGCGCTAGGATCATTTTGAAATTTACACTCAACGCTCGGCGTTGGGGATGAGAGTTACCTCTGACCTCGGGTTGAGGCCCGACCCGGCTCGTCGTTGCCTGGCTTCGCTTGGACGCAACTAGAATTTTGAGTTTGTGAGGGGCATTTGAGGGCAGCATAGTCTATATAAGGGGGTAAAATCTCATTTTCCTTTGTTCTTCACCAAGGGTAAAAACTTAAGCAAAAGTTGTCTTTAACAGTGAGGAGAGGGTGCCCTCGGTTGAAGTTCCGGCAAGCAGCAAGACTTCAACAGGAGTTTTGCAGGGAAGATTCTTCGACAAACAATAGGATTTCGGCAAGGGTCTTGCATAGAAAACCTTCGACATGTAGACTTTGCCCAGAATTGGCGAAGTTGCAGAGAGAGTATCGGGGAGAGGAGAATTCTCCAAGAAGTTTTCCGTGAAAGAGAGGAAATTCTGGGTGCAGTTTTCCTTTCTGGTAGGGATTTTTAGGGGTGTCCTGGCGATTGTGGAAGTCTTCCTGCACTGCTCGTGGTGTGGCAGAAGTTTTCGAGAACTTAGGGGAAATTTGCAAGAGTTGTCCGGTGAGGTTCTGGTGACACTCAGGCCAAAAACACAGGCGGGAAAGTTCTTCAGTGGGTTTTCGATCGTTTAGGAAAAGTTTCGGCAGGAGACGAACGATCGCGAGAGGTGGGCCATACGTTTGTAGGAGGTGAACCATTGTGGGGAAGGCGTACGGTTGGTGATGGTTTGGCCTTCGTCCTTGAAAATCGTATGGTTATCAATCACTCGTGTCTGAGGCGGTGCCGAAAGGTGTGGATATGGTTGTTAGTCGGCGTAGCTAAGTTCGAAGGGTCACGAATATGATTCATGGCGCGTGCGAGATATTCGATCACAGCTGGTGCTGGCCTTGGACAAGCTCAACCATCGTGAGGGTGTTGGCAACCTTAATCGGTGCTGAGCGTTGAAAGCCTCAACCGGCACTAGTTTTTGGCACTCAACAGGCGCTGAGTGCTGAAAGGCTTAATCGACGCTAGTTGTTTGGTGCTCAATCGGCGTTGGGTACTGAGAAGCTCAACCATCGCTGAGTGTTTATAAAATTCACGTAGCGCTATTTGTTAATACGCAACAGGCGCTGAGAATTGAGAATCTCACCCGGCGATAAGTGTTTGAGAGGCTCAACCGGTGCTATTCTAGTGCCTTAGCAGCTTTTGGGAGTGAACCACTAGGTCCATTTTTAATGGCTGGTTCTTCTTACCAAATACCGTGAAGATGCTCCCAAGGGAAGGAGAAATCGACGCCCGTGATTTTACGGGTGAAGTTTTATCAAGGGGTGAACCCATTTGGCTGAATCAGCCAGTGTGCAAACCAGAATGGCCCCTTAGTGTTACATTCATTACTGACCTTGTATGCTTTGAAGTGCAGGAGGGCAATGATGGCAACATCTGTATTGAAGAAGGGATGGCACTTCTTCATTGTATGCATTGGAACATAGCTTTCGAGGAGAACTTGCCCACCTTGGGGAAGCGAATGGTCCAGGTGAAGGGATTACTTAGGTGGTCGGCAAAAGGCCTTTGGATTCAAGGAGAGCATCAATATCTGAAGGGATACACTTCCTGGACTGCTAAGATATTGGCTTCGTATGGAAGCACTCTTGAGCTTGCTTCTCTATTAACAGCGGTCCAGTGTCCATGTAGCTACTATGACTGTTGTTCCAATACAATAAAGTTATTACTGGAGACATGGAGCCATGTAAGCAATACTTGGCTTCTTGGTCATGGTGAAGCAGGAATCTCTTTACTAGAACTTCACTTCATTGAAGGTCTCCCGATGATCGGGGCTATGTATGACGAGTTTGTGCCCTCAAACTCAGTCATCTTTGGTGGTGTTAACTTGGGGGGTGAAGAGCCGTCGGCCAGTCTTCCAAAGATCTTTGAGGCCTATCAGTCGATTGTAGGCCGATCTACCAATGGCAGGGTCACCTTTACAGGATGGGTGAAATTCTTTTGCAAGGATTATCCTGAGGGCAGTCAGGGTACTCCGAAGGGAAAAGGGAACGCAATTGCAAAAGAGACACCACCTCTCATATATCAACTCGAGACCGGAGATGACCGTGTCTTCTTGGCCACCTATCTGGCCTCATTCTTGTGCAAATTCATGTTCCCTGGCTGGGGGGACGACATTCATCTAGGGGTACTATACCTGGCATGTGACATAGCAGAGGGCATGAGTATGCCCTTGCTCAGCTAGTCCTGTGCAACATATATCATGGCTTGGGGGCCATCTCCCACAAAAAGCCTATAAGGGTAAAGAGGGAGAGAACGACATCGTAGGAGGAGAAGCTTTTCCTAGAGAATTTAAAACTTCGTTCCCTGTGCATTATGTGTACGAGTGGCTAGGGGCTTATTTCCCTGACACATACATCAAGCATCAGTGCTCAAGAAATAAATTGTGGCCCTTCCTGATGAAGATTTTGAACCAGAGGGCTATCTTCCATACCCCAAGGGAGGCTCGGGGTTTGTTCAGGACTGATTCTTTGAACATGAGGAGAGTCCCTTTTCTGGTCGAGAGCTTTACCGATCGTGCTTTCGTTGATGAATTGGGGAAGGAACTGGATGGTGCCCCAACAACGATTATGAAACTCATGTTCATGCTGAGCATCAGAGGGGGAGTCTTACCTTATCAGACTCCACACAGTGCTTGGCTGGAGGGGTATTTCCCCCACCGCTTCGCCTGTCAGCACGGGCTTGACCAAGGCTGCCCCTTCTCGGTATTCTTTGAGAAGGGTCGAAGTAAGGTGTATAAGGGGAGGGCAGAAGAGTTTGGAATTTTTTGAGAGTGTTGGCTGCTAGAGCATATACGGACTGCTTGGTCCATGTGTCTTGAAATGACAGAGACCAAAAAATATGTACTACGTCACTTTGGTGGGAGAGTTCGAACAACCAGGGCATACATGAACTGGTGGAGGGTCACCAGTAAGGGCTATTGGGATAAGGATCACCCTTGGAAAATGGTGAACGGTATCTGCCATCAGGACGCCAGACAAGGAGGCTGGCGGATGGTTCTGCTCCCGACATGGTGTTTGCCTTGTATTATCCCTCTAACTGGTGGGCTTCAGGGTTTCCACGCGAGATAGCTGCTGATGAGGCCTCGCCAGAGTTCCTTGCAATGAAGACGACGACTAGGAGTGTCTTCAATAATCTTAGCGTGATCTTCAAATAGGATGAGGGGCGAAAAGTCTCTAGTTATGAGAAGCGTCCACCACAGGACTTGAACGTTCTAATTAGGAGCCGTCCTCACAAAAAATTGGTGGAGAGCCTTCTGAGGGAGGTGGATCTGAGGCGGCAGCTCCTACTCCAGGAGGGGGAAAGAAAAGAAAGCGCCTGACTGCTGCGAACACCCTTGCAGCATCTTCAGCTAGTGGGCGTATTCGGAGGCGGAAGAGCGACAAGCTTCATGTGGTGTCAGAAACAAGAGGTAGGTCTTCCTCTTCTGATCTTTTAAGAATTCTTCTAGTAACACCCTTTGTGCTTTCTGAACCATCTTCTGATTTTGCTAAAATGTTTTCTTTTTCTTCAGAAACTAAGGCAGACGACTCTGACAGCTATGAGCCTATTGAAGTTGCTTCTGATCGGGAGGGGACTCCAAATCTTAGGGAGACACCCTTAAGTCCATGGGTAGTTCTTGTGTTTGAGGCGGCTCGGGTGGAGATTGAAGAGGATGAAATCCCTGCAGCAACTGCTCTAGATAGGGGCTCTGATGTCGATGTGGCCTCCATGCATGAGGAGTTTAGTGCCCTGACCGAGGCAGGGGCTATGGCTCGAGGAGAAGATCCTAAAGTTGATGACGTGCTCGAGCACCAAGCAGTTGCTGTTCCCATGGTCCCGAGTCATGAAGATCGGGGTCTGAGCTGTTTGTGGCCGAGGTTCTAGCTGTTGAAGGTGAGGGCCAAATGGAGGAAGCCATTGCCAGAGATGAGTCGGTTGAGGAATGCCAAAGAGAAGAGGCAATTTCTGAACTTGGTGATGCTGAGGTGACAGTTTAGGAGGGTGAAGAGTAAGGGGAACAGGTTCCTCTATAGCCTGTTGGGACAACAGTAGAGGTCCTCATAAGAGAGGTCAAGATGATGAGGTTGGCATCGAAGAGCTCGTGTAGATTGAGGCCGGGGCCGCCTATGAGCCTGAAGGGCAAGAAGCTCTATTGTTTGCCCTCATTTCAGAGGAGCCAGTGGCTCAGATGGCTATCACTTCAACAAGCCCGATCCTTGAGGTTGAGGTGTCTTCCGCAGTGGTGGCCTCAGAAGCACCATCCATGCCTGTTTTTTGTGGTGTTTCTAGCATGATTGAAGGTATGTTTAGAGCAGGCCTTCAGGGCTTGAGGGAGCTGCCTTTCGACGAGCTGGGAGAAGGTTTGGCCAGGCTGAGGGAGTTCATCGTGACTTCTACGGTCGGGATGGCCCCAGAGGTGCTTTCCTATTTTGATGCAAGTCTAAAAGAGTTGGAGAACTGGCGGTTGGGAGTGCTGCATTGTGAGGAAGAAACTAGAAGGGTAGCCTCCTTGGAAGAGTCGATCTCATGCAGTTGCGAGAATATAGATGCTTGTATTGAGAAGAAAGCCTTGATAACTGGCCGCCTGCAGGGCCTCAAGAGAGAGGCACAAGGGAGCTTCAAGAGATGGTCGAAGTCAGAGAGGCGATGCAAATACTGAAGCAGGAATTCTCGGGCCTTGAGATAGAGATGGCTCAAAGGAAGGTCATGGAGGCCTCTTTGGTTGCAGATTTGTCCGAACTTGATGGTACAATTGAGTTGGAAACTGTGGCGATGACAGAGGAGACTCAAACAGTGGCAGACCTAAAGGCACGTGTTTAAGGCATCGACACTTCTTCTGAAGCACGCAACGCAGAGATCAATAAGATGATTGATCGTTTCTGAGCATATCATTCCCCCTTTTTTAGTACTTGTAAAAGTTTTGACTAATGAATTAAGCGCTTCTCTTTTTGATTAACTTTACTGCATGATTTCATTCTCTCTTTACTTTTTCTACGTTTCATGTGATTCTTCTGAATGCCTCTCGATACTTTCATTATCCCAAGAGACTAATACCCTAGGAGACTAGAGGATCCTGTTCTTGAGGGGGAGGAAGTTACCCGTCGCCGAACTTCTCTCCTGAGAGGTCCGGGAAAAGTAAAACTTATGGCTAAACAATGGTCTGAGGAACATCCTCTATATTATAGCTCCTGGACTTTGAAAAATTTTTTGTGGCGGTTGTCGCATTGCTTTGGCTTTCAAGAGTGCAATGGGGATATGCAAGACTTTCTGATGGTTTGGCATATAGGTGATCCTTAGAGCCGAGAATTCTACCCCCATGGCTTGCCCGATCTCAAAAATGACTTCTGATTCATTTTTAGGCCAAGGTGGCTCAGAACTGGGGCAGAAGGTGAAGACTCTTTTTCAAATGAAGAGGGAGTTTCTTGAGGGATGATGGTTGGGATGTTGGAATGAAGAGACGTTCGGGGTAAAATTATGCTCTGCCTTTCTTCTTCCTTGAGCATGTTTACTAACGTCCTTCCAACATGCTCAACATCTTCATGAGACAAGGACACAGTCTTGCTTGTAGACTCGTGACCTTAATCACTTAGCTTCTGAGGCGATGCCAGATCTGTGAAGTAATATTTAGCGTCGGCATAGTGAATTTCGGTCACAGGGAATGGTCTTTTGTCAACATAGACCGTATGTTATGTCCCATCTCGGCTATATTTGAAGCACTAATGCAATGTTGATGGAACCACCCCCTGGTCATAGAGCCATGGTTGACCGAGGGGGATATTGTAAGAAGTGTCGGTGTTGATTACATGAAACTGAGCATAATCATTCAGCTCACCGATCTTAAAATGATGGCGTACCGTGCCAGCCGACTTCTCCCCTGATTGGTTGAACCCTTGAACTGTGACATGGGTCGGGGTAAGATCTTCGGACCTCAATCCTAATCGAGTAAGGATCCTCCTTGAAATCAGGTTGATTGCCGACCCTTCATCTAACATAATTCGATTGATGGGGCATGCATGTAATTCGCCAGTAACAAAGAGAGGGCAATGGTAAAACTTTTCCTCTAGCTGTATATCGTCTTTTGAAAAGGTTATTGGCATACATCCTAGCATAATTGCCGGGTCTACCTCGATAGGTTCTACTTCGGTCTTGTACACTTCTGGATCAGAGAGAGCTTAAATCAAAGCCATCTAGTAATCCTTTGAGAGCATGAGGGCATCGTAGACACTGAGAAGAGCTGAAAGCTTTCGTAGATATCCTATCACATCATATTTCACCTTTTCTTGATCAAGGCCTTGCGCTCCCGGTCATGCCACTGATTTGGTGGGTATATTGGGTTGAGGAGCAGGTTTGGGTAAAGCGGGTTTATTTTGGCCGGCTGGCTGACTTGATTGCACGGTGGGCTTGGTTCGAGTGACAGAAGTTTGAGGTTTGGAAGGGGCTGAGTGAATGAGATAAAAGGGGTCTCAGGAAATTAGAGAACATAAGGATTGTTTAAGGTATTGGGATTAGGAAGAAGCCCAAGGAGCTGTAGGATAGGCAGACTAGCTTTTGGATTAAGGGGCAGTGGCGGACTGTGGAAGTTCAAGGTGCCCAACTTCTGCAGTTGAGGCTGCAGCTTCCTCCCTGATATGAGATTTATCTGCCCCATGGTGGGAATTGCTCCTGAAATTTGCACCATGTGGCAAGCTCCTTGAGGATAGAAGCTTTTGCCCCTTGACTCTCTCAATCTTTGCTCGAAGTCAGGCTCATGGGGCCACTGGGGTTTCTTTGGCTTCGACTTCTTGCGCTTCTTTGAAGAAGGTGGCTCTTCCTTGGCTTTAGTTGCCAGGGCATCAGCAATTGCTATGAATCCTGCTGCCTGCGCCAGGGTCTTTCTCAATCATTTCTGTTGCATCTTTGTTATGTTTGATCCCTCAAGTTCTCTATCGAGAGAATCGAAGTCCGAACATATCTAGGTTGTACCTACAAGAGACATAGACAAGGAAGAATGAGAAGCAGGAGAAGAAGGAGGAGTAGGGTCAGAAGGTGGGGGACTTTTAAGGTTGTTCCCCTCATTAGACCGATCTGGGCAGCTTTTTACGTCATCGCCAGAGTTGGACGGGTGCAAGGGATCTTTTAGGTCTTTCCCTTGCTTAGATCGTTGGGAGTGCTTTTAACGTCGTCACCCTCATTGGATGTGTGCTGAGTGGGAGATGAGATGGGAGCATCTTCTTGACAGGATGAAGAAGTAAAAAGGATTGTGATAGGGATGAAGTCCAGCAAGGTTGGCAACGGGGTAAGGGGCCTTTAATTTTTTTCTCGACTATAGGTTGAGCGGTCTTGTTTCTTAGGCGAGCAGCCCTTGGTGCCCGTTTCTTTCTGGTTTTTTGATGTGATGTCTAATTCGTCTCGCTGGGGTGGCAAACTTCTCTAGCTTGGTGAACCGCTTCTCATCTTAAGGACTTGAGTCTGCTTCGACCATGGAAGGTTATCCATGGCGGGGAATTCGAGGGTTCCGCAGAGTCTGATTCATTGATAGGAAGGTCCTAGTTTGTGAGATCTTCTTGCCCAGATGGAGAAGTGACTTGGGGATTAGTTACGGGGAGATTGTAAAATTCTTGACACTCCCGCATATTCTCTGCGAATATACAAGGAAAGTTGTGCATTCTGACAAATAATGACCTCTTATTTGATGGAATGGGCACCAACGATCTTCAGTCCCCTCAGCAAGGTGGTGGGGTTGCCTTACCTGCTTCGGTGTGATTATGCCTTCCTGAAGCATTATAATGAAGAAAGCGTGGAGGATATCAGGCATTTTGTCTGGATGGGAGACCTCAGCTGCCCTGAAGGCCTTCTTCAAATCTTCAAGCTTTATTTGACCTTTCAGAATGAGGGCCTCAATGATATCCTTTCGCGTGTAGCAGTCATCTGTGGGATGATTGATCCTCCGATGGTAGGCACAATAATTCGCCTGAGTGTCAAGGCCAGACTGCTCAGGGAACTTGGTTTCTAGAAGCTGGATCATATTCTTCTCCAATAGTAATCGGAACAGCGCAGGGACCCATTCCTTCTCGAAGGGATAGACCTTGTTCCGATGTCTGGCAAAATAATCACCCCGATCGAGGTTGACTGGTGGAGGTACTTGATTGTACGACGGTTGTTGCTTGCCAGCCTGGGGTGTTACTGTTGTCGCGGTTACCCTTTTTGAGAGGTCCAATGTTTAGGAGGGAGCTTTCTTTGAATCAGTGACCATGACGACTGCACTGACTACCCCCTTTTGTTGGCTACCCCGTGTGTTATTCCGAGAGCTACCATTGCCCCTGTTTGCTGAACTTATAGATGGTTGTCATGTTCCACCATGATGGTGTGACAAACTTTCTATGAGAATTGATTTAGAGATCAACTTTGATATGGAGGTTGGATTGGAGGCCTCGACATGTAGAGCGATTTCAGGTCGCCTGTTCCGCACGCAAGTCTGGGTTGCTTCCTTCTCAGGCATAGGATTAGGATGGCAAGAATCCAAGTTTCTCCATCTTGATATGAACTGATCCACAGTTTCATCTGGTTCTTGAGTCAGGGTGAGAAGTTTAATAGTTTGAACCTCTCTCTCGACCTCATAGAAGTGTTGATAGAACAGTTTCTCCATCTCCTCCCATGTATGCACCAAGTTTGGAGGAAGTCGGGCATACCATTGGAATGTCTGGCCATTGAGGGTCTCAACGAACTGTCGGAGAAGAATTCTCCCATCAGCCGTTGTTTACCGACTTGCCGCCTAGAAGTGGGCAATATGCTAGTTAGGGGAGGTGGTTCCACTGAATAGGGAAAGCTTCCCTTTCTTATAGTCTGAGGGAAATGGGACCAGATCAATATAGGATTGGTAAGGTCTTTAATAAGGCATCACGCCCTGTATCTCCGAAATTTATCTGTTCTTTAGGCTATGGGTGACCATAGCATCAATATCTAACTGAGAGACCGGATGAGGGACAGAATTGTCCTGTGAGGTAGACAGAGGGGGCTGCCATGGAGGTGCACCATCAGAGTGATGGGAATTGACCTCATGGTTAGCCGACTGACGTGCCACGTCAATGCGATAAATCTTCTCCATCATCACGTGCACCATGTCCTGAAACTTGTTCGTACGATCCTCCTACGCATCACCGGATTCTCTTACAACCATTACGCTGACTGTTTCTCTAGGGAGGTCAACACTAGTGGCAGCTGAAGGCTTGCGATGCTTGACGGGTCATACATGGTAGGTAGGTTAGTCAGTAAGGGGTCAGCATGCCCAGACTGAACTCGACTCTTGTACATGGATCGCGTTTGGACCGATTCTCGACGGTCTTGGGACCGTGGCTGCTGAGTGGCCGGGTCTTCTTCTGCGACAGTAACCACAGCATAGGGCTCATGGAGCTCTTCTTCAAGCTTTATTTTCTGAAGGTGATATAAGGATTCAGGTGAAGAGGATCATCAAAATTGGATGTTTTGACTGCCTTAATCAACTCCCTAGTAAAAATTTGTAGACCTCCATCGCGTTTAGCCTTGAGGTTTTGATGGACCTCGCTCCAAAACTGCGATCTAGGTCACGACAGGTCAACTATTCTTGCACAGGAGAGAGATGTCTTCATCAGATGCGGCAATGGATGAGGGCCAGGAACTGGAGTCATCTTGGGCCGGGGAGTATGAAGGACTCGATCTTCCATGAGGTCCACGCCCCGAGCTCTTTTATGAGCTCTAGGGACATGACCTAAGTGATAGGGCTAGTTCAGGATGGTACTCTTGGGGAAAACCTTCGAGTATCAAGGCTGAAGGTGCTTGCTCGATGAAGAAGGAGCAGGCAGGAGCAGCATTGACTCATGAGGAGGCATGATTTGAGGGCGAGGGGACGCCTGAGATGGCGATGCGTGTGCGCCCTTCGAAGAAGGATCTCGGGGGACCTAGGGGCCCACCTGGGCTCATGCAGGTGATCTGGCCTTAGGAGGCCAAGAACTGTGAGTAGGTGTCTATAAGAGAACAGGTGCAGGCCTGCCCCTTATAGGGTGCGCTTGTGTGTGCATAGTAGGAGGATGAAGAGGTCGTCTCCTATGTACTCTGGTTGGCGTAATAACGACGTTGCCCAGAGCAGTGAGATGCATATGAGTAGCATGCACAAGACCCGGCCTTAGAAGGTTCGATCTTGGACACAAACTCAAGGTGATAGAAGGGTTGCCTCAAGGTGTTGCTCGAGTGGGTGACCCACGAGCCTTGTGGTGCATGTGAGGGATGGAGACCGTGGGGTTTCCGCCTCAAAGTATTGAGCCTCTAGGGATAGAGACCAATGGTGTAGAAATGTGGGGGCTAGCCTTATGGCGACCCATAGGAGCAATGACAGCTTGCTTGCCTTTTGCAGAAAGGGATTGGGCAGCGTTCCAGAGTACCTCAGGAACTAGACTGGCAAGTGACTTGCCAGTGGCTGAGTGTATGTAGTGTGGGGCAACATAAGTGCCGCCCATGCAGGGCACCTTGGTGGAGTTTCCATTAGAGCGAAGAGATAGGGAGTGAAGGACCTTCAAGTCCCTCCTCACCCCAGTCTAGGTTAAGACTTGGGAGCTAGACAAGGTCTTTGCTCATGAGGATGGTCAGAAACGAAGTCGAAGGACCTTGTTCCCTGGGAACACTCTAGAATAATGGGAGAAGAAAATCCCTGATCCAGATAAATGGGTTACAGAACCCAGCAACCATAAGTGAATATGAAAAGAGAATGAAAGAAGATATTAAAAGAAGAGACTAGCCAAACAAGAACGATCCCACTAAGGGGTAGTAAGTCCCCAGTAGAGTCACCATGCTGGTTAGGTGCCTCGATCTCGCCCTCCGAATCTTAGAGGATCGAGCAGTGTGCATCTCGGGTTTTGGGGGAGACCCAGGATGTTTATGATATCGTTCTCTCTGAAATCTCTTTCGAAAACGAGGGCAGGTGTTACCAACCTGTGGGAGAGGAATTTTAAAGGTGGGTTCAGGACTTACTCGGGTTGACTCGTGTGGGCGCCCTCTTAGATCACGTAGAAAGCCCCCTAGTAATAAAACTGGTTCAAAATCGTCTCCCTTGGCTCGTATTCTTCTTATTTTCTATTTTTCTGCAATCACACACGTATATGGCAAAGGTTATGGGACAGGTGGGTCAGACGTCACCCTTTTACTCTCTAATGAATGTACACAAGCATGCACATTCAAAAAGAAGAAAGAAAGATAGGGGGAGAGAAGTATTCGACCAAGCGAGAGGATCAGAGCAGTGACTAGGCTGGTTGATAATTGGCCTAACGTGGTAACAAAACGGGCTCGGTAGCGAAGACCGGCTCATTGGATCACCACTAGACGTTATTACCAATATCGACCAGCTAAGCACGATGGTCGGTCTGTCGCGGCAGTAAAGCAGGCCAAGTGATCCTGGCGCAACAACATTACGGCTAGACGATAGGCCTGCCATGAGATGCTAACCTCAATCCCTCTTGGTCGAAGTCAACAGTAGCAAAGGAATGGCTGAAGAGAAGAAGGGAATAGACATAAGGAGAGAGAAGAAGGAAGAGATGAGGGAGAAGAAGGGAGAGAAGATGCAGTCGGCACTAGACATTGCTGATTTTTTTAAGAGATGAGAGAGAGAGGAAGCTGTCGACGCTAAGTCTCTAATTGACAGAAGAAGAGAGAAAACCAGTCGGCGCTAGGTCTCACCAACTGAGAAAGGAAGAGAGAGAAAACCAATCGGCACGAGGTCTCATCGATTGATAGAGGAAGAAAGAGAAAACCAGTCTGCACTAGGTCTCACTGATTAACAGAGGGAGAGAGAGAAAACCAGTCATCACGAGGTCTCACTGATTGATAGAGGAAGAGAGGGACACCCAGTCGACGCTAGGTCTCACCGATTGATAGAGGAAGAGAGAGAAAACTAGTCGGCATTAGGAAGAGAGAGAAACCTAGTCGACGTTAGGTCTCATCGACTGACAGAAGAAGAGAGAGAAAATTGGTCAATGTTAGGTCTTGTAATTGACAAAAGAAGAGAGAGAAACCTAATTGGCGTTAGGTCTCACCGACTAACAGAGGAAGAGAGAGAAAATTAGTCGATGTTAGATCTCACCGACTGATCGAAGAAGAGAGAGAAGATCAACTGGCGTTAGGTCTCACCGACTGACAAAGGAAAAGAGAGAAAACCAATTGGTGCTAGGTCTCGTCGACTGATAGAGGAAGAGAGAGAAACCCAGTCGATGTTAGGTCTCACTGACTGACAGAAGAAGAGAGAGAAAACCTATTGACGCTAGGTATTACCGACTGATAAAGGAAGAGAGAGAAGACCAATCGATGTTAGGTCTCGTCGACTGATAGAGGAAGAGAGGAGGCCCAGTTGGTGCTAGGTCTCACCGACTGACAGAGAGAGAGAGAGGAGACCAACCGCCGCTAAGCCTTGCCGATTGCATCAGAAGGGGACAAATGAAGATAGAGATGAGAAGAGAAGATGAGAGAGAGAGAGACAGAGACTAGAAGAGAAGAAAGAGAAAGAGAGAGAGAAAAGAGAGAGAGAGAGAGAGAGAGAGAGAGAGAGAGAGAGAGAGAGAGAGAGAGAGAGAGAGAGAGAGAGAGAGAGAGAGAGAGAAAAGAAGAAGAGAGAGGGAAGAGAGAGAAAGATAGAGAAGAGAGAGAAAGAGAGAGAAAAGAAGAGAGAGAGGGAGGAAAGCAAGGTTAGAGATACTAAAAAAGAGAAGACACAGGGGCTAAT
The DNA here is from genome assembly GCF_054954075.1 of Amborella trichopoda. Taxonomy (NCBI): domain Eukaryota; kingdom Viridiplantae; phylum Streptophyta; class Magnoliopsida; order Amborellales; family Amborellaceae; genus Amborella; species Amborella trichopoda. The sequence goes on from NC_142342.1 coordinate 27,503,530, forward strand.
AAAAATTCGACAGCATCACCCCTATAAACCAGACTTTTGATAGAAAATGCTCTTAGGCAAGCTAGAGCACCCCAAAGGATGCCCTGGGAACTGAACTATGGGACGGAACCCGATCCAAGCGAATCCCGATCGAGCCTCCTTTCACTAAAAAATAAAGAAAATAAAGAGGGAAAAAATCATCAAGGAAGGGGCTTACCAAACCCTTGGTCACTTGAAATCCCTGCCATCTTGCGCGTGCACTCTCCCTATGCATCAAGCTGTCGGGTATGTGCTCTCTCTTAGCACGCCTCTCTTGCAGCCGTACACTGCTCCACGTACGTACGAGCTCTCTCGATCACGTCTGCCCAGACCACCCTGCATGCCTCTCTAGCCACCGTACGCTGCTCCACACATGCATGAGCTCTCCATGGTAAGACTGTTCAAGCTGTGGTGTATGCCTCTCTACCACGTTGTCCCCTTTACATGTGCCACATGCACGCATGAGCGCTCTTTCCGAGCTATCGTGTGCTCTACCATGTCCCTTCACACACGTGTCATACACCCACACATGTGCACTCCTCGTGCAATCATGCACGATGCCTCGGCTTCTGCACACGTGTCCCTTTCTGTGCGTGCGACCGTTCGGTTGTCGTGCATGGCCATACGACCCTTGGTTACCCTGTAACCCTTAACCTCTGTGTGGCCCTTCGACTCCCTATGGCTTCATTCCGAAAATATTTTTGGAATCCCACCGGAGCACTCTCTACCCCTACCAGAGCTCTCTGACCAAACACCTGCTGTCGAAATCCCGTTGGAGCTCTCTCTACCCATGTCAGAGCTCTCTCACCGGCACACCCGCTACCAAAATCCCGTCGGAGCACTCTCTACCCCTGCCAGAGCTCTCTCACGGGCACACTGTTGCCGAAATCCCTCCACAACCAACCTCGCCAGAATTTTGAGGCCTCTCGCCGGAACTCCTGCAACCTGCCTTGTGGCTCCTACCAGAAATCTCCCTTGCTCTCCCCTGCCGTAGCTATCTACTCTCTGCAAAATCCTTGTTGAAAACCTCTTTTGGCCCCCCAACACAAACTCATTCCCTGCCAGAGCTCTCTCTCTGTCCCGAAACTTTCGGGGCACCTCCCGCAATCTGTCGGAATCCCTGTTCCTCTGCCTGAATTCTTGGTTCTCGCCCTTGCTGGAATCTCCTGACTCTATCGCTATGGAGGTTCTTCAATGCCCTAACTTTTTACCAAGGTAAAAAGTAAAATGGGGCTTTTACCTCTTTATACCCTCAACTTTTCCCATTTTCCCCCATAATGAACGAATTCCACCCAAGTCCATGGGTGCTTTCATGTCATTTTGAAGAAGGCCAAGGGTAATTTGGGAAGCGGGCGTTGAAGAAGACCAAGTAGGGGGTTGGGCTAAGCCAGGCTGAAAGCCCAGACCCGAGCCCGGCACCTAACATTCAGCCACCTGTTACCCATTATCAGCTACCACAAGCATTCCACTCATACGTATGTGTCTCCAGCCATCGTGTCTAGCACGTGTGCCCAAGCCACTGCGAGTGTCTGTCTTCCCTAGGCCACTGCCTGCGCAGTTCTCTCACGAGCCCCCCTTCACATGTGTGCCTCGCACATGTGCTAAAGCTGTCATGTATGTCTGTCTTCCCCAGGCCGCCGCTTGTGTAATTCTCTCGCGTGTCCCCCTCACACGTGCACACCCAGACCATCATGCGCACTCTCCATGCCTCCAACCGCCATATGCACATGCTTTCCACAAGTGCATGCCCTTGACGTGTGCTCTTGCCCTTGGCCGCCGCATGCGCATTCCCTAAGCCGCCGTGCACAGTCTCCCTACCTCCTGCCTGCTCAACCCTCGCCCTTCCGCACTGAGCATGACACCTTTTTCCCTTCCACACAAGCCTCTCGTGTGCTCGCTTAGTTCCCTCCCCAGTGGATCGAATTAAGCCCTCTTTACCATGTGCCACCATCAACACACATGTCCTCCTCTTTAGCAGATTGAGCCAGATTCACATCCTTGGCTCAGGCCCATTCACCACCCCTCAGACTCACCCAGGTGAGTCGTACCACCTTCATCATGCCATGCCCTTCTCACCTCGCATGGATATTATCCACCTCATCCCTAGTGAATCCATGAGTGAACTCATTTTCTTCCCTTGTGGAGTCACACTCATACCTCAACCCCACTGGGTCTACCTCCCTTCATCACGTGAGTGGACTCATCTTTTTCCCCCGTTGAGTCACACTCATACCTCACCGCTACTGTATCCATTTCCTCCATCATATGAGTGGACTCATTTTGATCCCCAATGGAGCCACACTCATACCTCACCCCCATTGGGTCTACCTCCCTTCATCACATGAGTGGACCCATTTTCATCCCCATGGAGTCACACTCACTCTCCACCCCGGGTGAGTCATGTCGTCATCCATGCCATTCATTGGGTCACCCTCATTCCCCAATGAATCTACTACCTTATCATATGAGTGGACTCATTTTGATCCACAGAGAGTCACACTCATTCCTCATTCCCCAGTGAGTCCACCTGCACTCACCGCCCCTCACTGAGCCACGCTATTATCTATACTAACTCCCAGTGGTTTAAAAAAAGAATCGGTGCCCAAGATTGGGCACCCCAAAAACCCATCTGGATTGCTGAATCGACGATCTGGATCAGGAATCAGCTGAATCGGGCGGATTAAACCTTAAAAAAAACTATTAAAATTCATTATAAATGTTATTTTTTAGGAATCCAATAAAAAATGGGGGTACTACATTATTAACTTTCATTTTTTTCATCAATATGCGAATATTAAGATGTTCTTTCCCTTTATAAACTTATGTTAACCATTAAATTTACATCACACAAAGAAAAATCACAGAATTATCATGGATGAAGTATAAAATCATGTATGAACTACAATAAAGAATGGATTAAATCTTTAAAAAATAGCTACCAAAATCTCGAATTGGCAGAAAACCCTAATCTATTAAAAAAAAACCCAAATTATTACAAATGAACTAACATTAATCCAAAACTATTATAATGTAACTAACATTAATCCAAAATTATTACAAACTAACTAACTAACTATAATCTTATATACTGAAATTGAAATTGTTGGTTTACATTTTATAATTATTTTACTTCACAAATAATAGCAAATCCAAAATATCTTATAATATCATCTAATTTAAAATATATTATTGACAACTGTAAAAAACAAAAATAGTAAATTACATAATTTATAATGTAAATAAATTAATAAATAAAATATAAGATTTGGTTATCAATGTAGAAATTATTAGAATGCATACCAATTTTCAAAAATCTAATTTTTTAATTAACATTCATCCAAAATTATTACAACATAACTAACATTAATCCAAAATTATTATAAACTAACTAACTAACTATAATCTTATATACTGAAATTGAAATTGTTGGTTTACATTTTATTATTATTTTACTACACAAATAATAATAAATTCAAAATATCTTATAATATCATCTAATTTAAAATATATTACAGACAATTGTACATAATTTATAATGAAAATAAATTAATAAATAAAATATAAGATTTGGTTATCAATGTAGAAATTATTAAAATGCATACCAATTTTCAAAAATCTAATTTTAGGTTTCAAAAATGAAAATTTTTAAGGTTTCTAGAATAACGTATCTCAAATGCATGCTTGAAAAACATGATACTTGTTGTATTACTTTTTATTTATTTATTGGCAATAAATACTTGTTGTATTACCTCTTTTTTTTTTTTTTTTACAAGAAAAATAAGAAGACGGTGCTGCCCAAGTAACTTTTATTTTTTTGTCAAGGTAAATTTTATTTTTTTGTCATAACTTTTATTGTTTTGTCAAGGTAATTTTATTTTTTTGTCAAGGTAAATTTTTTTTTTTTGTCACAACATTTATTCCTTTTGTCAGGGTAACTTTAACTTTTTTGACAAATTTTTTTTTTTTTGTCAAGGTAATTTTTATTTTTTTGTCAAGGTGATTTCTATATTTTTTGTCATAACTTTTTTTTTTTTTACGTTTTTTATTTTTTTTGACATAAACTTAAATAAGATGGTGTGCTGCTGCCCGGGTTTTTTTTTTTGACGTTTTTTATTTTTTGGACATAAAATTAAATAAGATGGTGGGCTGCCGCATAGGGAGTTTGAACTTGGAACCCCTTAAGAGAGAACTCAGAACCCGTAAGAGAAAAACAACAGTGACAAACAACTACACCACGCGACCAGAGTTATATTATCTTGTATAATAAATATATATATTTTATAACATTGTCAAATCTACGTACATTAAAATCGCACATCAAAAATTCTGAACAAGATCGACTTCCATAAATAACACATTAGTACCACGAGTTGTTGCGCGTGTGCAAAGGCTGTCGCTCCGCCTTATGTGGAGTGCTTATGCACGTCTGTCACACGTGTATGAAACTTGTACACGCTCGTCACAAGTGGCGAAATTTGTAAACGCTCGACTTGCCCGTGTTGTGGTGTCATAAACTGATTCATGATGTCAAAATCGCCCAACTCCATCCAGTTTGTCTCTAGAAACGGGCGGTTTCCCATTTTTAACTAAAATCGACACGGGGTGACCGATTCCCGGGTCGAATCGCCTGAGTCCGTCATGACTCGGCGATTTTTAAACCACTGCTCACTCCCCATGCACAGTCTCACCCCTTTTTGTCCCCAAGTGAGTCAAGCCCACGCATGCTCACTCCACGGCCACCATGAGATCGTCCTCCATTCCAATCACCACCTATCCACAATCACAGTTTTGCAAATAATAAAATAAGCGGACAAGGTCACAAAACCACAGGTAAAAACGCTAAAAAGAAAAAAATGGGCATGGTAAAAACCCGAAAGGGTGCCAAGAGTAAAAATGAGTGATGGGCATGGTCATGAAACCATGAGTAAGAGCGTTTCGTAAATAAAATCCGAGCACGAAGAAAACCCGAAAGGGCACCGTGAGTAAAAATGGAAAAGGGTGGACATCACCGTGAGGTCATGGGTAAAAGAGCCCAATAAAAAGGAGGTTGGTGAAAATCGTCTTCTCAGTGCCACTTCTCCCTGTCCAGGTGAAAACCCGAAAGGGCTTCTAGACCAATAAGTAGGTTGATGTAACGCTCGCCTCCATAGGTGGCTTCAGCTGACACTCTAACCAAAAAATTTTGATAGTTTGGGAAGTCAAATACCCTATTGTCGGGACCAAAAATAGCTTGAAAAAACTTCAACAATATGAGTGCGCACGTGAAAAAACTCAAAAGTCAGAAGAATTGTTTACAACGGCAAGTCGAGGTTCCATGCTGAAGGAGCCCACTCCCCAAAACGTCAACAAAAGAAGAAAGTCACGTTGATACGCCGAAGGTGTTCTCAAAAGGCAGACGACTGTCAAGCCAAAGCAACCACCCTTCACCGACACTCAGGGTGAAGTCTCCTCAAGGTTCCCAGTTGCTGTCAATCTAGACTTTTCAGGCCAGCCACCAGACACCCCTGACTAGATTCAGTGAGACTTGGGTTCACACCCCAAAGAGACCGCCTCACCAAAACCCCTCCCTAGCCGATAGGCTTAGACTTTTCAAGACAGGCCAACAAAAAGCCCCCGACTAGACCCAGCATGATGGGGACTAAAGAGGTACCCTGCTTGTCAAAGCACTTCCAACCTAGGTGTAGCAGCTCACATGCCCACCAAGGGCTCTTCGACTGTCTATCCAAGGCACAAGCCTCCTCTGAAGTGGAAGCCCGAGCCCTTAAACAAGGCCATCACCAGACGACAAAAAGAGTCTGTCTGATTGTGAAGGAAGCCCTTAAGCAAGGCCCCCGACTGTCAGACAAACCCAGATTCTGACTGACTGAATCTACAAGCCCTTAAGCAAGGCCTCCAATAGTTGGAACAAAAAATAGGAGCTCCTGAAGTGGGACCCTAAGCTCATAAGCAAGGTCCCCGCCAGTAGTTCTAAAGTCTCTTCTCCCCCGAAAGCCTCGACAGTTCTGGGTCTACAAGCCCTTAAATAAGGCCCCCAGCTGTCAGAATGCCTTGGCCACCCCTCCAGGAAGCAGCTTCGCATGACTATCCCTTTGTTGGTCGTGTCGATCCAGGGGCCAGGAAGAAAACCTAAAGCCGAAGGGCCAGTTTTGATTCTTAATGTTGTCCTTCTCGCTTCTCTTGAAATACAACATTCGGAGGGACAAGCTGTTGAAGGGTATTTTTGGACACTTGTAATCCCCGATGCGAATAAGAGGAAGAAGTAGTAGAATAAGTTCTGATCCGGAGTGGAAACAACAAAAGCCTCAAAATAGTCAAATAATTCTTAGAAACATGGTTCTTGATGCCCTAAGTGTCCTCGCCAAGTTTCGTCACGATCCGACGAAGTTAAGGAGGGCCAGATGCAAAAACTATTTTCAGAATTCTGCCTTTAGCACACTAAAAATTACCATGTAATTGTAGCCCTATCACCGGAGCTTCAAACGATCACTAGACCACTGCCATTGGATTCAGAAGGTTCGAAAACCTATGAGTACCAAGCTTCATCTTATTCATATGCTCCTGGACTAATCTGTAGCCAACTTACTAAGAATAGGTAGGCCGCACACAATCTTGGTGTTCCCTCAGTGAACCGGTTTCCATTTATGGCAACTGTGCTTTTCAATTTCAGAGCTAACTTTCAATGGTCGTATCTCCTTCATCCAAGGTCGAAACAAGCCCAAATTTTGGGAGGATGTTCGTCTCATCGACCTGATCATTTTGATGTATGGAATGACACGAGCCGAGAGAAATTGAAGATAGAAGATCGCCATTGGAAAATACTCAGTTGCAAAATTTTCAAGAAGAAGGTCCCTTTGATCAAATACCATAGCTCTCGCATAACTGATCGGCTTGAAAATGGATGCATTACGACCACGAGGTCGAGGATTCCATTCGAGCCAAACCTTGCACATGATGAACGGTCTGATTTTTTGTATTTTAGGGACAAAGAAGAAGAATTTTCCAGCTACTGGATCTCACTTTTAGCCAAAATTCTCCAATTGAGAAAGTGGTCATTCGGGCGCCAAATCGAGCCATTCTTGTTTCCAAACGATCATGACGACGTACTCGTCATTCTATAGCAAAGAAATAGAGGAAAAAACATCGAGAAACAAGCGTAATCTTGAATCTAAGATTGCAAGTTTCTCACATTTTTGCCGCCTCAAGTTCACGGCTCAAACCCTCAACCTATGACTCAAAATCTATACCAAAATGATCACCTCACCGAGCTTATCAAGTTTACAATATTATTTTGGCTTGAATATGAACAGAAAGACCCCATACCAGACATGTGAAATCACAAGAATGTTCATGGCCATGGAAGGATTGATTTGGAATTAGCATGATTGTGGGTGAGGGGCAAAATCATCTTTTTTCTCCTAATTTTTAGCTTTTATTTAATTCAAAAAATGTGTAATTTTCAACAATTAGGTTAGTTTTTTAGCATCCACCTATGTTTTTAGTGGTTGCCTATATATACCCAGCATGTAACTCTTGGATCCTTTTGGCATCCTTTAATCACCTTTGTAATAGCTCCTTTTTACTTACGTTTAGTTCTTGCTGTTGATCCAAATTTTGCTTATCCCTTCCTTAGAGAGAGAGGAGAGAGAATATTTTTGGCAACTGATCACTCCCTTGGTTCTTGCCACCGAGCTGAGAACCCTAAGTAAACTTTCACCCTTCTCACGTGTGAAGCGAGGCAGGCCGCCAGCCCCCACCTCTCTTTTCTATCTTTCTCTCTCCTCTTTTCTTTCTTCCCTCTTCCATTCTTTCTCTCTCCTCTCTCTTCTCCCTTTACTGTCTCTTCCCTTTCTCTCTTCTTTCCTCTTCTCCTCTCTCTTCTTCTCTCTCCTTCTCTCCGTATGTCTCTTCTTTCTCTCTCCTCTCCCTTCTTCTCTCTCTTTTATATTCTTCTTCTCTCTCCTTATCTCTCTTCTTTCTCTTTCTCCTTCTCTCTCTCCTTCTCTCCTTATCTCTCTTCTTTCTCTCTCTCCTTCTCTCTCTTCTTCTCTCCCTCTTCTAAACCCTCCTCCTCTTTCTTCTCCCCCTCTTTTCTTTCACTCTTCTAACTTCTCTCTCCTCCTTGAGTGGTGGCCTCAGTCCCTGTCTCCCCCTCTCTCTTTCTTTAGGCCCTTCTTTTCTCTCACTTGTCTCTCTCTTATTTCTCTCACCTCTCTCTTCTTCTCTCTCCCTCTTCTAGATCATCCTTCACTTTCTTCTCTCCCTCTTTTCTCTCTCTTATATCTTCTCTCTCTTACCCGAGTGGCGGCCTTAACTGCCATCTCCCCTTCTCTCTTTCTTCTAACCCCTTCTTCTCTCTCACTTCTCTCACTCTCTCTTCTCCTCCTCGAGTGGCGGCCTCAGCCAGCATCTCGCCCTCTATCTTCATCTAACCCCTCTTTCTCTCACTTTTCTTTCTTTTTCTTCTATCCTCTCTCTCTTTCCCAAGTGGTGGCTTCAACTGCTCTCTCGCTCTCCATCCCCTTCTTTTAGCCCTCTCTTCTCTCTCACTTCTCTCTTTTTCTCTTATATCTTCTCTCTTCTCTCTCCTTTCTTAGAGTGATAGGTCGTTGCCTCACTTTCTCTCTCTATCTTTTCTCCTCCCCTTGCTCTCTCTTATCTCCTCTCTCCTCTCTCGTTCCTCTCTTCTCTCTATTCTTTCTCTCTCTTCCTCTCTCCTCTCTCTATCTCTTTCTCTCCCTATCTCCTCTCCTCTCCTTTATCTTTATATCTTCTCTCCTCTTCTTCCTCTCTCTTCTTCTCTCTCTTCCTCCCCTGGTCCTTCTATCTCTTCCTCTCCATATCTTATCTCCTCTTTTTTCTCTCTCCCTTCTCTCTCTTCCCTTTCTCTCTATCTTTTATCCTCTCTCTATATGTTTTCTCTCTTCCTCGCTTTATCTCTTTCTCTCTATTTTCCCTCCTCTCCTTTCTCTCTCTATCTTCCCTCCTCTCCTTTCTCTCTCCTCTCTTCCCTCCTCTCTCCTTCTTCCTATCTTCCTATACTTCTCGCTCTTTCTTTCCTCTTCTCTTGCTCATGTCTCTCTTCTCTCTCCCCCCTCTCGTCTCTCTTTCTCCCTCTTACTCTCTCCATCTCTTTCCCCCTCTTTCTCTCCTCTCTCCTCTCCTTGGGCGGCAACCTAAGCCGATGTCATTCCTTCTCTCCCTCACTCTTCTTACCCCTTTCCTTATCTTTCCCTCTTCCCCTCTCTCCTTTCTTAGCTTTTCTCTCATCTCTCCTCCCCTCCTCTATCTTCAATCTTTTTTATTTCTCTCTCCTCTATTCTCGAGCGACAACCTAAGTCATTAGCTCACTCGCCTCGTCTTTGCTCTCCTTTATCTCTAAGGTAGTTGCCTAAGCCGCCGGCCTGCTCTCTCATTCTTCTTTCTTTCTCTACTTCTTCCACTCCTAACTATTTACCTTTTCATCTCCCTTCTCCCTCTCCCCCTTAAAGAAAAATAAGCATATACCCTGAGTCCTTTGTTGAGAGGACGCCATGAGGCCGTTTAATTGACACAGACTCTATGAAACCATCCCCCTTTTTTTTTGGTATACACATGTATGGTTAGATGCCTCGATCTCGCTTTTGGGTCGGGATGACCTGGTGGCATGTGTCTCGGGTTTTAAAGAGAACCTGGGACTTAAGATCGCTCTCTAGGAAACCTCGTTTAAAAACAAGGGTAGGTACACCAACTTGTGAGAGAGGAATTTTGTGTGAGGTGGGACACACCTCACTTGAGGTTTGTGACTCACTCGGGCTGACTCACGTGGGCGCCCTCTTAGATCACGACGGAAAGCCCTCCAGTCCTACAACTAATTCAAAATCGCCTCCCTTGACTTGTACTTTCCTCTTTTTGCAATCACACATGGTTAATTTACAAGACAAGTGGGCCAAGAGACCTCACCTTATCTTTGGGCGAATGCACACGAGCGTTCCCATTCAAAAGAAGGAAGGGAAGAATGAGAGGATAGAGATTGGGGTGAAGAAGAAAGGAAAAGAAAAGAGGAAAAAGAGTAAAAGAAAATGAAGTTTGATCGGATGGCTAGCTTGACACAGGGGCTAGACCTATACAGTGACTGATTTTGCGTGATAGCAAGACAGACACGGTAACTCGGACTGGCACGACAACAATACTACTCAATAACAGAACCAATACCAACTAGCCTGCCACGATGGTTAGTCTGTTGAGGTAGCAAGACGGGCACAGAAACTCAGGTCGACAGGGTGGTAATACCGCTTGACGACGAGACAACCATGACAATGCTAGACTTAGCCCATCTGCTGGTCAAAGGATGAGAAGAGAAAAAGGAATAGTAGAAGAATAATGGTAGAGAAGAAAGAAGAAAAGCAGAGAAAGAATGAGAGAGAGGAGATGAGAGATAGAAGAAGAGAGTAGGTGAAGAGAAGAAGGAAGACGAAAAAGAGGGGAAGATAAAGGAAGAAGAAGAGAAAAAGAGAAGCAGGGAGAAGAGAAGAGAGAAGAAGAAGTGAAGAAGAGAAGAAAGGAGAAGAGAAGAGAGAAGAAAGAAGAGAGAGAAGAGATATGAAAGAAGAGAGATAAGAGAGAAGAAAGAAGAGTGAGAAGAGAGAAGAAAGAAGAGAGAGAAGAGATAAGGAAAAAGAGAGAAGAGATAAGAAAGAAGATAGAGAAGAGAGAAAAAATAAGATAGAGAAGAGATAAGAAAGAAAAGAGAGAAGTGAGAAGAAAGAAGAGAGAGAAAAGTGAAGAAAGAAGAGAGACAAGAGAGAAGAAAGAAGAGAGAGATGAGAGGAGAAATAAGAGAGAGAAGAGAGAAGAAAAAAGAGAGAGAAGCATGGACGGTGATAGGGCTCCACCATCCATGACAGAAGAGAGAGAAAGGGGAAAGAAACATGGATGAGGATGGGGTTCCGCCGTCCATGGCAAAGGAGAAAGGAAAGAGAAAGAAGCATGAACGGTGATAGGGTGTTGTCGTCCATGACAGAAGAGAGAGAAAGGGGAAAGAAATATGGACAGTGATGGGATTCCACCATCCATGACAGAGAAGAAAGAAAAGAGAAAGAAGCATGGGCGGTGATAGTGTTCCACCATTCATGACAGTAGAGAGGGAAAGGGAATAGAAACATGGACGATGATGGGGTTCCGCCGTCCATGACAGAGGAGAAAGAAAGAGGAAAGAAGCACGGACGGTAATGAGGTTCCACTGTCTGTGATAGAAGGGCGAGAAGAGGAGCAAAAGCATGGACGACGATGGGGTTTCACCATCCATGATAAAGGAGAGAGAAGAGGGAGAGAAAGAGCAAACATTGACGGAGATAGGTTCTGCCGTCCATGACGGTAGAGGGAGAGAAAGAGAAAACAAGGATGGCAATAGGTTCCATCGTCCATGACAAGAGAGAGAGAGAAAGAGAAAACATGGACGGCAATGGGTTCCACCGTCCATGATAAGAGGTAGAGAATCAAGAAAGAGAAAAGAAAACACACGCATAACAATAGGCATCGTCGTGCACATCATGAGGGAGGAGGAACTCAAACAGAAGCCTGACCTGCCACTCGGGTTAAGGCCCAGCTCACTATGCATGTTCGAAGGGATAAGAAAAGAAGGAGGATGTCATGCTCGGCGATGGGCATCACCGTTCATGACTGGGGAGGAGAGAGAAAGGAAAGAATAGAGAGAGAAGGAGAGACAGAGAAAGAAGATTAAGAAAGAGTGGAAAGATTAGAAAAAGGGGGAAGGAAAGAGGAAAGAGAGCAGCGAGAGGAAGAAAGGAGAGAAAGAAGATTAGGAAAAAGGAGAAAAGAGAGAAATGGAAAGTTAGACAAGCTCGACGATGCTTGCCACTATTCATGTCGAGAGAGGGAAGGGAGAGAAGAAAAAAGAGGAGAGAGAAAGAAAGAAGATGAGAGAGAAGAGAGGAGGAGAGAGAAATATCTTCGCCTAAGGGTACCAAAATTTTCTTCTCTCTCCTCTCTCTCTCTCCTGGACGTGGCCCTCATTCTCAAAGCTTAATTCTGAATTTTATGCATGTTTACGGTCAAATCTGCATAGATCTTTGTGATGAGATTTACTCAAATCTTAGCAAAAATTGTATTATTTTTTAGAAGTTGAAGAAAGTGGGTCACTTGAATTATGGGCTCAGAAAAATCCCAAATCTATAAAGACCTGAACTTTTTCTGGGTCCGTTGGCAGCACCAACTCCAAATCTATATTTTGACCTAAAAAACGCTTCTAAATTTAATTAAATCTAAGGATGAATTAATTTCTAGAAAAAATAAAATAAAGCAGTTAATTAAATGATGAAAAACAAACTAAATTAAGCAAAGAAAGATATACTTACCTCTAGGGACCTGAAACCCAAAGTTTTGAGCTTGGATCAGGCCACTCTTCCGATTACACCACCATATCCCTTTTTAGATGTCTTTTCTTGCTGGAATTGGTAGATTTAAATTTTTTTTGACCTAGATCTATGGTTTTTAAAGCAGGGGGAAAAACTGAGAATTTTAGGTAGGGTCTACCTAGGCTTTTCTTGGGATTGGAGGAGAATTTCTTTAGTTTTTTTAAAGGTTTTGGGATCTCTAGAGGTTGAATATGGCTTCTAATATTTTCTATTTTTTGGGATTTTTTGAGATTTTTTCTAAATTTTTAGGAATTTTCTAAAGGTTTTTCCTTTTTTTGGTATTTTTTTGGGTTATTTTTCTAATTTAGGGAATTTCTAAGGGATTTTGTTGTGGTTTTTTGGTCTCTTTGTCATTTCTGGTCTTTTTCCTTTGGGTTATGAAGGGGGTATTTATAGAACTCCATTGATGATTTTTCCTAATTTGTTTGGAGTTTTTTTTCATATCTTTTTTGGATTTGTCTTGAAGTTTTAGCCTTATCTAATTAAAGAAAACGTGTTTACTGCGTCATTAGATGCGTTGAATGCGTCATCAGCCCATAGGGCCCAAATTGTTATTTATCATACCTTTTTATCCATAGGTCTGATTCAGACGATTCTTGGACCGTTGGAAAGCTCTTGAGCTCTAATTTAAGATGGGATATGATTTGGGTAGTATTGGGTTAATTAAATTGGGTCTTGGTTACCTATGGTCTACTAGGGTTTGTGTGGTCCTTTAGGACCAGAATTGAGGTTTTTAATAGTTCCCTTAGCCAGAATTTCGAGGGGGTGTCTACAATTGCGCCTATTTGGCATTCACCTGGGGCACCAAGTGAATGGTCAAGAAGTAGACACCTGAGACATGGTGGGAAGGAAAACATTTTTCGAAGGATCATTCTTTTGAATGATCAGTACCATTTGAGTAGGCGATACGTCGATGGATGCTTTTGAACTTTAAGACATCGAACTGGCACTGCTATCCTTGATTCAGTGTGGTTGAGAGATCTCTGACAATCGGGATCCAAAGTGACAGTCAATAGAAACCGTGTTATCTTTGAGCCGGTGACACTCCTTGTTGTAGTCATTCCAATGCTACCTGGGAATATGCCAGTGTAGTCATCTTCGGCTTTAGACCTTTTTTTCGGGGTCTTATTCTTCAATTGAATGGGATTTTGATTTAGAAGAAATGATGGGATGATGAATTTCTGGCTAATTGAATTTCTTGTTCGCCTTTGATTCTGATTATTGGGCTCCACAAGTTCAGGCTTTTTGGTATGGGAACCTATGGGTTGGGATCTGTTTTCCTAAGGGTTTGCAAGCATAGCAATCTAGGATTTGGTGGCGGCGGACGCATCATATCGAAGCCTCCATGAAACTCCTTCATTTTTTAAAAATATTTTAGAAGGTTTTGAAGATAGATTGAATTTTGAAACATAAACATAGTTTAGAGCTACGTTTTAACTAAAGAAATTAAGGTTTTTGAAAACTCACGAAACACATAGGGGAAATTTTAAAGATGGATGAGAAAATTTGAAAAGCATGTTTTTATTAAGCAGTTTAGGCTCATGCTACCATGGAGCTCTCTCTACTACTTCTTCTTCTTCTTCGTCCCTTTTTTTTTTTCATGAGCTTGTCAAGCCTCTACTTGGGACTTTCAGGACGAGGAATCACTAAGGACTTCCTCATCTTCCAATCTTGGTTGTTATATCACAATTCAAGGAAGGCTTTTTCTTATTTTTCCGAGCAAATTGGTGTCTTCGATAACATGAGATGTGCCTTAGAGTGCTCAAAATATCCTTGGACTTCTAATTTTGTTCCTCCACTACCACTCTTTTGAAGTTCAGATAGTCGAGCCTCTTCAATTGTTACTTGGACTGATGCCTTCCTTTGCTTTCTGACGCCATTCTGACTTGAGAAGAGACTAAGTTCCAGAGATTTTGAAGAAGAGATGAAAAGATAGAGAAGTTCTATTTTCTATTGCCCCGGGGTCCCTTTCGGGTGTTCAGCCCGGTAGCCTTTTTTCCAACGCCCGGGATTCCTTTCGAATTTTTAGCCTAGCGAATTTCCTTTTTTTTTTCTTCTTCTTTTTTTTTTTTCTCTCTGCCACTAGGGTCCCTTTCGGGTGTTCATCCCAGTGGATTGTTTTCCAATGCTCGAGATTCTTTTCGATTTTCATCTCGACGGATTTTTTTTTTTTTTTTTTCCTTTTTAAGAAGATGGAAATAGAGGAGGAGGAGAAGAGTTGGTCGCATTTTTTTCCTTCTTCTGCCACTTCGTCCTAAAAAAAACAGATAAGAACTAGATCATCCTTTCTTCTTTCAAATGGCAGGGAGGTCCTAGTCTTAGTTATCCTTCGATTTTCCTTGCCCCTAGTTGCTATATGATACTTCCTTGACAAAAGTTGTCGAATCTTTATAGAATATGTCCTCCTTGAACTGCTTTACTCGAGCTTTGATTTTCAAACTCGGAGTCACTCTGAGCTTCCTAATCCTTCAATCTCTTGTTAGGTTGGCTAAGCATATTTTTTTTTCTTTTTTTTATTTTTTATTTTTCAACTCCTTAGGTTGTCAATACCACGGAGTAGAATGCCTAAGCAGAGCATGGATGCCCCACTTGGCTTATTTGAAAGAGAGGCATAAGTGATCACCCCACGCCTTTTCGATAATCTTTTTCAGTCGCAACTTCATGTTGCCCTTGAGGTGTATATCGACTCAAGGTATGTTGGGAGTCGTCAGATAAGGTGTGGACCTCACTGGTTGCCCTTGCTTTATTTTCATCATCAAGGGAGGGTACCCTTATCAAGTGGTTTGGCATGGCTGTTCTTGTAGGGTCTTCTCCATTTGATGAGACAATCAGTTTTTTGGATAAGACCGCCTGTATAGTATTTTCATTAGATGGGGCGATCCCTATCAAACTTATAGATAGGACTGCCCCTGTTGGATCTTCTTCTTTTATTTGAATGTGGGGTGCCTCATGTAGTGGAGTCTAGCCCCTGCCCCTATCCTTTTCTATGGATCCTTTCTCTTTAGGGAATAGTATGATTTTATTTTTAATGTCTGGTTCTTCATCCCATATAGGTGGGTTATTCAAAAAATCTTGTGAAAGTGGCTCAGGTGGTCCCCTTAGAATTTTTAGAGGTTCTCTTGTAGAGGTGTTGGATCTTCAAGATTGATCAAATTTGGATCCTTCGCTTCTTCGGTGTTCATTACTAGATCAATCAGAGTAACTAATGTAATTGACTGCTTTAGGCTCAGCTCTTTATCCCAAATAGGTGGGTCTACCAAGAAGTCAAGTGAAGGTGGCCCAGATAGGCCTCTTAGGATCTTTAGAGGTTCAAGTTCTTTCATCCATTCTTGAGGGGATGGATCTTCTTTTGGGTTCACATTAGGCAATAGTTCACCAGAATCCTCTAGGCTTGACTTTTTTGTTTCTTTGTGGATTGCACTGTCAAGATTAAGGAATTCCTCACAAATGTAGTCTTGATAATCCCAAGCTTCAGGATCTCGATTGAGCTTACTGATGACTTGAGCCTCATGTGGGTCATCCACTACACTTATTTGAAAGATGGGGTCTTCTTCTTTTGTGGTGACATGTATCACAGGGATATCCTGAACCTTTTGTATGCTTGTTTATTCAACTAGAATCGAGATCCTTCTCGTACTTTTCTCATTTTCTTGAGTTTCAGAATTATGGCTATAATTATTCTCATCAATTGGAATATTTCCCCTTGCCCTAGGGCCTAGGACAGGGTGTCTTGAGTCTTCTGTAAGTTTGTTTCTTCCACTTCAATTGGAACTTCTTATGGGGTAGTTTGCTCTTCCACTTTCTCTTGGATCATGAACCCTAGGCTAAGGCAATCCTTGACATTTTCTTTATGAAATTCCCTAGCCACAGGGTTTTGAGTGTACTCATGCTCATCTGGTATTTTTTTCATAAGGTGGATAATTTGGTCCCTTTGTGTCTTCATATTCTCAACTTTTATTGGGACTGTTGGAATTATTTCCTCCTTTTGTGGGTTAGACTTCTCTAATTCTATAGGAGCTCCCCATGGAATATATCCAGACCTAACACAATTCATATCATTCAGTTTCTGAAATTCCTTACCAAAATACGTCACTCTACCATTTTAGTTTTCATTTTCAGGGGGGGTTTTTCTTGTGCCCCAAGGCCATATTTGATGATTTTCAGGCTTGAGAACGGATTTGGACTCATCGATCTTTATCAAGTTGATACCTGCTAGGATTTCTTCATCTTTATCAGTGCCATCATCTGATATTACCTGGCTTTTCTTTGAGTAAGCCCCCTTTATGTCCTTAAATGATTCTGGTGATGGTTCTGACGTGCAATTGTCGTCAAGTTCTTCAATTGTCATCTTTTCAGAGTTACATTTAGATGAATCTTCACTGTAGTTACGCTCTTTTTCCTTCATGCCTTCATCTGAATCTTCACTGTAGTTACGTTCTTGTTCCTTCATGGCTTCATCTGACTCTTGCCCCAGTATGGTTTCATCAAGCTCTTGCCCCAGTATGGTTTCATCAAGCTCTTGCCCCAGTATGGTTTCATCAGGCTCTTGCCCTAGTGTAACTGGTAATGGATTTCGGGCCCTTTCCTTTGCTCTCTCATAGCGTGAAACCATTTCTAGCATTGGGTCAAAAGAGAAAGGCTGAATGCTTTTACTAAAGTAGAGTTTATTCTCAGGGAAAGCATTCTCTATGGTCATACTGATCTTAGAGGCTTCAGAAAGCATGCAATCAATGACTTTTAATGCAGCCTCTCTAAATCGTTGGATAAAATCTATAAACAACTCACGTCGATTTGTTTGGTGGAGACCAATTCGCCAATAGTCATTGATCTCTCCAAGGTCCCGTGATATTGCTAAACAAAACATTGAAAATATTCATCTGGAGTTTGATTCGGGTATTTTGATAACACCTCTCGGAACCATGTTAAAGCTTGTCCGGAGAGAGTGTACTGAAACATGGCCTTGAGAAGGCGAGGTTTCTCTTCGAGTGCAGGAATAGTCAATATGTAAGCAATGATGTGATTTCAGGATCACCTTTCTCGTTGAACTTGTTTTCAAGCTGAGGGAATTCAAAACCCGGAGGAAGAGGTTCGATATCCCCAAGAACATTCTTGACGTAAGATTTTCGAGGAAGTATATTTGGAACTCTGATCTTAGCCAGGGTCTTTTTAAATGTGGTTAATTCGCCTTTCAGCTAGGCGAGCTCAACTGACACATGGGTTTTAACCTCAGAGGTTTGTTGGTTTTCCAGAATTGATGGCATAATTTTTTGTGTAGGAGATGCAGCTGATATGGGCTGCACCGGACTAGGGGTAGGCTGGACCTGCAAGATGGCTAGATCCAGATAGAGAGGTGATGTAGACACAGGAAAAGAGGTCTGAGCTTGGGCAGTTGGAGCCTGGTACAAAATAGGTGTAGGCAGAGGTGCCTGAGTTGGAGGATAGTATGGGTAAGTCTAAGGAGCAACCTGGACTAGAGGAGTCGGAGGCTGATAAGCTGGTGCCGAGGACTGAAAATGGACAGTCGGGGCCTGGTGCATAGGATATCCCAAGTACGTGTCACTAGAGACTGGGATTGCAACCAGAGGGTATGGAGTCTACTGGTATGATTGACTTGGGGGATACTGAGTTGGAATAAAAGCCGAATAGGGTGCCTGTGACTAATGGTATGGAACTGGGGTGGTCTAAAGAGGCTGCACGGGTAGATGACTATACATAACTTATGAAGGGTCAGGTCTGGACTAACTATGGGATGGACGGTCATGTGGTCGAGCCGGATCTACAGCAGTTGGAGGATGAGAAAATTGGCGATGCCGGCTTGCTGACAAGGTGGAACTCACATGAATTTGTTGGTCATGGGCTAAAGAGGTCCTTTGATTTTGACTTGACTGATGACTCGATGCCCTAGGTGAGGCATGTGACTCAATATGGCCAGCATGCTTCAAACAATCTTTGACCTCGAGTAAGTTCTTGAGCCTCTCAAAGGTGTCATAGAACTCAGGGAGTTTTTGATCAAATTGATGGATCTCAGGGTGCATTCCCTTGTTGAATTGACTATGATGGCTTGGATTCTGACTATTGGAGCCCTAGAATGGGTCTTTTAAGGATCTCGACGTGATTTGACTAAACTCTCACCTTGAGGAGGTAGATTCGAGTCTACTTGACTCTGTGGGTTAGGGGGTGCTGAGGTGTTGCCGATACTGTAAATTTCAGCAATACCTCCCTCAAACTTGGACTTTTGTAGAGGTGGATGGCATGCCCCTAGTTGGGCAGCACCACTCTGAAGACTTTGATGATGATGTGGGGTGAGCGGCCAGTTTAGCGAGACTTCCTTTAAACTCAGGCACTTTTGGGCGATGTTGGGCAGCATCTCCCTTAGATTTGGAAATTAGAGGGGTTTTAGTCATTGATTAGGCGGAATGTCCTCTAGAATCAGAGTTTTGTGGGAAATGTGCCCCTGATTGGGTAACATCTCCCTCAAACTTAGACCTAGAAGATGAAGTTGGGTTCAACTCTGGTTCTTTAGACCCAGGTCGAATACCTTGACTATTAAGGGTGCCTCAGGCCATACATACTTGTTGGACTCCACTACTTGATCGACTTACAGATGTGTTAGCTATGCTTAACCTTGGTTGTGGAACAATGGACCCATTGGAGCCTGATCTCAATCAACCTGAGACAAGGTAGGCCCAGGGAACTGAGTCATAAAATCTTATGGGTCTAGTCATCCTAAGGGGCCTAGATGATGCAGTAGACTCAGTATCTGAGTCATCACGAACTACTGACATGATTAGAAAATTATGTAACAAAAATACTCTCTTTTCTTTTCTTTTTTTAATCTTACATATATATATATATATATATATATATATATATATATATATATATATATATATATATATATATATATATATATATATATATATATATATATATATATATATATATATATATATATATATATATATATTGCCTCCTTTTTATTTTTTAGCTATCTAAAAACAGATAAAGATGCGTCTAAAAAGAAAAATATTTTTTTTTTAAAAAGAAAAAGAAGATAATGTCAAGAAAACTATAAGCTATGCAGATAAGGTTTAACAACAAACTATAAGATAAAAAAAAATGAGATCTATTTCAAATCTAAACAAATAAAGTAGAGAGGGCCTAGATCTATCTTCTTCTTTTTAGAAAAAAAAAAAAAAAATTTATCAAAAGAGATAAAGATTGTTCTTTTTTGTTCTTTTTTTTTTGGGAAAGAGATAAAGATGCTTCTAAAATATGTATTCTAAAAAAATAAAGATGCACTTAAAGAAGATAAAATATGATCTAAAGAAGATAAAATATGATCTAAAGATGATAAGTATGAATAAAAGAAGATATGAAGATTGATCTAAAGATGATCTAAAAGATAGATCTAAAGATGATCTAAAAGATTGACTTAAAATATAATTTAAAGATAAAGATGATCTTATACTAAAGATAATCAAGATAGATATAACAAAAGATCTAAATAATAATAATAATAATAATAATAATAATAATAATAATAATAATAGTAATAATAATAATAATAATAATAATAATAATAATAATAATAATAATAATAATAATAATAATGATTGATATAAAATATGAATCTAAAAGAATATATGATCTAAAAGATCTAAAAGATCATAAAGATTAAGAGAAAAAAGATCCTAAATTTTTTATAGAGAGAGAAAAAATAAGATCCAGAAAGAAAAGATCGAATCTAATAAAAAAGAAATCTTTTCAAATCTACCTTGTTTTTCTTCTTTTTATTTTTTATACTTTTTATTTTTATTTTTGCTGCAAAAATAAATATGAGAAAAAGAATAAGCTTTTTAAGTCTAAAATACAGATCTGAAGATCAAGGTGCCTCACGGTGGGCGCCAAACTGTTTACGTTCGGATCTGCGCCGATCTCTGTGATGAGATCTACTCAAATCTTGGCAAAAACTAAATTAATTTTTAAAAGGTAGAGAACGTGGGGTCACTTGAATCATGGGCTCAAAAAAATCCCAGATCTATACATATCTGGACTTTTTCTGAGTCCACTGGCAGCGCTAACTCCAAATCTATATTTTGACCTAAAAAATGCTTCTAAATTTAATTAAATCTAAAGATGAATTAATTTCCAGAAAAAATAAAATAAAGTAGTTAATTAAATGATGAAAAACAAACTAAATTAAGTAAAGAAAGATATACCTGCCTCTAGGGACCCGAAACACGGAGTTTTGGGCTTGGATCAGGCCGCTCTTCCGATTTATGCCACTATCTTCTTTTTTGGATGCCTTTGCTTGCTGGAATTGGTAGATCTAAGGTTCTTTTGACCCATATCTAGGGTTTCTAAGGCAGGGGAAAAAGCTGAGAATTTTAGGTAGGGTCTACCTAGGCTTTTCTTGGGATTGGAGGAGAATTTCTTTAGTTTTTTAAAGGTTTTGGGATCCCCAGAGGTTGAATACGGCTTCCGAGATTTTCTCTAATTTTTTAGGATTTTTGGCGATTCTTCCTAAATTTTTAGGAATTTTCTAAGATCTTTTCCTATTTTTGGTATTTTTTTGGATTATTTTTCTAATTTCGAAAATTTCTAAGGGATTTCTTTGTGGTTTTTGTTTTCTTTGTGGTTTCAAGTTTTTTTTTCTTTGGGTTATGAAGGGGGTATTTATAGAACTCCATTGGTGATTTTTCCTATTTTTTTTGGAGGTTTTTCGGATTTTTTTGGATTTGCCTTGAAATTTTAACCTTATCTAATTAAAGAAAACGTGTTTACTGCATCATCAGCCCACAGGGACCAAATTTTCATTTATTATCTCTTTTTATCCGTAGGTCCGATTCAAGCGATTCTTGAACCGTTGGAAAGCTCTTGAGCTCTACTTCAAGATGAGATAGGATTTGGGTAATTTTGTGTTATTTAAATTGAATCTAGGCTGCCTATAGTCTATTAGGGTTTGTGTGGTCATTTAGGATAAGAATCAAGGTTTTTAGGAGTTTCCTTAGCAAGAATTTCGAGGGGGTGTCTACAATTCATCCAACTGAAAAGTCCATTACAATGGGGTATAGCATGGTTTGTAAAGACTTGGGTCCAAAACATAGATGGATGCCCAAAATCTAACTTAATTGATGATAATTAAAATTATTTGAATTAAAATAAAATCTAAAAAATTAGTAAAAAGTGATTATTTTGCCTCTGCCCAACAATTCATGAAATTCCAAAACAGTCCCTACGGCACCCATGGAACATATGTGATTTTCCTAAGCCGATTCGGGGTTGCTTCAGTACCTGTTTAACAAAAATATGATCAATTTCTTATTGAGCTCGACATGACGATCAATTTGATACAAATTTCAAGTCACATATCATGTTTTTAGACCACAATCACGCGAATTGAAATTTGCACGAATCTTGAAAACTTCGGATCGATAGTGAGCTCGTTTCTTGATGTATTTTCTTGGTTTCTTGACTAAACTGCACTAAGCATGTTGTCACGATCACGTTGCAACAAACGCAGCTCCATTTCGTGCCCGAACGAAGATTTTACCAATTTGGATTTTTGGCTGAAACTTGGATTCCGACAGCCATAATTTTACAGCAATTTGAACGCCTTGGTACACCAAATCTTACCATTCATCACACTCGGGGTTCTGACCAAACATAGCCCTGAACCTTACGCACACAATGCAACAGATTTCATGTCGATCGGGTACGTGAGGGTCGTGATATGGCTGCTCGACTGCTGATTTTTCTGCAACCTTTGTTCACAAATTTTCAACTTCTCTCTAGCTTTTCTCCCTACTCAGGCATTGTCATTGGACGTGCCACATATCAAAACGCTCGTCTTGAAGAGATAAACACGCTCGCAAAATTTAAGTGTGATCCGACTAGAGACGAGGGAGATATGAGTCTTCAAAGTTGCTAGTCGTGACTGTGAGAACCAACTTCCTTCAATGAAGATTGGGTTAGGGAGGGTGCACGAGAATAGCGTGCGGCCTACCCTTTTCAGTCTTTCGCCCATAACTTTGTCTTGGAACATATGTTTAAGCTTAAACTTGACCTCTAGGAGTTTTCGACCGTACCGGATCCAATGGCGATTATCCCACAACCATTTGATTCTTCAAAAATAGGGTTCCAATTATAGGGTCCGTTTCAGGACGCTAGAGGCTGATTCTTTTGAAATTGTTTCTTTGTCTGCACTGCCTTAGACATGTCGGATTGCGACGAAACTTAGTAGG
This sequence comes from Amborella trichopoda, assembly GCF_054954075.1. Taxonomy (NCBI): domain Eukaryota; kingdom Viridiplantae; phylum Streptophyta; class Magnoliopsida; order Amborellales; family Amborellaceae; genus Amborella; species Amborella trichopoda. The sequence continues at coordinate 27,526,208 of NC_142342.1, forward strand.
TGGCCTTTTGAAGTGCTTAGGAACACCCGTTCTAGGGAAATTCTGACTATCAGGAATTCCATTGTATGTCAGGGCTTTATTGACCAGCTTCTCTTTTATTCTGCATTGGGGACCTAAGATGCTAAAAAATGTCTTCAAACAACTTACCCCACCGAATGTTGTGCTTCGAGAGAAGCAATAAGGACAACATTCGAAAAATTTCCTTCGGCTTTATTACTTTTTTCTACCTAGCCACAAGATCACGTGAACGTCGAGGAGATATCCATGCAATGCTGCAACTAGGATGCTAAGACGTTTGGATAAATTTGTCGCAGGTCCATCCGTGGAGACTTTGGGGGGAGAAGAGGCTTTTGAGGGATCTTGTAGAAGTCGTCACCCTCGCGTGGACTATTTTGTGTTTTTAAGGGATTAGTATTTTAAGTCCTCACCTTGTCAGACGATACCTGTGATGGCCTTGTGATGATAACTGGGCTATGTGCTCAACCAGCATTGAAGAAGGATAATGACTGGGCTATGTGTTCATCAAGCACCGAAGAAGGGATGTCGATTGAGCTACGTGTTCAGATGAAGGAGAAGAAAAGAGAGAGATACATGAAGAGATAGGAAGAAGAGAGAAAGAGAGAGAGACATGCATGGCGCTGCCACTATCATGCATGTCAGAAGAGAGAAGCAGAGAATGACTGAGCTATGTGTTCACCTAGCACTAAAGGAGGAAGAGAAAGAGACAAAGGAGGAGAAAAGAGAGAGATAGAAAGGAGAGAGAAAGAGAGAGAAAGTGGGACACACACGACGCTACCACTACTATGCATGTCAGAAGAGAGAAGAAGAGAGAAAGAAAGAGAGAGGAAGAGGGACACACATGGCGCTGCCACTGTCGTGCCAGTCAGAAGAGAGAAGGAGAGTGGTGTGCACGCACGGTGCTGCCACTACCGTGCATGTCAAGAGAAGAGAAGAGAAGAAGAGAAAGAGAGATGGGTGATAGAGAAAGAGAAATAGGGAGATAGAGGAAGAGATAGAAGAATAGAGAGAGAGGAAGGGAAAGAGAGATGAATAGAAAGAGAGATAGAGAAATAGAGAAAGAGATAGAGAAGTAGAGAAAGAGAAGTAGATAAAGAAGTAGAGAAAGAGATATAGAAACAAATAGAGAAGTAGAGAAAGAGATATAAAAACAAAAAGAGAAGTAGATAAAGAAGTAGAGAAAGAGAAGTAGATAGAGAAGTAGAGAAAGAGATAGATAAAGAGATAGAGAAGTAGAGAAAGAGAAGTAGAGAAAGAGAGAGAGAAATAGAGAAGAAGAGAGATAGAAAGTTTTGAGGGATCTTGTCGAAGTCCTCACCCTCACGTGGATTGTTCTTGTTTGTTTGAGGGATGATTTTAAAGTCTACACCCTATTGAACATCTTTGGTGGCGTTGTTTGCAGCTACGTCAGGTTTTCTTTGACAAGCAAAGTACCTCTAAGGTCCCATCCTGCTGGGTCCAGTTGGGGGCTTTTTGTTGGCCTGTCCCGAATGTCTGGTATAGTCAGGGAGGGGTTTTGCCGAGGCGGCCATGATTGGCTTCACTCTGATTGTTGTAGGTAGGTATTGACCTGGTTTTGACAGTTTCTTGCCTGTTGTGGATGTTGTTTTTGGGTCCCAATAATAGGGTATTCTGCTACCGAGGATTTTTTTTCTTCAAATGCTGGCTGAAGCGGCCTATGAAGATAAATGCTGCATCAACCTGCTTTTATTGGTCCGAGCACGCTTTACAGGTTTTCACTTGGACTGGGGGGAAGTAGTGTCGTAAAGACTGTTTTCACCAACCTCCTTTTTATTAGGCTCTTTTGCCCATGACCTGACGACCATGTCTGCCTTCTTTCCATTTTTACTCCTGTTACCCTTTTTGGGTTTTCACCGTGCCCGATTTTTATTTACAGAACTCTTTTACTCATAGTTTCGTAGCCATGCATGTCTATCAATTTTACTCATGGCATTCGCCTTTTCAGGTTTACACCATGCCTGTTTTTTTGTGGTGGCGTGTTAAGGTCATGCCACCCGAACTTTGGCAAAGCAGTTTAACGTCATGTGGCCAGGACGTGCGCTACTATTTAAGGTCATGCAACTGGACCATGTTGGTGGTGACTGACGGTCTGTAGAAGCCATGGAATGAGTATGGAGGTGGATTGACTCATTTGGTGGAGATGGCACAAGATTGTGTATGGATGATTCATGGTGTTTGAATGAAAGGTGGATAATGGGTGACCCACTAACTGATGGCGAGTATGGATGGCGAGATGGCTCTTCGTTTGTGAGCGTGGGCGAAATTCATTGGGGAATGATGAATAGTAATGAAGTGAATGGATTCACTGGGGAGTTATGAGCGTGGTACACACAAAAGGGGTGTGCGCGTATGTGAGGGGGTGTGTTTAAAGTCTTGCCTCCTTGACCTGTGCAAAGCAATTTATCGTCATGCAGCCAGGATGTGTACTGTATTTTAAGGTCATATAGCTTGGACCATGGTTGTGGAGTTTAAAGTCATGCAGCTAGGATTATGCAGTTTTGCTTCAGTTTTAAGGTCGTATAGTTTAGACCATGGTTGTACAATTTAAATTCATGCAGCTAGAACCATGCAGTTTAAGGTCGTGCAACTAGACCATCACTATAATTTAAGGTCATATAGTTTGGACCATGCAGTTTAGGATCGTGCATCTAGACCACTATTTGGGTCGTCATGTAGGTGAAGCTCCATGAGGAATAGGTATCTGGATGGGAATCCGACTCCCTGGGGATAAAATGGTTAAGGCCATACACAAGCAGAGGGCTTAGATGGAGATGGTGGCCCGACGAGTGATGGCAAACGAAAGCGGACCTCACTGGGGATTAGGGGGTGAATGTGACTCTGTGGGGATGAAGGGAAGTGGCATGCTCATAGCTCCACTAGGGATGACAAGCCAGGGCACAGGTGTAACTCCACTGGGGTAGTGGCAAAACACTCACGGCGATGACCAGGCTCAGACACGAATGACGCTAGCATGAGTAGCAGTAACACATCCGGCGCTAGGCTTAGCGACAGTTGCATGAACGACGTTAGCATGGGAGGCAGAAACACGAAGGACGCTAACATGGGCGGCAGTAACATCCGTGGCGCTGGCATGGGCGACAGTAACACGTGCGGTGCTGAGCAGTCATTACAAATGGCGTTGATCGCATGCGGGGCATTGGTGAGTGACTTTCATGCACGATGTTAGTCACAGATGGTGCTAGTTATGTGCGGCGATAGTCTGAGTTCGGGCCTCGGGCTTGGGCTCATCCTGGTTCTGGTTCTTTTGACGCTTGTTGGTCCACGTTACATCGGCGACGGTAAGCTTCTGTTCGGGCCTCTGGCCTAAGCTCGACCCAATCCGACTCATCGTCATTTGACCTTCGAGGATCTATCTGGCATTTCCAATTTGTTGAGGGCACTTCAGGGAAGCATCGTCTATATAAGGGGGTAAAACCCCATTTTCAACGTTTTACCGTAGGTAAAACGACAGTGGGATTTTAGCAGTGAGAGAGGGAAAGGCTTCCCGACAAGAACTTCGGTAAGAATGCAGGGTACTGATGGAGAGTTTGCAAGCAGACAACGAGACTGTTCCAGTGAGAACTTCGGCTAGGACAAGGGGCACACAGGGGAGTTGCAGTCGTATCCTTGCTTAGGGAAGTTTCCGATGTCTTGTTTAACAACGCCATAGAAGTTTCAGCCAGGGCCTTGGGATACCATAATAGGGAACGAGGGTGTAGCAAAGACCTGTCGTAGGCTTCCGACAGTTTTCTGGTGGTGTGGAGGAAGAGGAGAAGTCCATCAGTGGGTTTCTGACATGTGAGGAAGTTTCTCGGCGAGAAACCGAGAGGTCGCAGGGCAGTGAACAGTCACAGGTGGCGAATGGTCATTAGGAAGTGACGATCGCCATCCACATGTGCGAGGACGTGTGTCAGACCACGTCGCGACTGGCAGTTGTCAAGTGGCGCACCCGAGATTCGAGGTGACACATGCGCAATCCGTGGCACGTGCAAGAGATTTGAAAACACAGCTGGCGTTAGCCTTTGAAAACACAGCCGACGTTAGCCCTTGAAAGCACAGCCGACGTTAGCCTTTGAGAAGCACAATCGGCTCTGGGCCTTGACAAACATAGTCGACGTTAGCCTTCGAGAACACAACCAACGTTAGCCTTTGACAAACACAGCTGGCGTTAGCCCTTGAGAACACAGCCGGCGTTAACTTTTGACAAATACAGCCGGCATTAGCCTTTGACAAACACAGGAGGCACTGTGTTTTAATTAACACAAGCAGCATGTCTTTCACGCGCAGCGATAGCCTTGTGCCTTAGTGATTCACACACGGCAGTGAGCCCTTAAGTTTAGTCTGATGGCCGGGTCTCCATACAGAATCTCAAATGTGAAAAACCTTCCAAGGGGAGGAAAGCTTGGCACCAGCGAATTTACCGGTGAGAGTCTGATCAGGGGTGATCCCATTTGGTTGGAGGAACCAATATGCAAACCGGAGAGGTCCCTTAGTGTCACCTTTATTGCCAACCCAATTCGTTTTGAGGTCCGGGAAGACAACGACGGAAATGTCAGTATTGAAGAAGGGGTGGTCGTCCTTCATTGCATGCATAGGAATGTGGCCTCTGACGAGAACTTGCCCACTTTGGGGAAGAGAATGGTAAAGACGAAGGGGATGAGATGGTCTTCTGCTGGTCTCCGAGTGCAAGGGGAGCACCAGTATTTAAAGGGGTACTCCTCTTTGATCATTAAGGTGCTGGGGTTGTACAGAAGTGTTCTCGAGCGCACCTCTATATTAGTTGTCGTGTAGTGTTCGGGTAGCTATTACGACCGATGCTCAAATACCATCAAGGTATTACTAGAGATCTAGAGTTATGCAAGCAATACATGGCTCATTGGTCATGGTGAAGCAGTGATCTCCTTGCTAGATCTCCATTTTATTGGTGGGCTCCCGCTTATAGGGCCAATGTATGACGAATTTGTGCCTCAGAACTTGGTGTTTTTAGTGGTGCCTGCCTTGGGGAAGAGGAACCACCTGCTGGTCTTCAGGAGATCTTCGATATTTATCAGCAGCTTTACTCCAAGGCCAGCAATGGTCGTGTGACCTTCGCCAAATGGCTGAAATTCTTTTGAGGGGACACCTCCTGTTTACCAATTCCAGACTAGTGACGGATGTGTCTTCTTGGCCGCATACATGGCCTTGTTCCTATGCAAGTTTGTTCTCCCTGGGGGAGCTAATGCGATCCGTCCAGGCACATTCTACGTGGCTTGTGACATGGTGAGGAGGCATCAGTATGCCCTTGCGTAGCCAATCCTATGTTGCATCTACCATGGACTGGGAGCTATCTCAAGAGGGAAGGCTTATAAAGGCAAGGAGGGGGGCAACAGCCTTGTCAGCGGCCAAGCTTTCCCTAGGGACTTCAAGACACCATTCCTCATTCACTATGTGTATGGGTGGCTAGGAGCCTATTTCCCCGCCACTTATGTCAAAAATCCAGGCACGGGGGAGAAGATGCGCCCCTTCCTGATGAGGATTACTGGGCGGAAAGCTGTCTTTCACAGCCCATGGGATGCTCATAATTTGTTCGGGAATGAGGATTCCAGCATGTGTCGGGTCCAATTTCTGGTCGGGGGACACACTGATCGAGCCTTCATTGATGAGATGGGTAAGGAGCTGCATGGCGCTCCTACTACCATCAAAGAGCTCATGTTTATCTTGAGCATCAAAGGCGGAGCGATTCACTCGTCAGCACGGGCTCGATCAATGTTGCCCCTTCTATATATTCTTTGAGAAGCGTCAAGGCAGAGTGAACCCAAGAAAGAAGGAAGGTCTAGGGACTCTTCATGAATCATGACTGCCATAGCACATTCGCACTGCATGGTCCACGTGTTTAGAGATGACAGAGGTCAGCAAATTTGTGGTACCACACTTTGGCAGAAGGGTCCGAGTAACCGAGGCTTATGCACACTGGTGGAGAATCCCCAGTTGGGGGTATTGGGAGGTTGATCACCCTTGGAAAGGAGAGAACTGCATCTGGCGCCAAGATAATAGCAAAGGAAGATCATCAAAACTCCCCCTCTTTGCGAGGTTTTTACCTTGGGCTATCCCTGGAACTGGGAGGCTCTTGGGCTACCCCTAGAGATAGCAGCAGACGACTCTTCGCCGTAGCTTCTTGTCATGGAAAAGACGACGGGGACCCTTTTTGAAAACCTCACCTCTATCTTCTAGTTGAGGGAGGGTCCTTGGTCATGAAGGGCGCCCAATTCAAGACTTGAATGTATTGATAGGGAAAACGCCCACACATCGCTCTTACTGCAGACTCTTCTCATGAGAGAAGTTCTGAAGTGACTACTCCTTCCCAGGCAGGAGGAAAGAAAAGGAAGGGCACTGCCCCTACTGGTACTCGTGCAGCATCTCGTGCTGTCAGGCTCGTTCCAAAATGCATTAGTGTGAAACTTCCTGTCATTCTAGAACCAGCAGATGGCTCTTCATCTTCTGCCTCCTCAGGTTCGCTCACTACTCCTTCAGAGTCGTCATCTTCTTTTTCCTTTTCATCTTCTACCTCTCCTAAGTTGTTTTCTACCTCTTCAGAGATTGAGGTAGATGACTCCAGCCCTTCTGAGCCCATCGTCATTGTCTTTGATAAAGAGGGGACACTTGAGCTTGAGGTGGTACCTCAAGTTCAAAGAGCGACTCCTGAGTCAGATCCAGTCCCAATGTAGATTAATGGCACTGGGGATGAAGGTCATGCAATTGCTGCTGAAGTTGTCAGGGCCTTTGAACCTCAGGACGTTGCTGCCCCGACTGAGACAAGGGCTGTAATAATGAATAGTGAAGGCCCAAGCATCCCCCAAGAGGAGAAGCCTATGGTCGATGAGGCATCCAAGTATCTGGAAGCTACTGCCCTGGGTGATGAAGTTATGGGTGATGCAGACCCAGGCCATTCTCAGGGGGAAGATTATGGGGGTTCAGAGGTAGTGGTCCCAGAGAGTGCAGATCCAGAAGAGGAAGGAGTAGAGGTTCTGGTTGTGGGGGATACATACCAGGTAGAAGAGGCCATGACTGAGACTGGAGTGGTGGTTCTAGGGGATGAAAGCCAAAGAGAGGAGGTGGGCCCTAAAAGTGTCGAGGCTGAGGTGGCAGTCCAGAAAGATGAACGGCAAGGAGAAGAAGCTAGCTAAGAATTTATCGAGGTTGTGCCAAAGGGTGAGAGGCAAAGGGAAGAGGTTGCTTTGGAGCATGCTGAGCATGCAATGGTGGCCTCAGCAGGCGAAGGTCAAGGTGAGGAGGTTGTTCCTGACCAGAAAGGAGAAGAAGTTGGCCCTAATGGGGCCGAACCTACTAAGGGTGGGACAGTGATTGAGGGCTTAAGAGTAGAATCTGGTTCTGAGCGTGTTGATCCTGATGAGAATAGGACCGCAAGTGAAGGCCCAGGTGAGGAGGCTAACGCTGAGGAGTCCAGGCAGCCTAAGACTTGGGTTCCCTTTACATCTAACGAGCCCGAGGCTTTGAGCTTCATGATTGCTCCAGAAGAGTCAGTGACTCATATGGCTATCATCCCTTCGAGCTCAGCTCTTGAAACTGAAGCTCTTTCCATAGTGGAGGCCTCAGCAGCACCGTTCAGGCCTAATTTCAACGGGGTGTCTGGCATTATCATGGATATGCTTCATGTGGGCATTCGAAAATTAAAGGAACTACCCTTTGACGATCTCGATGATGCAATCCAAAAGTTAAGGCATATTGCCGTTCTAGGGCATGCACAAGAGGTCCTCTCATACTTTGATGGTGTCACAAACAAGCTGGAGGGATGGCGAATAAAGGTGCTTGAACAGGAAACAGTAGCACGACAATTAGAGGATTCTCACTTGGCCTCTTTGGAAGCCTCTCTCATGCGTCGTTGTGAATCAATTGAGTACCATACACAGAAGAGGGATGCTGCAGCTTCTCGGAGATCTGACATCAATGAAGGGGCAATCGCTCGCTTCACCTGAATGACGGCCCTGAAGGCAAAGATACAAAGGATGAGGGAGGAGTTTGATAGGCTCGAGAAGGAGGGAAAAGCCTAAGAAGTGGAACATGAGGACCTAGCCAAGGGAATATCAGCCCTTGACTACAGCCTGGGGGAGGAAACCGCTTCTTTGGAACAAGAGGCTCAATTGGTAATTGATTTGAAGGGATGCATTCAACATGCCAAGGCTTCTTCTGTAGCTTTCAGTGCAAAGATTGATGAGATCATTGATCATTTTTTAAAGTGTCATTTTTTCCTTTTCCTTTTTCTTTAGCTTCTTTGTATAATGATACTTGTAACGATCTCTGAATTTATGAATGAAATACTTCTTTTTCTCCTCTGTCTCAGTCTAATGTGTGACTTTATTCTTTCTTTTTGTTTCTCTGCACTTCATCTCTTACGCTTGGGTAGGCCATGTTTCAGGGCATTCACTGTTTCTGCCCTTTTGCGAAGGAAAAACCTATGCCTTGCTTCGTCTTGTGACCAGCTGCAGTGGTTTCAATGGCCTCGAATGGGAGAGTGGTTGCCTCCTCCCCTCTTAACATCTGGTTGGACAGGGGCTCATAATTCATTTTTCTCATTATTTGATGAGCCTGCTCACTATAAATAGTCCAATCAGGAGGGGCTTTGGCTTCTATTTGAGGAGCATTCACTTTCAGCTCGTCTTAGCTCTTGGTCTCAGGCACGAACTCCTTTAGATGTTTTGAGGCGATACTCATAACCTCCAATTGGTTCTGGAGACTGCGAACCTCGCTTTTTAACTTTGCCAGGGGATCCTGCTCTTGAGGGTGAGAGGGATGTCCTTTTTTCGACTGCTCTCCTCCCGTAGAATCAGGGAAGCGTAAGACCTTCTACGGTGGCTGGTGTGCCAATTATGCTTCCAAGAGTGCAATGGGGACATGCAGGACCTTTCGATGGTCCGACGTGTAGGTGACCTTTGGGGCTGGGAGATCTATCCCCATGACTTCCTCAGTCTTAGTAATGACTTCTGGTTCATCTTCTTGCAAAGGTGACTTAGGACTTGAAGCAAAAGGGGAAACCTCAACTTCAGGGGAAGATGGAGTTTCTTCAGAGATGGTGGATGGCATACTGGGATGTATGGGAGTCAGAGGGAGGATTTTTCCTTGTCTTTCCTCCTTTTAAAATATGTTCACGAGTGTTCGCCCAATGTCCTCAACTTCTTCATGAGGCGATTTTGTCTTCCTCGCAGACTTTCAGTCACCATCATTTGGTTTTTGGGATGACACCGAATCTGTGAAGTAATACTTGGCATCAGCATAATGAGTTTTGGCTACTAGAAATGGTCTTTTATCATCATAGACTGTATACTGTCTCCCATCTTGACTATACTTGAAGCACTGATGCAATGTGGACAGAACCACTCCCTGGTTATGGAGCCAAGGGTGGCCGAAGGACGTTGTAGGAGGTGTCAGTGTCGATTACATGAAATTGAGCATAATCGTTTAATTGACCGATCTTGAGACGAAGGCGAATCGCACCAGCCGGCTTCTCTCCTGACTGGTTGAACCCCTGGACTGTGATGTGAGTCGAAGTGAGATCTTCAGACCCTAACCCCAATCGAGTGAGAATTCTCCTTGGGATAAGGTTGGTTACTGACCCTCCATCATAATTCGGTTGATGGGGTATGCATGTAGCTCACCAGTCACGAAGAGAGGGCGTTTGTGAAATTTTTCTCCCAATTAAAGATCATCCTCTAAGAAAGTGATCACCATACATCCACTCAAGATTGTCGGGTCCACCTCAATGGGTTGTACCTAGGTCTCGTACACTTCTAGTTTAGAAAGAGCTTGAACCAGAGTCATATGGTAGTCCCTTGAGAGCATAAGAGCATCATAGATGCTGAGAAGGGCTGAAAGCTTCCTCAGGTGCCCAATTACATCATATTTCACCTTTTCCTCATCGGCCTTTTGTGCTCCCGATCCTGCCACTGGCTTGGGTGGTATAGTAGATTGAGGAGTAGGTTCAGATGGAAGAGGTTTATTTTAGGGTTCTGGTTGACTTGGTTGCGCAGTCGGTTTGGTTTGGGAGGTTTTGGTGGATTGAGTGACAGGGATTTGTTTTAGTGGAGAGGAGGTTTGAGGTTGAAGCTTAGGAGGTGGTTGGGTGTATGAGACTAGAGGCATCCCATGGAACTTAAGGATAGGTGGATTGTCTGGGATATTTGGGCAAGGAAGCACCCCAGGGGACTTGAGGCTGGGTGGATTGTCTGGGGTATTTGGGCGAGGAAGGAGTGGTGGACCAGGAAACTTCATGACCTTTGGCTTCTGAGGTGGAGGTTGCAGCGTTTTCCCCTATCTCAGGCTCATTTGTCCCATGCTGGGTGACAATTCTAAGATCTGCACTATATGGCAGGCTTCTTAAGAATAGAATCTCTGTTTTCTTGATTCTCTCAACCTCTGTTCAAAATCAGGCTCAGGAGGCCACTAGGGTTTCTTTGGCTTTGACTTCCAGTGGCTTTTATTGATGAGGATGGCTCTGACTTGGCTCGAGCTGGTAGGGCATCAGTGACTGTCAAGAACCCAACAGCCTGGGCTAGCGTTTTTCTCAGCCGCTTCTGTTGTGATTTGTTTATATTGGTTCCCTCGAGTTCTCTGTCAAGGGCCTCGAAGTTTAGACACTCTCAGATTGTACCTGCAACAGATATAGTGGAGAAAGGAGAAGAAGAAGAAGAGGAGTTAGTAGGTGAGGGACTTTTAAGGTCATCCCCCTTATTGGACCAATTTGGACAGCTTTTTATGTCATCACTAGAGTTGGACGTGTGCAGGGGATCTTTTAAGTCTTCTCCCTGCTTAGACCGTTGAGGGGTGCTTTTAGTGTCGTCACACTTATTGGACGTGCCCCGAGTAAGAGATGAGCCAGGGATGTCCTCTTGATGAGACGAGGAAGCAAGGATGATCGCGCCAGGGATGAAGTCCTGTAAGGTTGGCAACGGAGGAAGAGGCTTGAGAAATTCTTGCTCGACCGGTGGTTGAGGAATCTTGTTCTTCCAACAAGCAGCCCTTGGGACCTGTCTCCTCCTAGTTCCATTTGGACGTGTTTGATCTGTCTTGCTAGGTTTGTGAGCAGCCCTAGCTTTACGAATTGCCTCACACCTTAAGGACTTGAGTCTGCTCTGCCCATGATAGATTTTCCATAGATGGGAAGTCGAGGGCTCGGAGGGATCAAAAGTATGGTCATGGGGGACCTATACTGAGGTGTCTTCTTGGATGGGAGTAGTGCCTTGAGGGTGCTCTTCTATAACAGCGTAAGCAACGTGACCTCTCAGCACTTTCTTCGCAACCACAGCTTCGAATCCATAGCATTCGCTCAGCTTGTGGGCTCATATTTGATGGTACGGGCACCAGTGGTTCTCAGTTCCCTTAGCAAGGTGTCAGGGCTACCTTGTCGGATTTGGTGTGACAAGTCCTTGTTGGAGCATCATACTGAACAGAGACTGAAGGAGATATGATGGCAGCTCATCTGAAGAGCGCAAGCCTTCATCTTCCTCTTGTACTGTCACCGCATGAGAGGCCTCAGCTTCCCCGAATGCTTCCTTGAGTTCTTCGAGCTTTATCTGACCCTTCTAGATCAGAGTCTCGAGAAGGTCTTTAAGTGTGTAGCATTCTTCTGTAGGGTGGCTTACCCTCCGATGATAAGCGCAATATTTTGCATGCGTGTGGAGACCAGCTTGATCATGAAACTTGATCTCAGGCCGCTCAATCATATTCTGCTCCAGCAATAGTTGGAGTAGTGCGGGAACCCATTCTCTTTCGAAAGGATAGACCTTGTTCTGATGCTTGGCCCAATAATCACCTTGATTAAGGTTTGCAGGTGGGGGTATGACTGCTGCTGCTTGTCTGCCTGAGGTGTTGTCTGCATCTTTGTACCTACCCCTTTGGAGAGATCCAAAGTTTGATAGGTAGCCTTCTACGAATCATTAACGATGACAGTCGCACTGATTACCCTTTCTGCTGATTGCACCGGGCGTTGGTTCGAGAATTACTATTATTCCAGTTGTTTCCTGAGCTCAAAGACTGTTGATGTGACCCACCATGGTGGCGTGATAAGCTCTCTATGCAAATTGACTTAGAGATCGGCTCTGACATGGAAGTAGGATTGGCGGCCTCAACATGTAAGGCAATCTCAGATCGCATGTTTCACACACATGTCTGGACTGCTTCTTTCTCTGACATAAGATTGGCGTGGTAAGCAGCCAAATCCCTCCATCTAGCTATGAATTGGTCCACAGAGCTCGTCTGGCTCTTAGGTCAAAGTGAGAAGCTCAATGGTTTGGACCTCTCTCTGAACCTCATAGAAGCACTAGTAGAACAGTTGTTCCATCTCTTCCTAAGTGTGTACTGAATTTGGGGTAAGTCGAGCATACCACTGAAAGGCCGGGCCATCAAGAGTTTCAACGAACTGATGGAGGAGAAGTCTCCCATCAGCCGCTATCATGCCACTTGGAAATGCGTGAGATGCCGGTGCAGGGATGTTGTACCATTGAACAGGGGAAGCTTCCCCTTTTTGTAATCCGAGGGAAATGAAACCTGATCAATGTAGGAGGGGTAGGACTTTTGGTAAAGCGTAGTCCTCTGCATTCCCGAGATCTGTCTGTCCTTCAAGCTGTGGGTTACCATGGCATCGATGTTTGCCTATGAAACCGTTCGAGGGACAGAACTGTCATGCGAGGCCGGCGGGGGAGTCTGCTTTAGAGCTGTGTCTTCCGGAGGATGGGAATAGGACTCATGGTGGAATGAATCAGCTCCATGCAATCTATCTTCTTGATCATGGCACGCACCATGTGTTCGAACCTATCCATGCGTTCTTCTTGGTCATCGTTAAGTTTCCTCACGATCATAACGCTGACTGTTTCTTCAGGGAGGTCAACCTCAGGTGCAGTTGAAGGCTTCCTAGCATGGCAGGTCGTGTGAGGCAGATAAGTTAGCAAGGGCTCAACATGCCCTGACTGAACTCGAGTCTTGTACGTTGACGGTGTCAGGACCGGTTCTCGACGGTCTTGGGACCATGGTTACTGGGTGGTCGGGTCATCTTTACAACGCTGACCACTGTGCAGGATTCTCGAACCTCCTCTTCGAACTCTGTGATTTAAAGAGAGTAGAAGGGGTTCTCATGAAGAGGGTCATCAGAGTTGTCTACCCTGATTACTTGAGTGGCTTCTCTGGTCAAGATTTGCAGAGCCCTGTTGTGCTTGGCCTTGAGGCTTTGGTGGACCTCACGCCAGAACTGTGATCGAGACTGCAACTGGCCAGCTTTTCTTGCGCAAGATAGACTCGTCTCCATCAGATGAAGCAATGGATGCGGACCAGGCACGACCAGGCACTGGGGTCAGCCTGGGCCAGGGAGGACGAAGGACTTGATCTTCCATCAGGTCTTTACCCCGAGCTCTCTTATAGGATCCATAGACATGATCGAGCTGATGGGGCTGGCTCAAGATGGTACTCTTGGGGAAAGTCTTTAAGTACCATGGCTCAAGGAGCTCGCCGAAAGAGAAAGGGCAAACAGGAGAGGGATCAGCTCATGATGGTGTCTCAGTCGAGAGAGAGTGGTAGTTTGGGAAGGCGGTGCGTGTGCACCTCTTGAAGAAGGATCATGGGTGACATGGGAGTCAACTTGGGCTCGAACAGTCGTTCTAGCCTTAAGAGGCCGAGAATCGCGAGCACGTGTCTGTGAGGGAACAGGAGGGTGCCTGTCTCTTACAACGCTAGTGTGTGCCGAGAGGGAGGACGAGGGGGTCGTCTCCCGTATACTCGGGTTGGCGCAGCAACGGCGTCGTCGCAAGTGGTGGGATGCACATGCATGCGTACAGGTTTCGACCCAAGGATGCTTGATCCTGGACGCCTACTCGAGGTAACACAAGGGTTACCCCAATGTGTGGCTCGAGTGGATGACCCACGAGCCTTAGGGTGTATGCGAGAGGTGGAGGCCCCAAGGTCTCCTCCTCGAGGTAACACAAGGGTTACCCCGAGGTGTGGCTCGAGTGGATGACCCACGAGCCTTAGGGTGTATGCGAGAGGTGGAGGCTCCAAGGTCTCCTCCTCGATGTGTTGAGTCTCTGAACATAGAGACTCAAAGTGGTGGAGGAATGTGGGGGGTAGCCTTGCGGTGACCCACAGGAGTAACGACAACTTGTTTGCCTTTTGCAGTTAAGGACTAAGCAGCCTTTCGGCGTACCTCGGCAATACGACAGGCAAGTGACTTGCTGGTAACAAGGTACAAGTTGTGAGTGGGGGTAGATGAACCAACCATGCAGAGTTCTTTGGTGGGGGTTCCACATGGGGAGTTAAGGACCTTTAAGTCCCTTCTCACACCTATCCAGGTCAAGACTTGGGAGCTAGACACTAGGTTTTCACTCAACAGGAAGGTCGAGAACGAAGCTGGAGAAGCTTGTTCTCGAGGGGAACTCGCAAATGCAGGGATCAGAAAGTCCCTGATTTGGATAAACGGGGTTAGAGAACCCTAAAGCCATGTGAATGCAATGTAGAAAAACCAAGGAGAAACTGGCAAAACAAGAATGATCCGACGAAGGGCAGTGTGTCCCAAGTGGAGTCGCTAAGCAGGTTAGATTCCTTGATCTCACCCCTGGGTCGGGATGACCTGGTGGCATGTGTCTCAGGTTTCAAAGAAAACCCGAGACTTGAGACTGCTCTCTCAGGAACCTTGTTAAGAAACAAGGGCAGGTACACCAACTGGTGAGAGATGAATTTTGTGTGAGGTGGGACACACCTCACTTGGATCTGTAACTCACTCGGGCTAACTCGCATGAGCACCCTCTTAGATTACGACGGAAAGCCTCCCAGTCCTACAACTGGTTCGAAATCTCCTCCCTTGACCTGTACGCTCTTGCTTCTGCATTCACACACATGGTTAATTTACAAGACAAGTGGGCCAAGAGACCTCACCTTGTTTTTGGGCAAATGCACACGAGCGTGCGCATTCAAAAGAAGGAAGGGAAGAATAAGAGGATAGAGATTGGGGTGAAGAAGAAAGGAATATAATAGAGGAAAAAGAGAAGAAGAAAAAAAGTTTAACAGGATGGCTAGCTTGACAGAGGGATTAGACCAGTACAGTGATTGATTTTGTGTGATAGCAAGACGGGCACGGTAACTCAGACCGGCACGGCGGCAATACTACTCAATGATAGAACTGTAATAATCCTAAAATTTCAAAAAAAAGAAAAAAAGAAAAAAAAAAGAAACTTTTAATAAGTGATGGTCCATATGAGCATGATGGTCCTTAGGGACCATCACTACTTTCAAAAGCTTTTACCTTCATTTGGTTTAAGCTTTGTTGCATTGCCACATCCTTTAATGGACGTGGTTTTCATGTATTAAAGGCGGACATTTACGCTACACCTCATACATGAGGTGGAGGTGTTTTAAAACATTTAAATAGGGTGAAGGGTAAGGCGTCGCCTTACAGGACTCCACTCTCGCTCTCCCTCTTACAAACACAATGAGCTCCTCGCAAATATTTTAGGTAAGTGACTTCATGATCTTTAAAAATAATCTGTTTTTTTTTTAAATAATTACTTTTGCTTATTATCATGAATTTTAGGCGCGATAAATTTTATGCGCAAGAGACCTCATTATTTTGGAAATAAAAAATAAAAAAATAAAAAATAAAATAAAATAAAATAAACTTTTAGTAAAATTGTGAAATTTTATTTGCTGATAGGAATTTTAAATATTGTAAATCGTTAGAAAAAAAAAAGTGTTCTCCCTTATATCCCTTATATACGTATGAGTTCTAAGGATAACAGGAAAGCACGCTTTGATGTTTCTCTTGGAGTAGTCCTTCTCCGACCATCCCTTTTTAACAGCCTAGTAATGAGGTCTTCCTTCGCTTATATAATTTTTACTTTTGCCATGTAGTCGGCAATTTCAAGGGGCTTGACCATCCGACAGGGGTTAGTTCCTCCAAAGAAAATCAAAAGGCGAGAGCATTAACCGTATAAAGTAAAGCTTAGGGACTCTAAACCTTGAATCTCTTAGACCATTTTGAAGGTCCAGACCTATATATGGTTCCGATGAATCAAATCTGATGAGTAACTGTAAGTGACCTCATTGTCTCGAAAAATAATCTTTTTAATAAAATTGTGATATTTTATCTATGTTAGAAATTTTGAATGCTGTAAATTCTTAGAAATAAATTTATTTTTCTTATCTATTGTTAGAGAATTTTAGATCCTATAATAAACGTGATATTTCTGCTTTTAGTAAAATTGTGAGATTTCTTTCTACTGTTTTTGAATATTTAAACATTGTAAAATTCATGTGCAAATGACTGTCTTATTATTTGAAAACTGATATTTTTGCATTTGATTATAGCATTGTCTGTGAAATGTTTATTTGCGAATTGACATCCCATAAATTGTGATAATTCCTTATTCTTCGATTTCTATAAGAGTTTTTCTATACATACTAGAATGGAAATTATGCTAGAATATCTTTACGAACTGCTGCCTTTCTGAATTTGAGCCCAAAATATTTGACTGGGTATTTTTGAAATGTTATTGTAAGTGACTGTTATTAATGGTTTCAGTGAAATTCATATTAATAATTGCAGTGATATGTTGAGTACATGATTTTGCTGCTTTCGAATGTTTAAAGAGATTTAGAAATACTTTAAGTATGCAAGTGGACTCATCCGATTCGCCGGTGAGGAATAAGTGGACCTATCCGGTACGTCGGTGAGGTATAAGTGGACTTGCAGGGATTAAGTGAACTTATCTGGGAAGCCAATGGGGATTAAGTGGACCCATCAGGACGCTGATGGGGTATATAGGTGACCTACTTGGGACGCTAATAGGGTATTTTGTGAAATCCTTTGAATTTTGCACTGCCGTTAAAATGTTATACGCATTTCAATTATTCGAATTATAATTAATTATGCATTTTTTAAAGTGAAACTGTTGATGCATTTCTGTTAATAGATCTCCTTTTTGAAAATATTGATATCTTTCAATCATGATTATTTTTAGGATTATGATGATCACTTACCGAGTAGCCAAACTCATCAAACTATGGTAAATATTTTTTTCAGGATAACTGCGGTTTAATTTTGAGTGCTCGTCAGGATCAACTTTGGAAGATATTGTAGTTGTGCGTAAACTTTCTTTTGTTACTTTGTAAGAATTCGCCATTGTAAATTTGTCTTTTCAAGAGATGTATATATGTTTAGACCTTATGTTAATATTAGTTATGAACAGAGTTTATATAATAATCCCAAAATTTCAAAAAAAAATAAAATAAAAATAAAAGGGGGTTTTGATTTTGATTCAATGCATAGTAGATATCTAAATTTGGTTTGTTTTGACTGTCCAATCTCAGGAATATCAGTATTGTAAATTCTTAGGGTGTGAAAAGAACCAGCACCAACCAGCTTGGCACGATGACCAGTCTATCGGGGCAACAAGATGGGCATGGTAACTCAGACCAGCACGGCGGCAATATTGCTCGACGACCAGACTACCATGATAATGCTAGACTTAGCACGTCCCTTGGTCAAAGGATGAGAAAAGAAGAAGGAATAATACATGAATAATGGGAGAGAAAAAGGATGAAAACTAAAGAAAGAATGAGAGAGAGGAGATGAGAGATGTAAGAAGAGAGAAGGAGAAGAGAAGAGGGAAGACAAAAAAGAGAAGAAGATAGAGGAAGAAGAAGAGAAGAAGGGAGAAGAGAAGAGAGGAGAAGAAGTGAAGAAGAGAAGAAAGGAGAAGAGAAGAGAGGAGAAAGAAGAGAGAGAAGATATAAGAAAGAATAGAGAGAAGAGAGAAGAAAGAAGAGAGACGAGAGAAGAGAGACAAAAGAAGAGAGAAGATAGAAGAAAGAAGAGAGAGAAATAAGAGTGAGAAGAGAGAAGAAAGAAGAGAGAAGAAAGAAGAGAGAGAAGATGGAAGAAAGAAGAGAGAGAAGCATGGACTGCAACGGAGCTCCGCCGTCCATGACAGAAGAGAGATAAAGGGGAAAGAAACATGGACGGCGATGGGGTTCCGCCATCCATGACAAAGGAGAAAGGAAAGAGATAGAAGCATGGATGGCAATAGGGTTCCGCCGTCCATGACAGAAGAGAGAGAAAGGGGAAAGAAATATGGATGGTGATGGGGTTCCGCCGTCCATGAAAGAGAAGAAAGAAAAGAGAAAAAATGACTAGTGGTGATAGTGTTTCGCCATCCATCACAAAAGAGAGGGAAAGGGGAAAGAAACATGGATAGCGATGGGGTTGCGTTATCCATGTCAGAGAAGAAAGAAAGAAGAAAGAAGCACAGACGACGATGAAGTTCTGCCGTCCATGACAAAAGATAGAGAAGAGGAACAGAAGCATGGACGGCGATGAGGTTTCATCATCCGTGATAGAGGAGAGAGAAGAGGGAGAGAAAGAGAAAACATAAACGATGATAGGTCTTGCCGTCCATGATGGGAGAGGAAGAGAAAGAGAAAACATGGATGGCGATAGGTTCCACAATCTATGACAAGAGAGAGAAAGAGAAAACATGGATGACGATGGGTTCTGCCGTCCATGACAAGAGGAAGAGAATCAGGAAAGAGAAAAGAAAAGACACACACCACAATAGGCATCGTCGTGCACGTCACGAGGGAGGAGGAACTCAGACAGTGGCCTGGCCCACCACTTGGGTTAAAGCCCGGCTCACTGTGCATATTTGAAGGGATAAGAAAAGAAGGAGAATGTCATGCTCAGCGATGGGCATCGCCGTGCATGACTGGGGTGGAGAGAGAAAGGAAAGAATAGAGAGAGAATGAGAGATAGAGAAAGAAGATTAAGAAAGAGAGGAAAGATTAGGAAAAAAGGGGAAGCAAAGAGGAAAGAGAGTAACAAGAGGAAGAAAGGAAAGAAAGAAGATTAGGAAAAAAGAGCAGAGAGAAAAATGGAAAGTGAGACATGCCCGGTGATGCTTGTCACCATTCATGTTGCGAGAGGGAACGGAGAGAAGAAAAAAGAGGAGATGAAAAGAAAGAAGAGAGAAAGAAAGAAGAGGAGAGAGAAGAGAGGAGGAGAGAGAATTACTTTCGCTTAGGGGTACCGTACTTTTCTTCTCTCTTCTCTCTCTCTCCAAGACGTGGCCCTCAATCTCAAAGTTAATTCTGAATTTTATTCATCAAACTGAAAAGTCCATTACAATGGGGTATAGCGTGGTTTATATAGACTTGGGTCCAAAACATGGGTGGATGCCCAAAATCTAACCTAATTGATGATAATTAAAATTTATTTGAATGAAAATAAAATCTAAAAATGGGTGCAAAATGATGATTTTTCCCTTGCCCATGTTTTGGACCCAAAACATGGGAATAGCGTGTGTCATACCCTTTTCAGTCTTTCACCCATAAATTTATCTTGAAACATCTATTTAAGCTGAAACTTGACCCCTAGGGGTATTCGACGGTGTCGGATCTAATGGTGATGGTTCCACAGCCATTTGATGCTATGAAGATGGGGTTCTAGTTATATGGTCGGTTTCAAGGCGTTAGAGGTTGATTCTTCCGAAATTGTTTATTTGTCTGCACTGCCTTAAATATGTCGGATTGTGAAGAAACTTTACAAGTGGCCTTTTGAAGTGTTTAAAAACATTTTCACCCGTTTTGGGACAATTCTGAGACTGTAGGGAATTCCACTATAAGTCAGGGCTTTATTGACCGGTTTCTCTTTTATTCCGCATCAGGGACCTAAGGTGCTAAAAAATGTCTTCAAACAGTGTATGTGTACTCACCTGATGACAAGCTGGGGTCCTCTGACCCACTTGTTTGGACATCGCATGTATGTGTGGCTGCAGGAAGGAAGAAAGGAGGTCAAGGGAGTCGAGTCCGAACCAACTTCAGGCTTGGAAGGCTTTCTTCGTGATCTAAGTGGGCGCCCATGCAAGCAGCCCGAGTGTGTCAGGGACCCATCGTGAGGTAAGTCTCACCTCACGACCTTAATTCCCTCTCACTAGTTGGTACCCTTCCCGCACAATACACGTGTATTCTGTAAGGACCAAGATTTCCAAGCCATGGAAACACATGTGACAGTAGGAGACGGATAGAGAGGAAGTATGCGTGACAGTAAGGGCAAGCTTACCACCGTGCGTGTCAGAGCGTAACGCCACGCATGAAAGTGAAGAGAGAGAAAGAGCAACGTCGCGTGCGGGTAGCACCGTGCATGAAAGTGAAGAGAGATAAAGAGCAGCGTCGCGTGGGGGAAACGCCGCTCATGAAAGAGGGAGAGGCAGCGCCGTGAGTGTAAGAAGAAATTTTAATGTGCGGCAATATGATGGAGCAAATGGACTACCTCAGTGCGTGCAGCACCGTGCGTGTCAAAGGGTACCACCATGCATGAATTAGACTGCCACTTGCCAGATGCATGATGCTACACACCCCACTTGTCCTTGTGCATATGTGGCGCTAGCCACTTGTCCACCTTAGGACTGCTGCACCAGCCAGTAGGGTACTTAAGCCCTCTCTCTCTCACGCCATTCATCTTCCCTCTCTCTCTCTCTGGAGCACACTAAGAGCCTTTTACCTTGAGCTCACTGTTACCCCACTATTAAAGGTTGGATAAGGGGACTGTAAGAAGGAGTTTTGTTGGAAGAAAGCCTTATTGAACCAGGTAAGTGGATCTAATCATCATTGCTTCCATAATTTTGTTGAACTATGAAACTAGAAAGGAATGATAAGAGTGAATTGGAAGGAGGAAGTGACAGTATGTACAATGTTTTCACAGTTTTAATGCCTCATTTCATGATGAACCTTAGGAAAAATGAATCTATTGCTCACAAAAATCTGTAGAAAAGTGTTTATATGTCTAAATCAAGATGGAATAGATTTTGTGACATTGTCCACTGTGAATTGAAAGGAATGAAGCATGTCATGTGCCACTGTGAAATTTTTTGAAACATTAATGTCTTATACCAAGCATTTGAATAGCCAAATGAGGTCCAAATGACCTCAAATTACTGCCATTAGAAAGATGCATGAGTCTACTACAATATTCATGTTCAAACTATGTTAAGATTCCTTATGAGTAAGAAGTTATGCCCTAATATGTGCTGACATGTCACTGTTAATAGACTGCACTGTGTTTCATCATCGTTACTACAATTACCATGGGTTTTTACTAACCAAATGAAGTCCAATTACCCTCAAACCACCATTTTAAAGATCTCTAAGTAAGCTTAAAGTTGCATGTTGAAAGTATTTCGAAATTCCTCCTAGATTGAAAGTTATGCATGAAATTGTGAGCATATGTTACCGTTGCCAGAGTTTTACCAAATTTCAGAACTATCACTTATGTTGTTACATACTTTTGAATAGCCAAATGGAGTCCAAATACTTTCAAATTACCTCTGTTAGGAAGATAAATGTTTTCTCTTGAACTTGGATTTTGAAAACATCCTGAAATGCCTTACAGATTAAAAGTTATAACATTTTGATGGAGGACATATCATTGTCTCAAACACAGCAGATTTCAGAGGCTATGCCTTTATTATTTTGAGATTTTGATTGGTCAAACGGGGTTCAAACTCTTTCAAACCACCCCCATTTGAAATATATGCGTGTCTATTGTAAAATTTGTTTTGGAACTATCTTCGAATTTTAATTTGATTGAAAGTTACATATCGATTTATGGCAGGACGTCACTTTCTAAAATTACAGGAAATGCGATACTGTGATAATGTGGTACTGTGATAATGTGATACTGTGATACTAATACCATGATATTGATACTGTGATACTGGAACTGTCATATCGTGATACTGATACTGATATTGTCATACTGTGACACTAAAACTGTGACACTGTTATATTGACCACTACTCAATGGGACATCCATTGGTGGTGGGTACTATTATACTGCTTTACACTGTGATATTGATATTGTAAGCCATACTGATACTGACCGCTACGTAATGGGTCATCCATTGGTAGTGGTACTATTATACTGTGATTGTGAAACTGATACTAATACTGACCACTACGCAATGGGACACCCATTAGTAGTGGGTACTATGATATTGCTTTATACTGTGATATACTGTGATACTGTCATGTTGGCAATTACTGATTGTGCCCCGACCCCAATGATAGGACTAGGGTAGGTGGTGAAAATGAACAACAGGGTGGGTCGCTCCCCTCAAATCTTTATTGGCACTCTTTATTGATACTATGCATTGCGTCACCCAATGGTAGTGTAACACCCTCTCACTGAAAGGGCTTATGGGAGGGTCGTGTCTTGCAAGGCTTCTGCCTATCAAAACCCCAAAGCGCGCTGAGGATGTGTGTGTATGTGTGAGGGCACTACGAAGTGGGACACCCATTTGTCATTGTCTTCCATCCTGAACGTGAGTAGAGGTTCCAAGCTACAAGATTAGCTTAGCCTGATCAATGGAACTTCTACTTCAGGAGTAGGTTCTTCTAGCTTCTATTGTGTGAAATTGTGAATTGTTGGCCTTACTGTCCTGCTAAGGATGAAATGATTGATGACTTAAGCACTGCATGTTTCTGATAATTGAACTGAATTTATTATTGTATGGTTAAAGTACTGAAGGGCATGAATAATGGAAATTTTTCGTCATACCTATGTGAATGGTGAACACTGTTACTTACTGTTATCGTTTATAGACTGGAATGCAATGGTGTAGATCTATTTACTGGGCTATTAGCTCGTTCTGCTCATTTTCATTCTTGTAGAGTGATAGTTATGGCCCAAGTGAGAGGGCAACTGTCCGAGTGTTGGGGCGCTCGAAGCTTAAAGTTTGAAGAAGGGATTTTTAGAAGCTTGCTATAGTAGGTGTTTGGTGGCTACGCCACTGCACTGTTTGGTTTTTGTTTACCTTGTACCTTGTAGGCCACTAGTGCCTTAAACTACTTGTAAAGGGAGTTTGGAGCATGATAGTTAATGAAAATGACTTTGCTTTTTGAATTAATATATGTTTGATGATGAATTTTAGTTTTATTTCGTGGTTTACTCTTTATTCCGCCTGTTTTATGCGCTGATCCACTCCCACCTGAGTGACGTTCGCGACTTCCAGTCGCGATCCCGCATTCAGTCACCCTCCAGTAAGGTACGGTAGGGGTCAGGGGTTGAGTCGTGACATATCCCCTACGCGCGTCGTGGTTTTTGAGAGAGCGATCTCAAGACCGGGGCCACTACGCGTCCAAATCTCAGCAGTCGGGGTCTTCACATCGAGACCTGAGGCGAGATCGAGGCACCCAACCAGTTGTATAACCTAGTGCACATCCACTATACCTTGAAATTGAGAGAGAGATAGATAAAGAAGACTCCACTGACTACATGCCCATCAACCTCGTTATATCTTCTAAAAGGACCCTACCGATAAGTTGGCATTGCAAAGGACCGTAGTATTAGACAAGGATTTCCTTAGAGTGTAATTGCCAATATAGATGATAATGGGGACATTGCAGCACCTAATGAATGAGACATGATAGAGGACATGGACACCAACTGTGAGGAGTACATTGAGGACGAAGATGAAGATCAAGATCATGAGGAGACATATGGGCAATGGAAAAGAATGGTAAGAGTCAGTCATGGAGGATTGTGAAGGGGCACAACATGATACAAAGCCCGATGTAGAGGTAGATGATGCACTGAGATTGGTTCGGGTGGAAATCCAGAAATCGAGGTGCAGCAGCTACTTGGCAAGGGAGAGATATAGTAGTAGTCAACACCATAAGCAGGTTATTAAGGGTGACAACAATATTGAAGCTGTTGAGGGCTATAAAATAGGCCAGCGTGAGGAGAATATGAAAAGTGGATGAGCGTATGAGACTTTGGCCAAGGGCGTACCATGAGAAATATTCTCGACTGGCGAGGGGGCACAACTGCCGCACTACAAACTCCACCAAGGCTTACTCAAAGTTTTGGCAAAGTGAACCCTATGAATCCAGATAGCAAGACACTAGAGTACCATGAGCTCCCTCGTCACTCTCATTACTATTTGCCAATGTTAAGTGCACTTTGTAACTCCCTCCATTGAATTAATGTATTTCAAAATATCTCCCTAATCTTCATATATTAATTTATATAAAAAATTGTTTTACTTTTATTTTTTAAAAAGTTAATATAATAAAATCTACATAAAATCTACATTTTTTCCATACTTTTTGGGTTTTTTGACCCATTTTAAATAATATTTTTTTACTTGACCGTCTTGACTCGTTAATTAGCCCTGAGCCTTGTTCCAAGTTACTCGAAACTGTAACTCGAAACCAACCCAGGACCAGTTGATCAGCCCGGTTCGATCTTTTTGAGACTGGTTTACATCTTATGGGGCTGAAAATTTATTCGATCCAGATCCGAAACCACAATTTTGAATCTGAACATGGATCTAAAAATTGGATATGAAATTTGAATCCAGATCTGAATAAAATTTTGTATCAAATCTGGGTACATATGGATAATATTAATGAGGTGGGCTAATGAGGTGGGCTTGTGAGAATAAAAACCACAACGCCATGACTAGGGTGTACCCTAACTTCTTTACCAAATCATATACAAACCTCACCGATCCTTTGATTAAGTTGCCCAATCTGCCAAGATGAATACGAGGACATTATTGAACGGAATTGAATGGAATATGAATAGGAGAACTAGCAGGCCGTACAAAGATTGTGAACGCACAGTGACAGTGGATACCTTTGTCATTTCATTGAAATCCTGTGAACTGATGTGGACAGGGGCGACAAAAGTAAACGTACCAGAGCGTAGATCAAGGGATGAAATTCAGAGGGACGGAGGGAAGAAGAGGGAGAGGATTTTTAACGGCGGACACAAATTTAATACAGGGAGAGAGAAGTTTTAATTGGAACAGAGGAGAGAGAAACTGTGGGTTTATGCCTTTGTGAGGTTTTAGAGAGAGAGAACAGGGGGTTGGGAGGGTTTAGAGAGAGACGAGAGGGGATTGGACAATTGTACGAGGATGCAGGCATAAAGCTTGACACCTAGAAAGGGCGAGGAGGTGAACTCAGATTACATGGAGAGGATAGAGAAGAGAGAGGTTTGATGAAAGAGAGAAGGGCCGCTTCTGTATCTGTGAGAGTGAGAGAGAGGGAGAAGCAGGGAAGACTGTAATCGTGACTTTTAGATAGATAAGACTGATTTTTAGAGAGAGAAAGGAAGCAGCTCTGGTTCTACGCAACTTTTGATGCAGTAGTGGTTCAATCTCAAATCTCTTTGAGAGGGAAAGCGGTGAAATACAGGTACTGCTGTCAATCCAAGTTCGTCAATTACTTTTCTTCTCTAAAACAACAGCAATCGCCTTAAAGCCATTAATCATTTTAACTTTACTGATCTTTGAGGTTTAATCTCATGTTTTTTACTGGAAAATTTATTTTCTGGGATTAATTTTTTCCATTTACCAGTCATGACGATGATGATTTAGAGATCTCTCGATGAAAGGAAAAAATTCCAGAAAAATAGCGGATAGAGTATAGAGAAGTTCTTTTTCAGACAACTGAAACAGAAAACAAATCGCAGAAAAAATAAAAAAATGTTCACAAGAGCCGGGACGAGCTAGCTTGGCGAAAAACAAAGGAATTTACAAGTCTTTCTAGCCTGAAATTTTAATTTATTATGAGAAAATAGCGTGATATAGCCAGAACTGGAAATTGATTTGCGTAAAAATTTGTAGAAATTATGCAAAAATTATTTTTTTAATGGATATTTGCTATGATTTATGAGAGATTTCGAAGAAAAAGGGAAATCAAAGCTTGTTGCTTTTGGTGTGATTAATGAGAGCTTGTGCTAGTGCTTTTATAATCTATATAGTTCTTTTCTTAATTCATGGGAAAAATCCAATGGATTTAATGATTTAAATATAGCAGCGGATGAATCGAGGACGGGCTTTTTCGGAAGGGCAAAATGAATAACACTGATCAAATGAATTGCAGGAGATAAGTTCAAAGTTGTCACGGAATTCTAGCTCTCCTTTCTCTCTCTAACTCTCAAATTCTTGCTGTCCTTTCTCTCTCTAACTCTCAATTCTTGCTGTACTCTCTCTCTCTAACTCTCCTTCGTAAGTTAGGGTGCGATCAGGTTTGCTACTCTGTATTCCAAGTTCTACTTAGCTACTTTCTCTCTCATCTATCGATTATTTATCTCCAAAATCTTATATGATTTTCTCTCTCTTATTCCCTAGTTTTGTCCTTAGCTTCTCTCTTTCTTCAAGATCTGCTAGCTTATTTTCCTTTTCATTTCTCTGTACATTTTTCTCTCTTTGAATCTCTTCTTTAGAACGACTCATCTCTAAGAAGTTCAGATATCTCCAAACCCTAATTACATTAGATCCCAATGACTGAACGGAAACTGTGTTCCTATTATCACCAATTTCCAGCTGAAATTCGCTCCGAAATGTAGTGATATTGCAAAGTCTGGAGTTTCAGTGACTGGATTATCGCTGAGTTCCAGCTGGCTAAAAGTCGCCGGAAAAATAAGCACAAGAAGCACAGAAGAGATTGGTCCGGGGATCGCCATTCGTGAAAGACTGGATGGAAGTTAAGTCTTCTTTGTGCAGGTAAAATCTAAAAAATGCTGGTTTTTATTTTATTTTATTTTATGTGAGCATATTTTTCCATACCGATTTGACGTGATTAGGTAGGTGGAAGTTTTTTCACTCCATTGGTCTTGGTACATATTTTCACTCCAATTCGTCCAGCACATTTTTTTATCACACCTATTTTAAAATTTTTAAGGGAAAAGTTTATATAGAGCCAAGGCTCTAAATAATCAAATTAGAGCATACATAAAGAATTTTACTAGAAGAGGTTGTTTTGATGCTTAATATTCTCAAATTGATCGTCTCGATGTCAAGATGCATGGACATCAAGATGCATGGACATGAGAAAAACTAGATTTCAAGTTTTGAAAATAGTGTATTTTGTAGCATTTTTTAGCCATCAAATTTAAAGATTTTCAAATTTTCTATATATCTATCAATCTTTTGCATTATTTTTTAAGTTTTAAACTTTATTAATAAAGATAAAAATATATTTTAATTATATCACAAAGATTCCAATATTAAAACCACATTTCTCCATACAGTTTGAAAGTAGGCTCTAATACTGTTGGAAAGTAGGCTCTAATTTGATTCTTTAGAGCCTAAGCTCTACACAAAGGGCACCTAATTTATAAATAGAGAAACTATATTGAAATTTTTAGAAAGAGGAACTCCTCTTTCTTAAGGCTCTTCATTCTGAATTCTCTTTTCACTTTTAAGTCTCTCTCTAAAAGGCATTTCATTATATTGGGTAGGAACTCTTTCTCTCTCTTGAATGTAAGAAACTGATTGGGAAGTCTCTCTGTAATGTAAGGATTTAAGTAGGCAGGATCTGTTTCTCTCTCAAAAGTCGAAGTGTGATGGCAGGAGAGTTGCAGGGAAGATGGCGCGGGCATTGAATGGCACCGCAAGCAGGACCTCGCTCCTCTTCCTACTCGCGTTATTTATTGGGGCCATCATCTCCGCTCGCTGGATCGATGTTGTAAGTTCCCCAACTCATATCCACCATCCGTTGTTGCGTATGAGTAGTGCAGATGGTGTATCATGGCTGTTTGTGTAATACACGTCGCATAGTTCAGCATTCTTTTTGGAAAGCAGTTTGAGGAAAGCCTCATGTCAAATTGTAAATTGCAATTTAAGCGTCGAAAAACCTTTACATCGATCATCTCGACGTAAACATTATGGCTGTAAAAAATTTAGAATTTCAAGTTGTAAAAGTAGTGTATATTATAACAAAGAGTATAGACCATCTACCTTGCCCTAAAAATAAGCGTTCATATAATCTGTGTCATTTTTTTGAGTTTTCAAATTTTTTTTTGTCAGTGTTGAAAATTGATTTAGAACTATCATGAAGATTTCTATGCCAAAAGTGCTTTCCAAATGAGAATTTGAGGTGAGCTTATTTTGTTTCCATAAAAACCTAGGCCTTGTAGCAACCTTATCCTTTATTTTCTTTATTTTTCTTCTTAGGGTTTGATGTTAGAACTTGAATACAACTCCGTAAAAGACGCCGCATGTTTGCTCCGATGGGAATTTATGAATCTGTACGGGTTTTGGAAGAAGAGCCTAAAATTTCTTTGCTAGGGCAACCATAAAAAATATGTAATAAGCAAAGGAGGAAGAGAGAGACGGGGAGAGGAAGGATCGCGACTCGTGTATAAACAGAATCGAGCGGTTTTGGGCTCCAGGCCACTTACTTTTTTTGAAAAGACAAAAGCAATAAAGAGCATGTATACACTATGTTCTTTGTGCCTTGGGAGCATAGTTTATCTCTACAAGGTTAGATGACACAATTAGGAGGATTTTTTCAGTCCGAAATTTTAGGAGTTACCTAAGAATCACCGGTTGATTATTCTCGAAAGAAAAAAAAAAAAGAATTTAAGTTTTTGAATACTTAAATCTTATTTTCTAAATCTCATCTTCGACATTATTTTTTTTCAAGTGTTTAGAGGGTGCAATTAAATTTTTTTTATTGAAGTTAATTTGTGCATTAAAAAGGTTATATCCCCAAAAAATTGGGGTCCTAAAATTAATCCTAGGTGGGGTTTTATCGAGGGAGTAATGGACAATATACTCTTGAAGGAGTAGAATATCTTTAAACTAAAAAGGGAGGGGCTAATTTTTCCTTCTTCCATCATAAAGTTATCCATCAGTTTTCATCTTACCTTCTATAGGATTAGAAGCTAAATGGATTGCCCACCCTAGAAATCGGGCTTGGGTTCGAGTGGTTCGCAGCTGAAACTTAGTTGTGCTATTTCTCAAGTTTGATTCCTAATACTGAACTACAAAAAAAAAAAAAAATGTAATGTTTAATTTTTTGGTCATCACACTTATATATTTAACTCTTTTAAGAAAAGCATTTAGTATTTTAGTTTGATTTATTAAACTAAAGTTCACCAAATGGAAAATGTCGCATAAAAGAACAACAATTACTAATTTTCCTCTTTCTGTTGGGTTATCTTTTATTATTTTTTTTTTTGAGCAATTCAGTGAGGAAGACAGGCCTTACTCATTTTTTTGAAATTTATTTTTTGAAAGTATTAGTGGGGTAGTATTAGTAGTGAGAAAAAAAACTACATGATGACTAGAGTGTCGGGTGCTACCACCACGACCCAAGTACTTCATTCTATAAAGAGAAAGGTTATGTAGTCATTCGACTATTGGCTTTTTTGACGAAGTTTTTTGTATGGCCTAACCTAAACCAAACATTGCTCCTTGTTACATGGAAAGAAGAATATATCCCAAATGACTTTTCTTATTACTTTATTAGGCAATGCACTGCCTTTCTTTATACGACCCGGGATAGAGATGGGAAAATGGTGTTTCAAATATAATGACAGCCAAAGGTGATCTTGGCCTTTGACGGAGAGACACTAGTGATTCATATGACAGCCTGCAAATAGCATGTTTTGATTTACTCATTATAGCTTATTATTATTTGTTTTTGTTTTTTTATTTTATTTTATTTTTTTTCCTATCATTATAAAGTTATCTTTTAATAAATTTTTAGACAATTTTATTTATAAATAACTACAAATTGTTAAAAAAAGTTATATAATTAAATGATATTATTCCAAATGCATTAAATTCGGATAAGATGGCCTATGAATTAAATGAAAAATAATTTTCAATTTCTAATCTTTTGGTTTCTATATTAAAATCTCCCTGAAAGGTCAAAAATGAGTTCTAAACTCTACAAGAGATTGTCCTACTAATATATGAGAGATGTAGAGCTTTTTATGTTTTGAGTAATATAGATTAGGCGGTTTTCACTCTTACAAATTTTTTGAAGTCTCGTGTGCTAATCGGCAATTAACTTCCAAATTCCTATTAAAGAATGAAAAAAAAGTGAAAATCGTCCAAAACTCTTTTGATTTATTTATTGATCATATGTTTGTACAACTTAGAGGTCTATATTTAATTTTTTGATTCATTTTATTTAGGAAAATGCTTGTTTAAGGTCTCAACCTTATGTAGGGATAAGGTGCACTTGACTTCGAGATCCATAGGCATGAAAAAACAAAGGGATTTTTAGTGCTATAAATAGTTTATCTTCTAACACATTATCTCAACCGTCCATTTTTTAAGATTTTTAAGTGTTTATAGATCTACTTGATCATCATTGAAACTTTAAATTTATAATTGCCATAACATTAAATTTTCATATCATTCCAACGCCTTGACACCAAATCTGCATTTTCAACATAGTTTTGATGTGCGACTTACATCAATGGTAAAAGGGTGGCACCTTATACAAACCTCACCCTTATTTATGGTTTTGCAGTCTACTTTAAGCGCAAAGGGCGCCAAAGAACTAGCAGCAAGATCCAAACCATCGGTATACAAATCCCCCCAAAAACCCAGACCTCCTCTTCCTGAAAGACCCCTAAACTGCACGCCCATCAACACAAACTGTTCATCTCTCCCATGGCCTCCGTTTCCTTCCATTCAAAACCTGGACCCACCAACCTCCACTTGTCCGGACTATTTTCGATGGATCCACGAAGACCTCAAGCCATGGAAAGGCACAGGCATCACACAAGAGATGGTAGAAAGAGCAAGGAGAACGGCAACTTTTAGGCTTCTCGTTATTGATGGGAAAGTTTATGTGGAGAGATATGCCAAGGCATATCAATGTAGAGATGATTTTACGATATGGGGTATGCTTCAGCTATTTAGGAGATATTCAGGGAGGGTGCCTGATTTAGATTTGATGTTTGACTGTGTGGATTGGCCCGTGGTGAAGAGGTGGGATTACAGGGGCCGTGTAGTGCCACCACCCTTGTTCCGCTATTGCGGGGATAAGGACTCACTGGATATCGTCTTCCCCGACTGGTCATTTTGGGGCTGGTATCTGTCTTGCTCTCTTTATCTTGGCATTCTCACTTCTTATGAATGCTCTCAATCGAAAAGACAAGTACCCATATTGAGATGCAGACTCTTTTGTTCCTCAGATTTTTATTCTTGGTGTTTATTTTCTTCTAATATTCCAATAGGCTGTGAAATTTAATGGTAGTGTCAATTTTCAGGCCTGAGATAAACATTGAGCCATGGGAGGCCTTATTGAAGGACTTGGATGATGGCAACAAAAAGATCAAATGGATGAACAGGGATCCAACTGCTTACTGGAAAGGGAACCCATATGTAGCTGATACCAGGAAGGACCTTCTCAAATGCAATGTTACAGAGACTCAAGATTGGAATGCTCGTGTCTATGTGCAGGTATCCACGAGCTACAATAATATCGTTTCCTTTTACAAATCACATCCTACTTGAATTTTTCTTTGACCTTGTTGGGGAATTCTAAGACTTGGGTTTTTCTTTTTTTTCCCAATTGACTTTTGAATTCTGTCATCTCAGTTAGAATTGTGACATGAGCATTCTCATTAAGTCAATAGATGGCACAAGTACAGAGAGACAGAAGTGATGACAAAACGACTGAGACTAGGGGTCACCTTCTTTTACAAACCAAATGAACATTCCATTATGGTGTACATGTGCTGGTCACTGTTCACAACACCTTCTATTATTCCTGTACGACCACATGGCCAAAGACAGGGATCAAGCAAACTATATATTATATATACCAAATAAATTGTTCCTAAAAATAAATGGAGCCCAATCCAAACTAGCCTTAACTGTTTCAAGAGCCCAACAGCCTCATTGATTTGGCATCATGTCCGGTTCTACAAGTATTGGACTAGTGGTTCATTAAAGTGGCTTTGATGATCTGCTAAACCAAACATCCACTTTTCTTATGGCAATCCTTGAATAATACCTACCTATGAAAAGAAAATGACTATAAGTGTCTCCAGCCTTTAATGCCGGAATAGCCTTCTCATTGGCAAATGACTATGGAAACTGTGTCGTTTCCATGAATTCTAGAGTAGCTACTATTATCAGATTCAACAACTATTACCCCTTCAACATCGTTCCTTTGTTTGGAAAGGTAACAATTACTCTCTGGACCTATCCTTTTATCATTTAATGCCTATGAAATGTTCTGTATGGTTTTATAACTAGTCCCTGTTCACCAATATTAAGGTTTCTCTTATTGACAATATTCTACTTTGTGTTGATGTTTTTCCTGAAATATCTGTATCAACTTTGTTAATGGCTTATAGGACTGGATAAAAGAGTCCCAGCAGGGATACAAGGAGTCCAACTTAGCAAACCAGTGCACTCACAGGTGGATAATAATTTTTGTAGCTTGATTTGTTCTCTTGTTCTTTATGCATTATTTTATCAATAAATGGAGTGTATTTCTAATTGTAATTGCTTTGTTCTCTTGTTCTTTATGCATTATTCTATCAATAAATGGAGTGTATTTCTAACTATAATTGCAAGTTTTTTCAGATATAAAATATACATCGAAGGGTCAGCGTGGTCTGTTAGTGAGAAATATATTCTGGCTTGTGATTCTCCAACTCTTTTGGTGACACCTCACTACTATGACTTCGTCACCAGGGCTCTCATGCCCACACATCATTATTGGCCAATTAAAGGAGATGATAAATGCAGATCCATTAAGTATGCTGTGGACTGGGGCAACTCCCACAAGCAAAAGGTTGGAACTCTCTCTCTCTCTCTCTATGTATATATCCCCATATCTAAAACTCTTTTCCCCCTTGGTTTGTTACTTTTCTTATATTTTCAAGTATGATTTGAAGTGTATTTAAGTTGTTTATGAGATTTGGTTCTGTTATGTTTGATGAATGTCTCCTTGTCTGTTCCCCATCGTAGGCGCTTCAGATTGGTTGACTCAAATTACTGCTGTTACCTGGCTTCAAAACATTTAAGATCCTTGAGCTTGTTTTGGATTTTTCCATGTAGAAAAATTAGAAATGTTGTTTACCGTTTGCCAAAAAAGAAATATGATTAAAGTGATCATTGATATATGCGAAAAGTTTATATAGAGCCGAGGCTCTAAACAATCAAATTAGAGCCTACCTCAAAAATTTATCTCGACATCAAGATGCATGGACATGAGAAAAAAATGGATTTCAAGTTTTGAGAAAATAGTGTATTTTGTAATGCATTTTTGGAACGTCAAGTTTCAAGATTTTCTAGTTTTCATAGATCTATAGATCTACGCTATTTTTGAAGCTTTTAAACTTTATAAATAAAGATGAAAATATATTTTAAGGCTATCACAAAGCTTTCTAGTGTTGAAACAACATTTCTTGATACTATTTGAAGGTAGGCTCTAATTTGATTGTTTAGAGCAGGGTTTGAAAACTTGACGAGTCGAACCGGACCTAGTTCGACTCGAGAATCGGCAGACCCCGTACCGGTTCCACTACAATATCAGAAATCGTCCGGTTCTAGAGAAGAACCGGTGATTCCATACCGTAAATCGTCATGTGACGTCATGATTCTCCCTATTCTTCGATTCATGACGTCATGGCGCGCCGATTCGTCAATGGGCATTTTTGTAAATTTTAAAAAGTATATTAACTTTTAGGTCCGCACACCTCATCATGTGACTCTCCTCACTTCGCACGCGTTATCCTTGTTAACTGCAAAGAGATATTTATCCATTACAACGTCCTTTTACCTCTTCGATGTGGGATAATGTGAAGGTATTAACTTGAAACATTAATATATTATATATTTTGTTTGCCTTTCTAATACTATTAAGTAACATGTAGCTTACTGGTTATAACTTTCTTTCTACATGTAGGGGCAAATTTTTTTCTTATAAATATTTTTTTTGTCAATTTTTTTTTTTTGAGGTCAAATTTATTTCTTATAAAAAAAACGAAAGGTTTTTTTATCAATTTCACTTTTTGTCAAATTTTTTTATTATAAAAAAAATGAAAGTTTTTTTTATCAATTTCGCATTTTGTCAAATTTTTTTCTTATCAATAAAAAAAAAAATTTTCTTATAAAAAAAAAATGAAAGGTTCTTTCTTGTTTTATCAAATTTCTTTTTTTATTGGATTATTAAAAAACAATATTTATAATAAATTTGAATGATTTTTTTATATTTTTTTTATAGCTTAATCCGACCGATTCGGCCGATTCCCGATCCAGATCGCCGATCCCCCGATCTGGATGGGTTTTTGGGGTGCTCAATGCGGGCCACCGATCTGTTTTTTAAACCATTGGTTTAGAGCCTAGGCTCTATACAAACCGTACTTTTCATATATATATATATATATATATATATATATATATATATATTTATTTATTTATTTATTTATTTATTTATTTTTTCTTTGTCATCTGCAATCCTAGCAAAGGACAAGAACCCCTTGGCCATAATTTTTTTTGCAAATACAACAGAAGCCGTGAAACTCAAAACATTCCTAATCCCACTTCCCCGTTGTTCTAGGCCACCATAAATCTCGAAGTTGGCCACTCTCTAATTGCCACAGCTGGTAATATGATATTCCGAGTGTTCTCTCTCTCTCAATCAAACACCAAAAGTCAAAGTTTCTGTAGGTTTTGTGTATTTTCTATGACTGCCAAATTTCCAGAAGCTACACATTGGAAAATTGTCTTCACAAGTGGTCCTCTCTTTTATTAGTTTCTGAAATCCACGGTCAACAATTTTACTTTGCACTTGTGCATGTAAATGTGTGTCAGTCTGAGAGAGAGAAAGAGAGAGATTGCTGTCTTATGATTTTTGTTTACTCTTTATGCTGCAGGCGCAAGCTATTGGGAAGACAGCAAGCAGCTTCATACTAGAGGATGTGAAGATGGCTTATGTCTATGATTACATGTTTCACTTGTTATCAGAGTATTCAAAGCTCTTGAGATACAAGCCAACGGTGCCTGAAAAAGCTGTGCAATATTGCTCAGAGTCCATGGCTTGCCCAGCAAAAGGAAATTATGAGAAGTTCATGAAGGAGTCATTTGTAAAGGTTCCAAGTGATTCAGAGCCATGCATTCTTCCTCCTCCCTTTGAGCCCCCGGCCTTGCAGTTACTCCTGAGGAGGAAAGCTAATGCCATTAAGCAAGTGGAAACTTGGGAGCAGAATTCGAGGAAAAAAACCAAACTGTGAGTGGTTAGATTTCTCTCTTTGCCAGATGCAACCCAGATCCTAGTGCTAGCCTCAGACCTTTGTATTATTGTCTCCCACTATGTCTAAATTATTTAACTGAATTATTTTCATAATGGTTTTCCATGGAAAGGTGAGGCTTTTTTAATCCTTGTATATGTATTTTTGTACTTGGTCTCTTAGCTATGGCCCTGGGCCGTATCCTCTGTAACATTTGTAATTTTTATTACATTATTTCGCTTATAGATAAAAAGAAATACGGATTGTAAAATTGTAACAGTTTCTCTATGCTAGCTTGCATTAACTAAATTATCTCACATCCTTTATGGAAATTACATAACTTAGACTTGAATTCGATTAAAATTTCCAACATTTCTAATCTAGTGAAACTAAATAACCTTTCACTGAGATGCCTTAAAATAGTAGTATCGTGTTACTTTTTATATATGATGAGATTACAGTTTTGGACTTGTGAATGACCAGCCTCATACTAACTGTTTGTCTACCTGTGGCACGTATTTGTATCAATTTCCACTTCAAGTTTCATAAAAAGGCATTGCTATTGCGCCTTGGGCAAAAATTGGTATTTTCAATGTTGAGATGATTGATTTGAGGATTTTTTTAGCATCAAAGCAACCTTATCCAATAATTTTTTTAAGTTCAAGTTACTTTTTTAGAAAAAGGTTGATGGCCTATTTAAACGCTTTTTTAATATATATTTTTTAGGTAATTTAGTGGAGAAGACAGGCCCCTACTTTTTTTTTCAATAAATCGGGGAGTGACATTTTGAAGGTGTTAATTGGGGGTGTCAGCAATAAGAATGGATACCAGGATGACTGTTATACGAGATGCGTCATTTTACTATATGTTACGATACTAGATAGTGGTGTGTCTCGTGATTGTGGATACTTAAATCTCCACCGCTGCCGAATAATGAAAATGGATGGAGAATGCTCTTCTTTTGTACCCTATAACACATGCGCAGTATACCGTATTCATTGATAAACAAGTTATTAGGCACTATTTACTTCTCCCCCACATTTGGTTATATGCACTGAAAAACAAGTATTTCCACACATTTTGGGTGGGAATAGTATAAGTGTGGGTGAGGATTGTTAATTGCTTCTAGCTAGACTGATAGAGAAATGGAAGGGAAGTATATCAGAGAGAGATTGCGAGAGAGAGAGAGATGAGGTACATAGCTCTTGGATCTTGGAGCTAGGTCGCATCTTCTCTCTCCCTCGCTTCGGTGGGGACATTCGGAGCTTTACTTTGAGAAGGAATGGTAAGGATCGAGTTCAGCCCTTCATGTATGTAAGGATAATGGAGGTCAGAACGAGTAAGGCATGGAGGTTTGGCCCTCAAGTTTCTCGGCAATGGGGGCAAGTATCGTAGGAGGAAGCTAAGCATCCCAAAGTTATCTCTATTGCCCTTGCAGCTTCGGTTCATTGGGCTGCCAAATTGAAACTGGCCATGGTGGGATCTATTCCACCCTCCAATTCTTGATGTCAGCCAGTTTCAAGAATGGGCTTTCAAAGAGTGGGGATGCAATGTTGTGAGTAGGACTATCCCTAGGAACAGGTTGCCCATTATTTTTTATTCTAAAGAGGATGTCGGTAGTGTTGCGAAGCAAACTCAATATGCGTCTATCAAAGGCAGACAAATTACCAATGGAATTTTAGTGGCTCAAGAAGTAATTCATTCCACCAAAGCTGAGGCTTCCAAAGGCATCTTGTGCAAATTAGATTTCGAAAAACCTTATGATAGGGTGGGGTGGGTTTTCCTAGATGACATTTTAAGGGTCATGGGCTTCGGGTTGACCTGGAGGAGATGGATCAAAGGCTGCCTTTCATCTGCTCATCTATTCATTCCCATCAATGGCAAGGCTTGTGGTTCCTTTCAAGCAACCAGAGGCTTAAGACATAGGGATCATCTGTCCCCATTCCTTATTACCTTGGTGGGGCAATCTTTTAGCCTAATGATGAGATTGGCGATAAGGTTAAATTTTATTGAAGGCCTCTAGATTCAAGGTTGTGAGAGTCCTATTTCACATTTACAGTAAGCAGG
Organism: Amborella trichopoda; assembly: GCF_054954075.1. NCBI lineage: Eukaryota > Viridiplantae > Streptophyta > Magnoliopsida > Amborellales > Amborellaceae > Amborella > Amborella trichopoda. The sequence goes on from NC_142342.1 coordinate 27,563,343, forward strand.
CGATACCTTGCTTCTCACCTCAGCCTCCTTATAACAAGTTTACTATATTTGGTTGTTTCTCAAATGCAAACTTATCTTAGGGGAAAAGATCAATCTTTCCAAGTCTAAAATTATTGGGATTCATTGTTTAAATGAAGAACTGACTACATATATATATATATATATATATATATATATATCTATATTCATCAATTCAGCAATTGTTATTGATCAAAAGGAAAATCCAAAAGGAACTCGAGCCTTTGGTTTGATCGCTGGCGAATTGAGACATTTGAATTGAACTAAGGTAGTCTCATTAGCTCCCAAAGTATTCTTATGCTACTATACATTAGCTCCCGAAGTATTCTAATGCTACTATACATTAGCTCCCGAGGTATTCTAATGATAGTAGATGAGACAATGGTATAGTATCTAAAATAGATTAATTAATTAGCTGATTGTGTCTCACACATATACCTTTCATGTTCATTTCATAAAAAAGAAAGAAATAAAGAAATAAGGAACATGTTGATCATATCAAAGTCAAGAGATACTAATAATTATAGTTCGTCATGGGTAGGGACACTATTGCTAATAGAATCACTTGTATAAAAAATGCCGATATGGATAAAAAAAAGAAGGGTTCGAAAAGTATCTACCAACATAACCGAAAACATTGTTAAAATAATTCTACAAGAAGGTTTTACTGAAAACGTTAGGAAACATCGAGAAAACAACAAATCTTTCACTGTTTTAACCCTGCGATATAGAAGGAATAGGAAAGGGATATATAGAAAGACTTTAAAACATATAAGCAGATCCAGTCTACGAATCTATTCCAACTATCAACGAATTCCTAGGATTTCAAGTGGAATGGGGGTTGTAATTCTTTCTACTTCTCGAGGTATATATATATATATATTCATCAATGCAGCAATTGTTATTAATCAAGAGGAAAATCCAAAAGGAACTCGAGCCTTTGGTTCGATCGCTGGGGAATTGAGACATTTGAATTGAACTAAGGTAGTCTCGTTAGCTCCCAAAGTATTCTTATGCTACTATACATTAGCTCCCGAAGTATTCTAATGCTACTATACATTAGCTCCCGAGGTATTCTAATGATAGTAGATGAGACAATGGTATAGTATCTAAAATGGATCAATTAATTAGCGGACTGTGTCTCACGCATATGCCTTTCATTTCCATTTCATAAAAAAGAAAGAAATAAAGAAATAAGGAACACGTTGATCATATCAAAGTCAGAAGATACTAATAATTATAGTTCGTCATGGGTAGGGACACTATTGCCAATAGAATAACTTGTATAAAAAATGCCGACATGGATAAAAAAAGAAGGGTACGAAAAGTATCTACCAATATAACCGAAAACATTGTTAAAATAATTCTACAAGAAGGTTTTACTGAAAACGTTAGAAAACATCGGGAAAATAACAAATCTTTCACGGTTTTAACCCTACGACATAGAAGGAATAGGAAAGGGACATATAGAAAGACTTTAAAACATATAAGCAGATCCGGTCTATGAATTTATTCCAACTATCAACGAATTCCTAGGATTCAAGTGGAATGGGGGTTGTAATTCTTTCTACTTCTCGAAGTATATATATATATATATATATATATATATATATATATATTCGTCAATGTAGCAATTGTTATTGATCAAGAGGAAAATCCAAAAGGAACTCGAGCCTTTGGTTCAATCGCTGGCGAATTGAGACATTTGAATTGAACTAAGGTAGTCTCGTTAGCACCCAAAGTATTCTTATGCTACTATACATTAGCTCTCGAAGTATTCTAATGCTACTATACATTAGCTCCCAAGGTATTCTAATGATAGTAGATGAGACAATGGTATAGTATCTAAAATGGATCAATTAATTAGCGGATTGTGTCTCACGCATATGCCTTTCATTTCCATTTCATAAGAAAGAAAGAAATAATGAAATAAGGAACATGTTGATCGTATCAAAGTTAGGAGATATCAAAGTTAGGAGATACTAATAATTATAGTTCGTCATGGGTAGGGATACTATTGCCCATAGAATAACTTGTATAAAAAATGCCGACATGGATAAAAAAAGAAGGGTTCGAAAAGTATCTACCAATATAACCGAAAACATTGTTAAAATAATTCTACAAGAAGGTTTTACTGAAAACGTTAGGAAACATCGGGAAAACAATAAATCTTTCACGGTTTTAACCCTACGACATAGAAGGAATAGGAAAGGAACATATAGAAAGACTTTAAAACATATAAGCAAATCCGGTCTACGAATTTATTCCAACTATCAACGAATTCCTAGGATTTCAAGTGGAATGGGGGTTGTAATTCTTTCTACTTCTCGAGGTATATATATATATATATATATATATATATATATATATATATATATATATATATATATATATATATATATATTCATCAATGCAGCAATTGTTATTGATCAAGAGGAAAATCCAAAAGGAACTCGAGCCTTTGGTTCGATCGCTGGCGAATTGAGACATTTGAATTGAACTAAGGTAGTCTCGTTAGCTCCCAAAGTATTCTTATGCTACTATACATTAGCTCCCGAAGTATTCTAATGCTACTATACATTAGCTCACGAGGTATTCTAATGATAGTAGATGAGACAATGGTATAGTATTTAAAATGGATCAATTAATTAGCGGATTGTGTCTCACGCATATGCCTTTCATTTCCATTTCATAAAAAAAAAAGAAATAAAGAAATAAGGAACATGTTGATTATATCAAGGTCAGGAGATACTAATAATTATAGTTTGTCATGGGTAGGGACACTATTGCTAATAGAATAACTTGTATAAAAAATGCCGACATGGATAAAAAAAAAAGGGTTCGAAAAGTATCTACCAATATAACTGAAAACATTGTTAAAATAATTCTACAATAAGGTTTTACTAAAAACGTTAAGAAACATCGGGAAAACAACAAATCTTTCATGGTTTTAACCCTACGACATAGAAGGAATAGGAAAGGGACATATAGAAAGACTTTAAAACGTATAAGCAGATCCGGTCCACGAATCTATTCTAAGTATCAACGAATTCCGATTTCAGGTGGAATGGGGGTTGTAATTATTTCTACTTCTCGAGGTATAATGACAGATCGAGAGGCTCGACAAGAAGGAATTGCAGGAGAGATTTTATGTTCTCTATGGTGATCCTTCTGATATACGAATTTTATCCGTAAGTTCCTATTTCTTTTATGAAAAAAGAGAGGAGAGACAAGTTGGCTAATACCACTTATCTTCTATTAGTGGATACTTCAAGGAAGGGGATTACCTGGAATGAAAGAACAAAAATTCATTCATGAAGGTTTAATTACTGAATCACTTCCTAATGGCATGTTCCAAGTTCTCTTAGATAATGGAGACCTAGTTATATGTTATGTTTCAAGAAGGATCCGACGTAGTTTTATACGGATAGTACCAGGTGATAGAGTGAAAATTGAAGTAAGTCATTATGATTCAACCAGGGGACGTATTATTTATAGGCTTCGCAACAAAGATTCGACTGATTAGACGGCTTCTGAAAAATTCCTTTCATTTCTTCCATAAGGATATCGAGATTCCAAAGTTCAAGAAACTTCATTTTTTCTTCCTTGAAAGAAATTCATAATTCAATTAAGTAAGGAGCGACAAATATGAAAAGAAGGGCCTCTGTACGTAAGATTTGTGAAAAATGTCGACTGATTCGTAGGCGAGGACGAATTATAGTAATTTGTTCCAATCCGAGACATAAACAGAGATAGGGGTGATTTTTCTATTTCTAAAAGGGGACTTCACAGGGTGCCCAACAAATAAAGGATCTATTTTTGACATGAAATGGATATATCCGTATATCTTTGACTCATATTTATTAGATAATAAAAGAGGAAAAAACCTATAATAAGAATTGGTTCACGTAGGAATGGACGTATTGGTTCACGTAGGAATGGACGTATTGGTTCACGTAAGAATGGACGTAGAAGACCCAAAGGAGCTATTCATGTTCAAGCGAGTTTCAATAATATCGTTGTGACTGTTACAAATGTACGAGGGCGGGTGGTTTCTTGGTGCTCCGCGGGTACCTATGGATTCAGAGGCACAAGAAGAGGAACACCATTTGTTGCTCAAACCATAGCAATAAATGCTCTTCGTACGGTAGAGGATCAGGGTATGCAACGAGCAAAAGTTATGATAAAGAGCCCTGGTCTCGGAAGAGATGCAACATTATGAGCCATTCCCAGAAGTGGTGTACTATTAAGTTTCGTACGTGACATAACTCCCATGCCACATAATGGATGTAGACCCCCTTAAAAAAGACACGTGTAGAAATCAAAATGGAAAAGATTCGAAGAAAAATAAAAGATCTAATGACCCCATAAATTTCGATTAGTATGGTTCGAAAGGAAGTACCAGTATCCAATCGGACACTACAGTGGAAGTGTGTTGAATCAAAAGCAAACAGTAAGCATCTTTATTATGGTCGTTCCGTTCTATCTCCGCTTATGAAAGGTCAAGCTGATACGATAGGTATGCGATGCGAAGGTCTTGACTTGGAGAAATAGAAGGAACATGTATCACATGTGCAAAATCTGAGAGGGTACCACATGAATATTCTACAATAGTAGGTATTGAGGAATCAATACATGAAATTTTAATGAATTTGAAAGAAATTATATTTAGAAGAGATCTGTACGGAACTCGTGATGCATTTGTCTGTGTTAGGGGTCCTAAATATGTAATTGGTCAAGATATAATCTCACCACCTTCTGTGAAAATAGTTTATACTACACAGCATATAGTTAGTATCACAGAACCAAATAATTTTTGTATTGGATTAGAAATCGAGAGGACATGCGGATATCATACGAGTACACCCAATCAAGATGCAAGTTATCCTTTAGATGTTGTATCCATGCCTATTCGAAATGCAAATTCTAGTATTCAATGTTATGGAAATGAGAATGAAAAACGAGAGAGACTTTTTCTAGAGATATGGACAAATGGAAGTTTAACTCCTAAAGAGGCACTTTACAAAGCTTCTCGTAATTTGATCGATTTCTTTATTCCTTTTCTACATGCGGTGGAGCGGGACATCAATTTAGATGACGATCAAAATATATTTACTGTGCCCTTTTTCCCCTTTCATGAGGGGTCGACTGATATAGGGGAAAGCAAAAAAAGATTTGCATTGAAACGTATTTTTATTGACCAATTCTAATTATCTCCCAGGACCTATAACTGCCTCAAAAGGTCCAATATCCATACATTATTGGACCTTTTGAATAAGAGCCAAGAAGATCTTAGGAAAATTAAACATTTTCGTGTAGAGGATGTCATATTTACCTAGTACCTAAGAATAAGTTTTCAATCCATTGTAATTCTTTCTTTTCTTTGTAAAATAAAGAAAAAAAATCCGTTTTGAATCTTCAACACGGACTGTACTTCATGAGCTATTCGCAATGAATCCGTACCATAATTGAAGTAGATGTATCTAGGAAGGATCTGCTTTTAAGCGACTATTCCCTAGATACATACGTAATACCTTGGTTTTTCACGGTTGAATCAATTTAGAAAAGACCTAAAGTTAGGGATTTCTTATTAGGTAATGTTGCTTCAATACCTAACCAAAGACTTACTGCGGTACCGAACAAAAAGACTGTTGTAGCTACTGGACGACGAAATGGATTTTGGAATTTATTAACATTCTCCAAAAAAGGTACTGTCAATAATCCCGTTGGTACCAAAACCATTAAAAGGACACCCAATAACTTATTAGGTACTGTACGGAGAATTTGAAATAATGGAAAAAAGTACCATTCGGGTAATATTTCCAAAGGAGTTGCAAAGGGATTGACTGGTTCACCAATAATTGAAGGTTTTAGAACAGCTAGACCCATGTTACATGCAATAGTACCTAAAATTACCATTGGAAAGATCTATAAAAGACCATTAGGCCATGCGGGTTCTCCGTAATAATTATGTCCCATCCCATTAGCCAATTTAGCTCTTAATACATGATCATTCAAGTCAGGTTTCTTTGTTATTAGGATAGGTGAATTCTTATGTATCCATCCCCCGAAAGAACTGGACATGAGAATTTTTCATCATCCGGCTCGAGCAACAAAAGAATCAAATTCAATGGTAAAATAAAATCATAGATATCTATATGACTTTATGTAAGAAGAGATTTTCTAGATTCAATTATACGGAGTTGCAACTATCCATAAGAACTCCTCCTTTTCTTTTTTTCTTTTTTAGTACTGTCGGGGAGATTATAGTTAGGGGCTCTTCTCTTAGGGTTTCGAGTTGGAACCTCTAGTCTCGGTCTCGTCTGACAGCAAGCTGTGTGGTCTAATCCTAATTAGCTATAGGTCATTCGTCCATTAGTCGGTATTCCGTTAGCAGTTCACGAAGTGAACGAGTGAAGGAGGGATTGTCCAACTAAACGGTGTACAATTAGTGAGGCGACTGAACGAACAAAAAGCGGGGAGGCAGCTACAATACTAAAGACCAAAAAATTTGTATGCAGACTGAACGAAGGGTTCAGGATTCCCACTGACTGACGACACTCAACTAAGGGACTTCGGGCCAGAATCAATTAGAAACTTTTGACTGACAGGACTAAGGGACACGACGAAATAGTGGCTTCTGAGGCCTTCCCTTGTCAGACCTTTTTATCGAGATAGTCCGGTGTTATTCGAGACCTAAGCCTTTATTCCTCTGATTGAATTCCCCCCCCCCCCCCCCCCCTACGACTACGAAAAAGAAAGACTTTGTCAAAGGATTCGAGCGGCCCTTGCACGACTCCTTTACATGTATTGCTTGAAATTTTTTGGAGGGAAGGGTCGCTATGGTAGATTCTGCTCGCAGCATAGGCCAAACCTTCGTAAGGCCGGTCACAAAACCGAGCAGATTTTCACTACGAGTCCCCCGAAACCACCGTGAAAATTCTTTCGAATTTGCTACGGTTCCTCACCGATGCAAATCGGAGTAGACCTGTTTCATGGAGGGGCGAAATGGCAGAACATTTCTTGCATGAACTCCTACAAAAATTTCCGTTGGAAGTTTCATTTGTATGAGTTAATGCAAGAAATTGTCTTGTCTGGGCCGGCAGGCCACGCTACTATCTAAACCATATGATTCCACATTCAAGAAAATAACCGAACCGGACAAAGTAAGGAGCGCATGGGTGGGGTTTGGCTAACAAGGAGTGGGGGGGGGAAGAAAAGCTTCGTAGACAGGTTCGCTTCCTCCTTTTAGCGACTAGGTTGGAATGGTGGGGAAGGAGGCCCTCCCTATTTCAATGGAAAAGGGGGAATTGCCGTTTCACAGCCGCCCCTTTACTTTGAGCTACTTAGTCTTAGTCTTATACCTTTCGCCCAACATGATCACGAACGAACACGGAAAATTGTGTAGATAGGAGGATAAAACGAACCAACCCACTTGTCCGTCTGTCCTGATTGGAACGAGGAAAGAAAGAGAATGGTGGCTCCTTTCGCCCTGAGGACAGGGGGAGACCGTTGGTTACACCCTTTAAGGTTCTTCCATCTTTCTCTTTTTCTATATACATATGGAGACCTGATAGAGATCCATATCTTTCTATCAATAGATAGATAGATCTATTGATAAATGGATGGATATTGATCTGGTTTAAAAAAAAATGAAAAAGAGAGATCCCTCAATGTCCTTTTTGAAAAAAGAGATGAGTAGATTAGGCTGAGCCGATAGCTAGGCTGGGTACAATGATGGACAAGAGAGGGAATGAAACCTTCGGGTTGGATTGGGAAAAGTGACCTCTGGCTCTGCCCACGACTTCCTTCCCTTCACGTAGCTCAAGTGACTCCGTTCCTTTTTTTTCCCAGAATGAATTCACCCGACCACGACGAATCCACCTGCCCTCCTTTCTTTCATTGGGCCACTGCTCGGGACGCCCTATGAATTCAATGATTAAGGGCCCCAATCGATTCATTGGGAGGTCGGAAAGAAACCCTATAGGTTTGGTTGTCCCCCTGGCGGTGGCCGGGCGAGCCCCGGTTCAATCTTGTCGATTGAACCTAGCTATGGCTCAATAGAAGGGTAAAGTCTTCTTAAAACAAGACTCTCAGCTCAGTGCAATAGCTTCAGAGCACGGTCTTCTGTTAGGTCCTCTATGAACAAGAAAGCCTCTTTCTTGGCCTGTCCGCCTCTGGCGGTTCCTCCTTTTTGGTTCGATGGAGCTGGGTCCCACTCTGTAGGAAATGCATAGGAAGTCCACGCAGCAAACCGAGGCCTTGCATGCGCCGGACCGCCGACGAATAATAGGTTCTACGTACCCCCACCCCAAGCAGAGTTAGTGAGCCATGTAATAGGTGACCATTTCGTGTGGTTCAGGGGGCACTTGAGTCAGCCGCCAGTGCCCGGCTGTATCTTGACCCTTATCCAATTTTTGGGCCAATTCCCCCTTCGTACTACCAAAAAATGAGATTTTTGCCAAATTCGAGTTTGTTGCTCCAACCATTATCGAAGTAATACCTAATTCATTTAGTACTTCAGGTGCTTCTGTAGCATATAATGTAAATCCCGTAGTGGATCAATTCCAACGAACCTTTCAAACTAGCACTTTTTGTAATCGACTTTATTGCTTCTTCAATAAACGTTGGTTCTTCGATCAAGTTTATAATTACTTTCTAGTCAGATCGTTCTTGTGTTTTGGATATGAAGTCTCACTCGAAGCTTTAGACAAAGGTGCTATTGAGATATTGGGCCCTTATGGCATATCGTACACATTCCGACGATTGGCCGAGCGAATAAGTCAACTTCAAAGTGGATCTTTGTATGAAGAATGCTTTATGACCTGTGGCCGCCTGCCTGGTGGGAGGGCGGCTCCTCCATTGTGGGTAAATAGGAAACCTGACTCTATGAACCCTAGGAAGGGCAGCACAGCAGTAATAGGGGCGTTAAGACTGGAGCACTTTAGTAGTGCTAGCAAGAATGTAAGTGAATGAATCCCCCGCCCCGGTACAAGGAGTTCCCTTTTTTCGTCTATCCACGAGGCTATAAAAAGAGAGAAAGGGGCAGCTATCTAGCAGAAGTCGCGGCGGTAGTATGCCACGAGGTCCCTATGGACAATGGGATAAATCATCGCTTTTGGGTGCAAGCAGCCCTCTACCATATATCCCATTGCATTCCATCATATCGTATTGTACTGTACCCCAGAGACATCTATTGAGAGAAAGAGAGAAATTGAATATGAAAACTTCTTTCTAAGATAATATACATAGGGATCCTCATTCATTCCTAGATTCCCGTCACTACAGATTGATTGTCGCTACCTGGTAGTGGTATAGGGAGCACAATTGCTAGAGCACAGGAGAATGAAGAGTAATGATTTCAGCAAGAGCAACCGGACGGACTACTATAGTGAGTGAGTCTAGTGACTATTAGAGTCTAGTATAGTATAGTCTAATCTAGTCTACTAGAGTATAATAAATATAGTCTAGCAAGCAGCCTTTCCGAGCAAGCCTCTGGGATCTCCTGTAAACCCCCCATGATGTGGTAAAAGAGAGGATATTAGGGGAAGCAGTGAGTGGAGATTCCCTTGCAGAGAGTCGGATGAGGGGAGACCTTCACGTCTGGTTCGGAGGGCAAGATATCCCGACCCTACTATCATTATGCCTTTGCAATGTTACTTGGTCCAACTCCATTTGTGACCTTTTCTCATATGTGGGATTCTCTATCTTCTTGGGTAGATAATCGATCGTCTTTCATTTCGATAGTTTGTAGTTTTTATAATAAGAAGTCCAGATGAAAAATAAATAGAACTGGAGTTGCCAGGATGGCTTGGTAAGCAAGCAACATGTGCCAACTCCCAGTTTGTTTCCTTCTCTTCTTTCTTTTTAGGTTCGATACATGAACGAGAGCGGACGATTCCTCGTCTTTGCCTTTTCGGGGAGCAAGGCAGTCAAGCAAGTGATTGAATGAGCAGGAGCCCAACAAGAGAAGCAGGTCTTTCAGGAGACGAGGTCTAGAAAGATAACTCTCAACAAAGCTGGGACTGAGAAATAGAAATAGGAAGAGGAGTAAGTAGGCTAAATTGGTCGAACGGACAAAGTTCATGCCACGACGATCTATATGGAAGGGCAGTTTTGTTGATGCTTTATTGTTGAGAATGAAGAACAAAAGAGAGATTGATTGAGCATAAAGAGACTCCATTCTTATTATCTTATGGCATAGCTGCCTTGATGGCAGACTTTAGTTCTTCTTCTTTTCTTATACATCATCCATCTATCAGGAGGCCTAGTTCATGGTCTCCTCGGGTGACTCTTAGGGGCTACAAGTCCTTCTTGGCTCATTCTGAAATGAGGACGAACGAAATTCCATGGAGGTGAGTGCTAGCCCCCCACCCCCCCCCCCCCCCCCCCCCCCCCCTCGGCTCAGGAAACCACTCCTGCCGGGGCGGCTCCTACGGCAATCCCACGCACTGCTTTCGAGCTACCTTATTTCTCTAAGTGATCCGGTGGCCCTGACGGAAGTGGAAGAAGCCTCCTGTGAAGAGGAACCAACCAGCTTACGAATTACTAGAGCCAGATCCAGATGACCTCTGAAGGCCAAATCCCCAAAGAAAGTGGGGACCAACTGCCACAACCGTGGCGAAAATGAACCCGGCCACCACAAAATTCTTAAATTGAAACGCGGCAATGATAGCAGTGCACGAATTCACCCCCTTCCCTTGGAGGAATGGTTCAAACACCTGCTGAACGACCAAAGAGAACTAAAGAAGAAACCTTCCAAAGAATCAAACGGCACTATGCCAGAAGAATCAAAAAGCAAAAATAGAATTCCCTTCGGCGATAATGGAAGATCCTTTTTTACTAAAAAGGATCATGTACGACACTATATACGCGATCGCCAGAACTAAATAGGGTATGTATGATTCTAGTGGTACCTTTATCGCCGCCCCCGAAACCACAACGGCAGTAAAAGGCAAAGACTCAGTGGGGAGGGCAGCTAGACAAGCTAAGTTAGTAGGTTAAACTCTTACTTATGCTAGTTAGAGCGTCTTGGAGGGTCTGCTTTTCATTAATCAAAATGAACACCCTTTGTGGTAACAAAGGGGACAGGGACGATCTTTCCTTTATACACGATCTACATAGAAAGATAGAAAGAAGTGAGGACCTCCTTTGCGATATATATAGAATGCTCTAGGATTGCGTAGGATTCTTTGGCTACCGTAGCGACGGTCAAAGTCAATCGACCCAAACACCTTAAGAGAGGACGTGACCTCCCTCCCTTATCTCCAGTGTGGCTTGAAAGAAAGCAAGCCACCTTGTTTTTTGTAATGAATGGAGGGAGTTCTTTATAACATCGACGGCACAGTACAGTAGAGTGATTCTGACTGAGACTTCCGCTGGATCTCATTCAAGGCCCCCCACCCCAGCTCTAGGCTAGGTATAGGCCTCTTTAGAAGTGGGTTGGAGGATAAAGGGGAGTGGAGGCGGGCCTTTCCACCGTTCGCATCTCTGTTCCAAACTATAAAATAACAACTTTTCCTCGTTCCCTCCGCTGCCCATCTACCTTTTCCGTTGTCAACCTCGACTACTCTGAAAGTCAAGTTAAGCGAAAGGGGCTTTTTTAGGGCTTCTTATGTATAAAGGCGAACAACCCTCTAAGGGCCTTTTGGTTTAAGGGCTGCTTGCTCGCCTTTTGAATAGAAGGAAGTGGGATAGCATGAGTGATTTCGGTAAACCGATCCATGAGCTGAGGCTCCCATGTCCCGCCGACCATTCGAATCCGAAAGAGTCAAGTCGTAAAACGGCTCATAGGGAGTCAGAAGCAAACAGAGTCAAAGGCCTAACTGGATCAAACTCTAATAAGCAGAGGGGGAGACAAATTCATGAAAAGTGAGAAGCCGGGGACTGACTTTCTATAAATAGATCTTACTTGATGGGGTAAGAGTAGGAACATCTATTAGTCCGTATCGTGGGTCTACTTGTTACAAAAGGTGAACGTTCCCATTCCAAAACATTCACATAGGTCCTCAGGTGGGAGGAAAGTGAGGGATGAAAAGAGTCTATTTACCTTTTGACAATATTCCTTAATGTATCACGGCCCTATCTATTCATCTTTTTCTTCTAAAGAGTTTTGCATCTCTCTGGGGCCAGGGGAAGACCGAAATAGGCATGGGGAAGAGGGAGAGGGGGGGCAACGAGCCCTCTCCCATTGCTGTTCCCGGACCACCCACCCCTTCCTTCCCCTTCTCCTGGCCCAATGAGGTCCGAAGAGATCAACTGAACGAAGTGAAGTGATAGGAAGACACTGCTGGCGGGAGAGTGATTCTTTATTCATTAGACCCGGTGGGTATGGATCGTAGGAACCGCCTGCCAGCAGCAGAGGGGGTTCGATTCCCGTTATACGCGATTTGGCGAAAAGACTTATTCAACATACCTGCATTAAGATTTAAAACTTGTCGTCCACTTCCATGAAATGTTCAGAACAAAGAACTTACAATAATACAATGCTGCATTCTCCGAAGATTGAGGAATCAAGAAGATATCTATTAAGAGAAAGATTTATCCGAGAAAAAATCTTAACAATTACATCAAATTACAAACTACACGAAAGTTGTCCCTTTTTCATGGGGATTTACCCATCACAGAGATGCACAGAGGTACAGAATGAACTTCATATATCCCTTTTCCACTCAATCCAGAAACAAAATCGGACGTTATTCCGGTTCGTCTCCATTTTCGTGAAACTCTTCCTCAAGGAAGGCAGCAGATAAGTCATTAAAGGCTTTGTGTGAATAATGGAATGGTAAGCATTACTCGTTTGAAAGTGTGCCACAGTGATCTAATATCTTTTCAAGAAAATTACGCTAGAACCAGGGATGAAGAAAGAAGGAGATCTTTCTATATCGAAATATCAGTTGAAAAAATGATAGGCAAATTCCTGGATCACCTGGTAAGAATGTGGAGACGAACAATGGTTTCGCTTACTCAAAACTAAGAGGGGGTGCCGCCTCCTACTAAAATCCTGGTTTTTTGCAACAGTTGCATTCTTCTATGCAAGAGAAGACTTAGAAAGAACAAATCCTTTTGGAGTATGCTTAGGCAGTTCCTTCGCTGAGCACAACAGAACGAAGAGGAATTCGTATCATTTCAAATCCCTATTCCTATCGAAGAGAAGGAAGGAGAAAAATCGAGAGATTCCTACTTGAACAAGAAGTCCTATTGTTAATAATGGTAATTTATATAGTAATTCGACCTATTGCACCAGATCCCCCCATCGGTTTACTAGGAAGAGAAGAATCAAAAGGATCGAACTACCTACTCATTATTCGGAGGTTAATCATAGAACACCAAAAGCTGTGGTATCTTATGGACCTAACATAGGTCACATCCCTCACGACATAAGATTGAAAGATCCAAACCTTCCTCTTCGGAGCAGAAACGGACGTGGCCAAAACTTTGAAGAAATGATCGGCGGAGTCGCTCAACATCCGGATAGAGGATAGTCTAGTTCATAGACTCTTTCCATCCATACCATATAGGTATCTCCGTGGACAGAGATAAAGATAGGGTCTAGATCTTGTTTATATAGAAAGAAATAGAAATATCAAGTAGATGTTTCTATCAGAGCGAAGGGCATGTCCCGTGCATTGAATTTGTCGTCCTATGCATGAGGTAAGGGATATTATGCAAAACATAACAGGGTGAGATAAAAACTGACTTTGATTGTTCTATGCCATGCCCACCGTACTATACTAGACTAGAGTGCTCGCCTTAATAATATAGGTGGTATCTTACAGATAATCAATCATCTTTCATTTCGATAGTTTGTAGTTTTTATAATAAGAAGTCCAGATGAAAAATAAATAGAACTGGAGTTGCCATGATGGCTTGGTAAGCAAGCAACCTGCGCGAACTCCCAACTCATTTCTTTCTCTTCTTTCTTTTTTATTTGACAGTTCATCAAAACAATTGTCCAAGATTGCTAGATCGAGCGCGCGGCGCGCATAATCATCAGTCCAAGAGCGGGTGGGTTGTCTCCTCTTCTTAATGTCTCCTACTTCCTTGCCTCCAACTCCTTGTTCTCTTCCCTTATTTTCCTCCATACCTTCGCTGCCTCTGTCATCATGTTGTTCCATCCTTCAGGGTTGTTCGGTAGGTGTCCGGGCCTCCTAAAGAATCCTTCCGACAAGAATGCTACTTGAACATTGTAAGACATGGAACCATCTATTTCTTGTGAACACTGATCATAAGTGGCAAAAGCCTATGGAATCCTCATTTATAGTCCATAAGCTCTCCTCAGAACTATCAAATATATTTTATACACTGGCGCAGTGCCGAGGTGGTTTGGCCAGTAGTTGGTCAAGAAATCCTGAATGGCGATGTAAGTGAAGGTTTCCGAGGAATACAAATAACCTCTGGTTTTTTTCAGATTTGGCAAGCATCTGGAATAACTAGTGAATTACAACTCTATTGTACCACAATTGGTGCTTTGGTCTTTGCAGCGTTAATGCTTTTTGCTGGTTGGTTCCACTATCACAAGGTTGCTCCAAAATTGGCTTGTTTCCAAGATGTCGAATCCATGTTGAACCACCACTTAGCAGGGTTGCTAGGACTTGGGTCTCTTTCTTGGGCAGCGGGACACCAAGTACATGTATCTTTACCCCTTAACCAATTTCTAGACGCTGGAGTGGATCCTAAAGAGATACCACTTCCTCATGAATTTCTCTTGAATCGGGATCTTTTGGCTCAACTTTATCCCAATTTTACGGAGGGATCAACCCTATATTTTACCTTGAATTGGTCAAAATATGTGGAATTTCTTACTTTTCGTGCAGGATGAAATCCAGTAACAGGGGGTCTATGGCTGACCGATATTGCCCACCATCATTTGGCTATTGCAATTATTTTCCTGATAGCTGGTCACATGTATAGGACCAACTGGGGAATTGGTCATGGCCTAAAAGAGATTTTAGAGGGCTCATAAAGGTCTATTTACAGGTGAGGGTCATAAAGGTCTCTATGAGATCCTAACAACGTCATGGCATGCTCAATTAGCTCTTAACCTAGCTATATTAGGCTCTTTAACCATTATTGTAGCTCATCCATACCTAGCTATTGACTATGGTACACAACTCTCGTTGTTCACACATCACATGTGGATCGATGGATTTCCCATAGTTGGCGCTGCTGCACATGCGGCTATTTTTATGGTAATAGACTATGATCCAACTACTCGATATAATGACCTTTTAAATCGTGTCCTTAGGCACCACGATGCAATCATATCACACCTCAACTGGGCATATATATTTCTAGGCTTTCATAGTTTTGGCCTGTATATTTAGAATGATACCATGAGCACTTTGGGGCATCCTCAAGATATGTTTTCAGATACCGCTATACAATTACAACCCATCTTTGCTCAATGGATACAAAACACTCATGCTTTAGCACCTGGTGCAGCAGTTCCTGGTGCAACAACAAGCACCAGTTTGACTTGAGGAGGTGGTGATTTAGTAGCACTAGGTGGAAAAGTAGCTTTGTTACCTATCCACTAGGAACCGCAGATTTTTTGGTACACCACATTCATACATTTACGATCCACGTGACCGTATTGATACTATTGAAAGGTGTTCTATTTGCTCGTAGCTCCCATTTGATACCTAATAAAGCAAATTTGGGTTTTTGTTTCCCTTGTGACTGACCCGGAAGAGGGGGAACATGTCAAGTATCCATCTGGGATCATGTCTTCTTAGGTCTATTCTGGATGTACAATGCGATTTCGGTAGTAATATTTCATTTCAGTTGGAAAACACAGTCGGATGTTTGGGGTAGTATAAGCAATCAAGGGGTGGTAACTCATATCACGGGAGGAAACTTTGCACAGAGTTCCATTACTATTAACGGATGGCTCTAGGATTTTCTATGGGCACAAGCCTCTCAAATGATCTGATCTTATGGTTCTTCATTATCCCCATATGCCATTTTTTTCCTAGTTTCTCATTTTGTTTGGGCATTCAGTTTAATGTTTCTATTCAGTGGCCGTGGTTATTGGCAATAACTTATTGAATCCATCATTTGGGCTCATAACAAATTCAAAGTTGCTTCTACTACTCAGCTTAGAGCCTTGAGCATCGTCCAAGGACGTGCTGTAGGAGTAAGCCATTACCTTCTGGGTGGAATTGCCCCAACATGGGCACTCTTCTTAGCAAGAATTATTGCAGTGGCATAATGGCTAGGAGGATTTGAAAAGCATTATGGCACTAAGATTTCTAAGGTTTAGCCAAGGCTTAGCTCAGGACCGCACTACTTGTCGTATTTGGTTTGGTATTGCCACCGCAGATGACTTCGAGAGTCATGATGATATCACTGAGGAAGGTCTTTATCAGAACCTTTTTGCTTCTCACTTCGGGCAGTTAGCAATAATCTTTCTGTGGACTTCCGGGAATCTATTTCATGTGGCTTGGCAAGGAAATTTTGAGTCATGGGTATAGGACCCTTTACATGTAAGACCTATTGCTCATGCAATTTGGAATCTTCATTTTAGTCAACCAGCTGTAGAAGCTTTTACTCGAGGGTGTGCTCTCGGTCCAGTGAATATCGCTTATTTCGATATTTATACTGGAGCTCTTTTTCTAGTATTTCTTTTTGTGATATCTTTAATAGTGGGTTGGTTACATCTACAACCCAAATGGAAGCCAAGTGTTTTGTGGTTCAAAAATGCTGAATCTCGTCTTAATAATCATTTGTCAAGACTGTTCGTAGTAAGTTCCTTGGCTTGGACAAGACATTTAGTTCATGTCGCTATTTCTGGATCCAGGGGGGAATACGTCAGATGGATGTCCTAGATGTATTACCATCTCCTCAAGGCTTGGGGCCACTTTTGACAGGGCAGTGGAATCTTTATGCCCAAAACCCCGATTCCAGTGGTCATTTATTCGGTACCTCCCAAGGAGCGGGAACTGCTATTCTAACCCTTCTCGGGAGATTCCATCCTCAAACTCAAAGCTTATGGCTAACCGATATTGCTCATCATCATTTAGCTATTGCATTTGTTTCTCTCGTTGCTGATCGTATGTATAGAACTAACTTCGAGATCGGTCATAGTATAAAAGATCTTTTAGAAGCACATACTCCTCCGAGGGGTCGATTGGGACGGGCACATAAAGGTCTTTATGACACAATCAATAATTTCATTCATTTTCAATTAGGTCTTGCTCTAGCCTCTTTGGGGGTTCTTACTTCCTTGGTAGCTCAACACATGTATTCTTTACCTCCTTATGCATTCATAGCATAAGACTTTACGACTTAAGCTGCGTTATATACTCATCACCAATACATCGCAGGCTTCATCATGACAGGGGCCTTTGCTCATGGAGCTATATACTTCATTAGAGATTACAATCCGGAACAGAACGAGGATAATGTATTAGCAAGAATGTTAGACCATGAAGAAGCTATAAAATCTATTTGAAGTTGGGCCAGCTTGTTCCTGGGTTTCCATATTTTGGGACTCTATATTCATAACAACGTCATGCTTACTTTTGGTACTCCAGAAAAACAAATCTTGATCGAACCTATATTTGCCCAATGGATACAATCCGCTCATGGTAACACTTCATATGGATTCGATGTACTCTTATCTTCAACAAATGGCCCAGCATTCAATGCAGGTCAAAGCTTATGGTTACCTAGCTGGTTGAATGTTATTAATGAGAATGGTAATTCACTATTCCTAACAATAAGTCCTGGAGACTTCTTGGTTCATCATGTTATTTCTCTAGGTTTGCATACAGCTACATTGATCTTAGTAAAAGGTGCTTTAGATGCACGTGGTTCCAAGTACATGCCAAATAAGAAAGATTTTGGTTATAGTTTCCCTTGCGATGGTTCAGGACGAGGCGGTACTTGTGATATTTCAGCTTGGGATGCATTTAAGGTTATGGCCACAGAAACCTCATAAAAAAAAGGGAGTTTCGAGCGGTTTAGTTAACGTGTTATATTTTCCTACTTATTCTAGCTTAGAAGTGGGGGGCCTGGCTTTGGAGTGAGAGTTGCAAGCAGCGTACTCCTGAAGGAGACATGTGTATTAAGTTTAGAATCGAACTGCTTCTTGGAAGAGATAGTGAGAGCAAAATTCTTACCACAACTAAGGAGAGAAAGGCCTTAAGGCACCATACCTGGCGGGCTGGCCCTTGAGGGAGGTCCATAGGTTGGTGTCGCAGGGGAAGTGTGCGGCTAGGGTGCGCCCTTTCAGTAAGGAGCGGTACTCCCCAAAGCAGGGAATCGACGGATAAGTCTTCTCCCCAAAGCAGGGAATCGCATAGGAAAAATTTCATGTAAGCCCATGTATGTACCGCTACAGCGAACGCCCAACGGCCCAGATCGAATCTGGGCCGTTCTAACGGTCATAGTTGTCCAAGAGTGTTTGAAGTTAAATTTTTTTCTACAAATCTGAATGATCTAAAATTTGGAATGTGCGTACATCTTAGTGAGGCACACTTAATAAAAATATAAAAAAAATAATTCGTATAAATAAATTGACCAAAATACCTATGAAATTTTTCAGGGGTATTTGGTCAATTTATTTCATGTGAAATATTTTTTTTGATATTTTTTCATAGATTCGCCTATTTTTTATGAATACACACTCCAAATTCAGATCATTTTAATTTGTAGAAAAAAAATGAAAAATAGAACACTATCAGACATCTGTGATCGTCAGATCGGTCCCAGATTCGATCTGGGTCGTTCGGTGTTTACTGTAATGGTACACGAATCGACGTACCGTAGCATCTTCCTTATATATATATATATATATATATATATATATATATATATATATATATATATATATATATATATATATATATATATATATATATATATATATATATATATATATATATGAAGAGACTACAAAATAACTATGGGCGAAAATGAACAGTATTTTCGCCCATAGGCTCGGCACTGTCGGATTTTGTCAGACAACATGGATTAAAGACCGTCACGAGCGTTACATGTCCATGGCGGTCCGTCACGGATATAGCATGTCCGTGATGGGATTATTTTATGCAAAATTGAAGCAAAAAATATAAGGGGACCGCCACAGCTTTCATAGGTCTGCAACGGTTTTTGGGCAAAACCGTTACGGACATAGCATATCCGTGATGGGGCGAAATACTGTAGCAATTCGCCTATAGGCGTTTGTAAGACTTTTATATATATACACACACACACACACATACACACACACACATACACATACACACACATGGAGTTGAAGATGTCCCTTTCAAATATTTAGGAGTGCCTCTAGCAGATGGAAGACTTCCTAAGTCGGCGTGGGACCCTATTGTCGAGCGCTTTGAGTATAAACATGATGGGGGGGAGATACATATCGTTTAGGGGCATAATTACTTTGATTAACTCAACTTTGGCCAACACCCCTGTTTATTTTCTATTCGCTTACCGAGCGCCTATCTCAGTCCTTGAAAAGTTGGAGAGTTTGATTCGAAACTTCTTATGGAGTTGCTCAACCACACCACAAAAGTATTGCCTGGTTATATGGGAAAACGTATGTCAGCCAAACGAGATGGGAGGCTTGGGCATTCGCAGATTGAAGCACATGAATGATGCACTACTTACCAAGTGGTGGTGGAGAGTCAGTCAAGAGCCCCAACTGGAATGGCAAAAGGTGATAATCTCTAAATATGGCATAAATTAAAGTGGTATCTACCCCAAAAAGCTCACAAGTGACCATTCATCTTCGAAATATATTGATTATGTTAGGAACCTCTTTCTGGTATATAGTAGAATGAAAGTGGTAATAGTGATAGGACCAAGTTTGGTTGGAGAAATGATTGGGCAATTCCCCCCTCATGAGGCAATACTTAGAAGTATATTGACGGGCGTCATCCAAATAGGCCTTATCTCTCTAAAGTGGTCAAAGGACAAGGATATAATTACATTCGGAATATGGACCTAAGGGTGAGATGGATAGACACAACCATTGAACATCAGTATTTGTCCCTGTTGCAACAACTCCATTCATTTGTATACTTCCCAAGTAGACAGGGCCCCATAATTTGGAAGATCACACCTAGCAGCTCCTTCTCGATAAAGTCTTTGTACTAGGAGATTAGCTATGATAGAGTGATCGAGACGAGCAACAGGAACACTAAATTTTGGGCAGTTATCGTACCCAAAAGGTTTAGAGCGTTTGTTTGGCTTTTAGAACAAACAGGGGAGCAATTGAGATAGAGGGGAAGATCTTGGTGAATGTTTGCATCCTATGCAAACAAGATGCAAAAAATAGCAATCATCTCTTCATCCTAAAGCCCCCTTTCTCAAGATTGGAACTCACATTTGGCGAATTATGATTGCTGGTAAGCTGTGGTCCCTTTGGAAATAACGTAATTCCAGAATCTTTGTGGGGATCTCCCTCGATCTCTCAGATATCTCCCGAGGGGTAAATGTGATTGGTGGTTTAGTGGGCCCAAGCTTCCTAATTATCCCAAAGAATTTTCTTTCCACCAATTTTGTTGATCTCCTACTCATTCAGCCGAAAAAAGTTGTTAAATCAATGTAGTAGATACATCCCCCTGATGGTTGGCTTAAGTTGAATTTTGATGGTAGTATACGATCAAAGACTCAAAAAGCGAGCTTTGGTGGCATTCTTAGGAATACTTAAATGAATGTCATTTTCACCTACAATGACCAGCTTACCTTTGGTGATGTCAACAAGGCAGAGCTTACGACAGTTAAAGAAGGAGTTTTAAAGCCATGCCCGTATCATTAAAAAGGTGATTCTGCTAATATTATCAAATGGTACACCCATCCTCATCTGGCTCCCTGGCAATGGACCACTATAATGGATGAAATTTCTCTACCCATCAGTCGTCATTGGCAAAGAGGTCATGTTCTGGCACATCAATAGAGAAATGAATGGAGATGCTGACAGTCTTGTGAAGCTAGCTTCCTCTTAAACCTCGTTGCTTCTCCCTCCCCTCCCTCTTTTTCTTTTCTCCCCTCCCACCCTCTTATTTCTTTTGCTTTCTTTGTTACTACCTATTGTAACTACTCATTTTCTTAATGAAATCGATGTTAAGCACTCAAACAAAGAAAAAGAAAAAAACAAGAGATGTTCAGGTGATTAAAGTGTTTCTTATTACCAGTTCTTTTCCAATTGTTGTGCTTTGTAAATCGGTATAAGTGTTTTATCCACCAGATTGGTGAAAGGTTGTTCTAATCTTGTGTTTGAAGACCTTTCAATTTCGATAAGGATTTGTGGATTCAGATTGAGAATAGGCTAAGAGTGAATTGATTTTGAGAAGATATGAATACCAGTCTTGAACACTCCTGAAACACCTCCTTCCGTCTTTTTTTTCTTGTTTTTCTTAAGCTTATCTCATGTTTTCTTAGGTCCCCTAAATCCAAACCCCCCCCCCCCCCCACCCCACCCCACCCCACCCCTAAACACACACACACACAAAAAGAAAAGAAAAGAGACCCCTACTATAAGCCCCTATTTTAATTTTTTTAATATTTCCCAATTATCAATTCGGACCGATCGGATTGGAGATCCGGTGATCCTACACATATAAGTGGGGTGGATGATCCACCGTACTAATTCGTGCCTTAGAACACTAGACAAAAGATGTCTGACCATCCCTTGAACCAATTCGATAATATTTTAAAAAATGAAAATCACGTTAGAAATATAATCCAACTTTGTTTAGTCACTTTAATCATTGATTCGTATCTTAAAACACCAGACAAAAGATGTCTGATCATCCCTTGAACTAATTCGATAAGATTTAAAAAACAAAAAATAAAAATGACGTTAGAAGTATAATACAACTTCGATTAGCCACTTTAATCGATAAAAATTGGCCAGTTGAATCTACCAAAACTAGCTACAAATTGATTTTGACAAAACTCAATTTTTGCTTTGAATTAGATTGACCAAGATACGAATTGGTAATTTCACGGGCCAGTCCGGTCTTGACGACCGCATTGTGCATAAGGGTATGGATAGGAATTGGAATTTGAGATCCTCCTTTTTTTGGTCATTGTGAAGTGATAGACTAACAGTACTCTATTGATTTCGCAATGGTTGGCATTTTTTGGTGAGGTCACTACTTATTTCTAGGAAGAGATGGACTATTCAACATTTTAGCATTTTTAACTATTCCAACTCATGATCATATAGATTTTGATGAGAATTTTGAAATTAAATAAAGCATATGAGTAGAACATTAAAGAGTTACCTTTAACGTGTATTTGCCTAAATTTCCCATTGTTTTTATGAATTTCCCAATGGTATTTGATATTTGTGGATTGGGTTTTCCCACGGAGGGAATGTTCATGTGGGAGCATACTAAACTTTCGTGACAATTGGCATTGTGCAAAACATTGTCAGCTTTGTCCCTCACCACAAGAATTATGTTTGCACTAATTAAAATTTTCATTTTATTGGAGAGGTCCATAAATTTGTTTCATTTATGCAAAGGTCTTGTTTGTCAGATTTTTTTTCAATTTTTTCCAACTTTACCCGAGTTCCTATGTTTCAAACATTAGATCAAAAATTAAATTTTATTTGTTTTTTTTTTATATTCATAGAGCTATACATTTTAAAAACTTTGAGCATACCCATTTGTAGGGTTGTTCCACGTTTAAGACATTGGATGCCCAATGTTTTAAAATGTATACCCATTTGTAGGGCTATACATTTTAAAAACTTTAAACCCTGCCTTTGCCATCATGCGGTTCCCTGTCTATAACATCGGACCAATCACATCTTATACAAAATTTCGATATTCGATTGGTCTAATGTCCCAAACATGTATAAAGCCTGAGCACAATGACCAATTCGATGAACATGTATAAAGCCTGAGAACAATGACCAATCCGATGAACATGTATAAAGCCTGAGAACAATGACCAATTCGATGAACATGTATAAAGCCTGAGAACAATGACCAATCCGATGTTTGAAATTTTTCGAAGTGCTTGATGTTTTGTACATCAGACTGCTTGTCATGGAAATTAAACATCGGACAGTTTAGCACAATTTTTTCTTTAATTAGTATAATGTTTTATATTTTGGACTGCTTTCCATTATAAGTCTCATAATAGAATGATCTAGTATTTGAAACATCGGCCCCCTCATCACTTAGAGAAAATTTTATTTTTCAAAATGTGGTCCGCTGTTTGTAAGATCAGACCACTTTTTAGTAGTTCGATGTTCGAAACACCAAGCCGTGTTATAAATTGCGGCTTAAAATCAATGTTTGAATGGTATTCTTTGCCCCCCTGTCTCTCTCTGGCTGCATCCTCTCTCTCTCACCGCACCCTCTCTCTCTCAACGCACCCTCTTACTCTCTCAACTCTGTTATCTCTACGAGCCTTCTATTTTCATTTTCCCTTTATTTCTGTTGGGGTTTTGGTTGTCATCATTTCATCGCTCAAGGATTAGTATTAGGGTGTTCTGACAGAGCAAATGCAGCGAAGTCGGGAAACCAAAGCTCTAACATACGCAAAATGAATTTGAATTTCATATATCAATCTATCAATTCAGGAAAACTAGACACCGAGGGTTTCCTATTTGCATTTAATTTTTTATTCAATTTGTAATTTTTGCTTTATTGTTTGTAGAGTGCATTAATTACGAGATAGTACATTTTATGTATTTTATTTTGTTCTTTGGATTCATATTCAATGTTTTTTTTTTTTTAACGGTAATGTATGACTTATCATTGATTCAAATGTAAAATACAAGATGTTCAAGCAAAAACACAAGATTATAGAAATGAAGTAACCAACAAAGAGGGAGTATGGATTCTCCTTTGGCAAGAACATCGGCATCTTCATTCGCCTCTTTATAACAATGTTGGACTGTTGTGGGCCTTTCTCTTACTCCAGGCAATGACATTTGTTGAGTCTCTTTCGATAATCATGCCCCCTTTCAAAGTGCATAGTAATTTCAAACCTTCTAGTGAATCTCGTGCTTCCACCTCATTTGCTGTTGTGATACCACAATAACCCCAGTAAAAAAAATATAATGTGCCCCAAAGTATTTCTGATGAGACCAACATAGCCAGCTGGTCCTGGGTTGCCAAGCGAACTTCCACTAAAATTAAGTTTGAATGAATTCATTGGTAGTGGTATCCAAACAACTTCGCTACGAGTATTGGTGGTAACACCCAGAGTCGCCACTGCCAAGGGATTACTAATGATAAGACTTTTAGGAAGAAAACCATTATCCTTATATGTAAGGAACCAATCAACTAAAACTGCTAAAATATTCGATTTTAATGTAGACAGATCTATACTTATACTATCAAAGGCTCTTCTATTTCTTTCCTTCTACATACTTTAAAGAAGGCTAACCCAAATAGATCTCCAAAGAATAGTTCCATTTTGAAATATCGGGATGCATATTCAATATTTTGATGTTTCTTTGACACTATTACAATTGGTTGCTCTGTATACGAATTTATTTCAATTTGTAGTAATTATCCGTGGCTCACTTAATTCTAGAGAGACATACTCGTTTGGCGTTGTTGGCCTTTGCCCCTTTTTTTTGAACCATTATACATTCATTTTATCCTTTCTGTCAAGAGGACTAGGCGTTGTTGGTCTTTGTCCCTATTTTTTGAACCATCATACATTCAATTTATCCTTCCTATCAAAAGGATTGATCCAATTGAATGCCTCAATTTCTGGATTAAGTTTTTCAATATATATGTAATTGGGTTGTTTTCATTCTTTTACTTCTGTCATTTATTCGACATCTGGTGAATTGCATGTCATTCTTTTTTCATTTCATGAGAGTTATTTGATTTTGAGTACAATATTCATGTGCCATGATGTGAGTCGTGTTTACTTTTGTGCAATAATTGTAAGTGCAATAAATTTTTGGGCTATACTCTAGTTTAGGTTTTAGGGTGTCTTTGCCCAGGGCTAACTCGTACCGGCTCTACAAGGCCCTTATTTGAGTCATAGATTGGTCACGGGTGGAGTGAAGCTACTATGTGATATGGTTCTTTCAAGAGAAGTCTAAATATTGGACGAATTAATAGCAAGGGCGGAAATACGAAAACCACATTTAATAGAAGTAAGTCATTGGATTAATTCAAGGTATATATGGGAATCCATCATGCGTTGTGACCCATGTAATATGACAAATATGTATCAGGAAAGAATGATTTAGTAGAACTGAATAATGCAGTGATGTGACGTGTATGCATGTACACGTACGTGTTGCAAACCAACCTTCTGAACCAACGGATGGGGAACATCTACCAAGTGTGGCTGGCATAGGTCCGTGATCTGGTCTATCAACTAGGATTAGATAATAATTCTGACTTGAATGTTTATCTTTGTATTGTATTATTAGTATTTAATGCTTATTAAATCTTTTGGACATCATCTCCCTGCCACCCCATTAAAATAATGCCCATCCCCATCGTCCAAAATGAAGGACGTGCATACAAGCCAAACTCCAAGAATGATATGAAGATTAGATGTGAACTCGATGACAGTCTCTATTGGAAAGTCCATGCAGTTCAGTCTGCTCGTAAGTGAATATTTCAATGATGCCAGGCTACTCCGTGACCACTTGGTAGATTATCCTATTTATTAATTTTTTCATGAAGTAACTAATAAATGATTAAGAGTGTGTAATTGCAATCTATGTTAGATTGGGGTATCGAAAGTGTGTTGCTCTAGGGTTACTCCCATAAAGTATTTTAAGGTGAGAGAGTAAGTAAATGACCACACATATAAAACTAATGGGAAGGGCTCATCAACCCTTAACATGAAGCCAGTGGGTTGCCAGAAAAGCTAAAGCTCTTTTGACTGACCAAATGAATTTCACTCTCAAAGACATTGTTGTAGGGAATCTAAGGGAATCCCAAATGCAAGAGAAATACAAAAATAAACAGATCGGATAGAAATCACGTACCTTTTTTTTTGTCATATTCGATTTTTTTCATGTGGTTGATGTGATCTTCTAGTTCTCTTTTGCGTGTGCGTCTTCTGGTTTGAGAGTTCGATGCTTGCATCCTAAAGCTGGCAACCGATTACTAGAACTAGCAGTCTAATATACACAACGTGAATTCTGAATCTTTGGTAGAAGGTTCGAGAACTCTTGAATCACCTATGGGGTTTTCAATCTAGGACTTCAGAAGAGAGAATACTAAGAGAGATAGAGAGAGAGAGAGAGGGGGGGAGCTTTTGGTTGGTTGTAGCCCACAAAGAGGCAAACTCCAAGTCCAATAGTTGCAAATGATGTTCAATATGAATATTATATCTTATTATCATACATGCAAGTATGGCATGGCAAAGAAGTTGCGATGGAAATGATATATGGCTCATATAAGTAGCCATATATATGTACGTGGAGAAGCTACGAGTCACTAACCGGACAGTAGAGTATACATAGACAAACTCCAAGTCTGGATTCAAGTGTTCATTTCTACGCTTTCATCCTTCCTCCATTGGGATTTAGGTATGGTTGTATGCCTTATTTTTGTCAAGAGGAGACATTTTTTAAGGGTGCATATTGTTATGTGCGAAAGCTCTAAACCCAATGAGTTAATTTGTGACAAATAAAATACGAGAAAAATAGAACAGGCAACAAGCAAGAAAAAAATAAAAAAAGAAAGAAATAACATAAAAAGAGAACACCGTAATTTATGTAGATCATCACTGATCTGACTATATCCACAAGCAAAGACGATCGATATTTTCCACTAAATCAAAGAAAAAAATATTACAAGACATTTGTTTGAGAGGATTAGATAAACAAAACTCAATTTCCCATCAAGCCTTCTTCTCTCTACAATTTTCTCTCTCTAAAAACCAAAGGTTTGTTTTAATTTTCTAGCACTTTCTCTCTACAAAACACCAAATATGTAGAGAAAAGAAAGTCCCTAAGAAGACTCATGTAATGGCCAATTCTTTTCCTAACCATATGAAAAAGTAAATTTATGCTTTATTCATGTGAACTCAATATAAGCTCTTAATAATAATAACTAAATAAGAATCAAAATAATGGAAAAATCCAAAAAAATAGAAGATCTCGTAAGAATGAGAAAATAATCCTATAAATCCATGGGATTCAAGCCAATCTTAATACATACATGGTAAATTCTAATGGTGCCATATTTTCAATTGCGATCATTGTGGTGAAGAAAGAGGGCACATATAAATACGTAGGTTGCTTGTAGGTGTTGTTTGATGAATGGCAAGACCTACGTCACCGGACAATTATTTCAAATAGTCAAGAAGGGTTGTGCATAGTCCGAAATTGTTATCTGGGTATTATATGCACCCAATGGTTTAAAAAACGGATCGGTGACCCGGATCGGGCACCCAAAAAACCGATTCGGATCAGCGAATCGGCAATCCGGATCGGGAATAGGGTGAATCGGTCATAATAAAGCTTAAAAAAAATCCGAAAAAATTATTAAAATTTATTATAAATATTGTTTTTTAGGAATTCAATAAGAAATGAGGGTACTCCATTAAGAATTTTCATGTTTTTGAATGAATATGCGAATATTGATATGTTCTTTCCCTGCATGAACCGTCATTCAGCATTTAATTTACATCACACAAAAAGATAAACATAGAATTATCATGGAATAAGTATATCAACATACATGGACTACAATAAAGCATAAAATTAGTAACATATGATCTAAAAATAAAATGATAGACGACATTATTGTTCTTCTTGGTCACGCTGGTGCCATTGATTGAATTCGTTTAACAATTCATTGATTCGATCGAAAAACGAATCATCGATATTAGCAAGCATCTGACTATTCCCAAATCCCTGAGTGTTAGTGTTTTGCTGTGTTCCCAATCTAAAATCCCCGAAGCTTGTCCATCCTTCATGCTCACCTGCACTGTCGTACTCATCCCTACACTGTTGTTGTTGGGACTCGATATGTGAATAATATGGCTGGGATAGGGTGGCCTCAGAATCATCATCTCTCTCATTTTCTCTTTGAATAATATGGATCAAAAAAGAAATTAACAAATTTTCAAAAAAATCGATCATGGATTAAAAAAAAAAAATCACAAATTTTCAAAAAATTCTATCATGAATTACAAAAAAAATTCGATCATGGATTAAAATAAAAAAATCACAAATTTTCAAAAAATTCTATCATGGATTACAAAAAAAAAATCGATCATGGATTAAAAAAAAACATCACAAATTTTCAAAAAATTCAATCATGGATTACAAAAAATTCGATCATAGATTACAAAAAATTCGATCATGGATTACATAAAATTCGATCATGGATTACATAAAATTCGATCATGGATAACAAAAAAAAAAAAAAACATAAAAAAACATAAAATTCCATCGTGGATTACAAAAAAAAGAAAAAAACAATTCGATCATGGATTACAAAAAATTCAATCATGGATTACAAAAAATTCTATCATGGGTTACAAAAAAAACAAAAAATTCGATCATGGATTACAAGAAAAAAAACAAACATTTCGATCATGGATTACAAAAAATTCGATCATGGATTACAAAAAATT
This sequence comes from Amborella trichopoda, assembly GCF_054954075.1. Classification (NCBI taxonomy): domain Eukaryota; kingdom Viridiplantae; phylum Streptophyta; class Magnoliopsida; order Amborellales; family Amborellaceae; genus Amborella; species Amborella trichopoda. The sequence continues at coordinate 27,591,915 of NC_142342.1, forward strand.
CTATCATGGATTACAAAAAATTTGATCATGGATTACATAAAATTCGATCATGGATTACATAAAATTCGGTCATGGATTACAAAAACAAAACAAACAAACAAAAAAAAAAAAAATCGATCGTGGATTACAAAAAAAGAAAAAAACGATTCGATCATGGATTACAAAAAATTCAATCATGGATTACAAAAAACTCTAAAAAAAAAATTCGATCATGGATTACAAAAAAAAAAACAAACATTTCGATCATGGATTACAAAAAAAAAACAAACATTTCGATCATCGATTACAAAACATTCAATCATGGATTACAAAAAATTCTATCATGGGTTACAAAAAAAAAAAAAAAAAAACAAAAAAATTCGATCATGGATTACAAGAAAAAAAAACAAACATTTCGAACATGGATTACAAAAAATTCGATAATGGATAACAAAAATTCTATCATGGGTTACAAAAAAAACAAAAAAACAAAAAATTCGATCATGGATTACAAAAAAACAAAAAAAACAATTCGATCATGGATTACAAAAAAATCGATCAAGTATTACAAAAAAATCTATCATGGATTACAAAAAAAAAATAAAAAATAAAAAAATTCCGTACGGGACTCGCCGATTCACTGTACGGGACTCACCAATTCCGTACAGTGAATCGGCGAGTCACTGTACAGAATCGTCCGGTTCTCTCTAGAACCGGACGATTCCCGTTTTTTTCGCCGATTCGATCCGTCCATGGCGACTCGGCGTTTTTTTAAACACTGTATACATCTATTGATAGGGGCGGCAACGGGTCAAATATACATTATGGGACCCGGATCCGGATCCGATCCGACCGGATCCAGAATCAAAGTACCCAAACCAAGTGAGAGAGAGAACACATATGTTACAAGTGCATTTTGGGCATGCGACCCTTGAAAGGGGAAATAAATGTGTGCTAAATAAATGAATTTTTTTATTGGGTGAGTAGAGGCTTTGAATTCCTTTAAATTATTGTATGTCTTTTTAGTTTATGTGAGACACATGGGCTGTGACTACTATGAGCTACTTTTTTTTCTTTCTTTTTGTGGCCCTTTTTAACCATCATTGGGTATCATTGGCTATTAGTTTAAACAATTAACTCCACCATTAAGAAGAAAGATGGAAGGAAAGAAGAGAGAAAAAGTTAGAAGAGAGAGAAAGTTGCACACAAAAGGGTGGGAGGTACCACGTCAAACAACAATGGGCCTAGTTACGGTGGTAACAGAGCAAGTGGTATGTAATTAAATAAATAATTATTAATTAAAAAAAAAAACCTTATTTGGGCGAAACTTTAAATAATATTATTAAGAAAAAATATACAATAAGACAATTTATCTTTGGTATAGAGTGGTCACAATTAATCTTAACCATCATATGTGAAATTGAGTGACTACATTTAATATATTAACCAAGCTCAATATTCAAAAGGAATTTTCTCGAACTTTGTGACACACCTAAGCTATCAGATTTTACATCAGAAGATTATGGATAATTGCAGTCCCCTTGTACGAAAGGTCAATGGTTTCATTATATACAATCTCTATTATTAACTATTACTTAAATATCATATTTTTTGGGTAGGATTTGGATCCCGACCCGAATTTTTGGGTCCAAAATTTGGACCCATACCCGAACTTGGGGTCAGTCTACCCTTCGGGTCCTTGGTCTGAACGTGCCATTGCCACCCCTGCCTTTTTTTTTTTTTTGGAACAATTAACTGTAGCTTTTCATTAATGAAATGAAAAATTACAAAAAGGAAAAAACAAAAAAAATCAACAACAAGAAAGAGAGAGGAGCAGAAGGAGAAGTCCGAGGAAGGTCACACCGCAATACGCCTGGCCAAAGCATCAACACTTGCATTCCTCTCCCTATGCTATGTACCTCCATACCACGAAGGCAAACTTCTATTCGTTCCATGATATGAACCCACTGCCAAGGGGTAGAAGAAGGTTGTCTACACCACTAGATAACATTATGAGAATTTCTTTCAATGACCACCCGAGGGTTAGAGTCGTCCAACCTACTGACCCATGAAAGAGAGCCCAAAGCTCCTCTTCGTTGGTAGTACATGACTGTAAATCACCATGGTAAGACCAAATCGTACCACCCAAATTATCGCTAAGCAGGCCCCCAAAGCTGGCCACCTGACCATCTTTCATCACACTGCCATCAAAGTTAAGCTTAACCCAAGCAAAGGGTAGTGGGAACCAATGATCATCCTTTATGAACTCTCTCTTTTTCAAGGTCTTATTATGAAAGAACTCTTTTTTAATGTGATTGAAGGCAGGCTAAGCATGGGCCTAATCAATAATCGTCTTTAAGATGAACGATAAAAAGGTCTCCATATTTCTCCTTTTTCCTTCAAAACATTTAGCCTTCTTCTCCTTCCGGATAATCCAAATGACAGCCGCCACATATAAACACCATAAGTCCACACTAACGCCATAATTCTAGACTCGACGAAAAGAAAGGGGGGGCCAACCATGTCGCAGGATACCTGTAATACGACACGACATCACCCAATGCCATATGCATTTATACAAAACCTACTCCCAAATATGCTGAGTAAGGGGCAAGTAAGGAAAATATGCTCAGCAATCTTAGCATCCTACTTACAAAGAATGCAAACATCAACAATATGAACTCTTCTTAGGCGAAGCTGGTGGATGGTTAAGATATATCCCCAACTCAAAAGCCACAGGAAGGCTCTCACTATGAGAGAGGCCTTGCACTTCTAGACTTTACAAGAGAGTGAACTGGTTGGGATATATCTATCCACTAACAAGGTATTATAGATTGACTTAACCGAAAAGACCCCAGAGGACTCCAATTCCCTGATCACCTTATCTCCCCTAGAGAGAGCAAGGCATGAATTATAGAGTTTGGACAACAAAATTCACTCTCCTGGTTTTCAAAGTTAGATTCCAAATTACCGTGTTCCCTTGTATTTGTGTTATAACACAAATTTTCATATTTTTAATGGTGCATTTGAGGAAAAGCTCAGGAAACTGAAGCTTTAAAATGATACCCCAGACCACTTGGAGTACCAAAACTGTGTGTCTAAACCATTACCAAATAGAATTATACTATAAGCCAACAATAAAAGCCTTACAAAATGAATATCCCTCCAAACAGCAGATATAGGAGTCGCGATAAACATTTTTATTGGGATGAGATGACAAGGATCTCACCATATTTAGAGATAATGACCTACAACTATAATTGTCCCTGTGAGGAAGAGGCCCTCCACCACCATTTCGTGAGTAAATCGTCATTAACTGTCCTGAGTCTTCTGATCCCCAACCAACCTTGTTTTTTAAACACCTTCCATCTGATAAGATGGAACTTCTTTCTGTCTTGGGTCCCACTTCACATAATATTCGTCATCATTCTCTCAAGGATTTTAATCACAGACTGTGGAGTACGAAATAATGAGTAGTAAATCGGTAGATTCAACATAGTGGCATTGATGAGGGTAACATGCCCTCCAAAAGATAAGATTCTGCATTTCCAACCATCAAGTTTACTCCGGAATCTTTGAATGACCGGATTCCATTTGAGCCAAAGTCAGACGACCATTTGCTATTGGAATCCAAGGTAGTTGACTGGAAAGGCATCAACTCTACAATTCAACCAATTGGCCCAATCCTCAATCTCCTCCTCCGGGCAATTAATACCCATCAATGAAGTCTTATGCAAATTGACTTTAGCTCCAGACACCTTTTCATAACATTTAAGAAAGAGCCATAGTGATCTGATCTGAGCAAAGGGTCCTTCAGCAACCCAGTATCATCAACATACTAAAGGAGGTGATGCAAGGCCCACCCTCAACCACAGGAAGTCTAGAAATCAAATGACTTTTCACCACTCTAGCTAACATGAGGCTAAAAGAGTCAGCTACAAGTGTGTAACAGAAAGGCCATAGTGGATCCCCTTGCCTTAGGCCTCTACTAGCTTTAAAATAACCACAAGCCTCACCATTTATTAAGACTTAAAATGTGTAGAGGATAGACATCCTTTAATCCATATTCTCTATTTAGGGGGAAACCCCAAAAGGTCTATAACCTTGTCCAAATAGTCTCATTCCACCCTATTGCAAGCTTTCTCAAAGTCAATTTTAAGCAATACTACCTTTCTACCTTGACTACGACATGAATGAATGACCTCTTGTGTAATTAAGATGTCATCCATAATTTGTCTACCCTTAACAAAAGCGAACTGGGGCCCTTGGATTACTTCACTCGTAACCTTCTTGAGTCTATTGGCAAAAACCTTGGAAAGGAATTTATAGGTTGAGGAGAGAAGGCTGATGGGTTTGATGCCTTAAAGTGACCCCATATTCTGTTTCTTTTGAATTAGTGCAATAAAGGTTGAGTTTAAAGCTTTAGGGACCACTCCATCACCATAAAATTCCTAAAAGAACAAGAGGAAATCTTCGTTAAGGATGCTCCAATATTCTTGGAAGAAGCCCAAGGGGAATCCGTCAAGTTCTGGAGCCTTGTCTTTAGGGGGCCAAAAATAGCTACCTCAATTTCATCGGCTGAAAAAGGTTGTACAAGATCCAAAGCAAGAGCAAAAGAGAATCTCTTAAAAGGTAACCGATCAATGAATATGTGGCTTTGAAGTGAACGTATATTGAAAAAATGAGACAATCGCATTTTTCAAGGCAATAGAATCATCATAATCAACTCCAGGGATACTAATAGATGAAATGTTATTGGATCGCCTCCTCAAATTAACAATCACATTGAAATATTTAGAATCATTGTCTCCTTCTTTAATTCATTTCAACCTGGATCTTTGAAACTAATAAATATTCTCCTCTTTTAAAAGATCACATAGTCGGGTCTGAAGACTATCCCTCATAGCCAATTGACTAGCATCCAAGCCTCCATGAGATTGTTCTAATTGATTAAGACCTTCTAATTGAACTAAAATGTTGTCGATGTTGCTCTGCAAGTTCCCAAATTTAGACAGCCCTGTGTTTCATGATCTTAATTTTTCTTGCAATTCCAGAACCCGACCAACCAGAAATAATCGAGTTCGTCCATACAAACTAGACTTCATTTCGTAATGAGGTCTCACTCATCCAAAATAGTTCAAACCGAAAGGGTGGAGGGCCAAACTGAGCGCCTCCCATGTCAAGCAAAAGGGGAACATGGTCAGAAGTCCATTGTGGTAATGCTTTAACAAAAATCTTAGGAAAACTAGCTTCCAAATCACCAAAAACCAGGAATCTATCCAATTTAGATAATAAATCGTTGCATAATTATTTGACCAGGTAAACATGGTACCCGCAATATTTAAATCAACCAAGCCAAGTGACGAAATAAAGTTATCAAACATCAACATATAAGAATTTTAGCCAATAACATAGTTGGATTCACATGGAGCCCATGTTTGATTAAAGTCGTCGGCTATACGACACAACCCATTAGAGACCGAAAAGTGCAAAGAAAGATTCGAAAAAAAAAAAAGAACAAAAAAAGCAGTTTTTTCCCCAACCAAGTTAGAGCCATATATATTTAACACACAACAATCACGAAGACCTAGCATAAAGGATTCTAAAAGAAGCAAACAAAATGGTTCCCGCAAGAACCAAAGGATCCCAAACAATAAGAAGACCACCAGAAGCACCTGGAGATGGCGCAAAACATAAGGCCATGGCTCCCAAGCCCCAAAAGCGCCACACGTCCGACACACCAGATGAAGACAACTTAGCCACTTACAACAGCAAATTGTGTAGCTTGTGGGTCCACACTAACCGTCTTAGAGCTCTTTTTTTCCTTGCCTCTCCAAGTCCTATGATGTTCCACAAGAAGATCTTCATTAGGAGTGGAAGATTTTTCTACCCCTGGTGACCCCTAAGAGGCCGGTAGCAAGTTGATTGAATAGTAGGTCTGCAACAAGTCTCTGGGCTTCATTTTGTCTAGCTCTTTTACTCATCGGTGTCGGGTTCCAGTTCAACTCCCCAATCCCGATAGCCTCTTCCACCATGACAATGGAGCCCGTGTACTCAATCTTCATGGCATTCAATATTTCCACCTTTACCATTTGACAGAGAAATTCAAGAGGCGACAAAGGAACCTTGCATTAGTGGCAATGTTCTAGAAAGTTGCTTGTGCATTGAGGATAATAGATCTCTAGGAAGAGATGTCAAGAATCCATGAAGTTGATGTTGAGGCGTACAAATAGATAAAAAGATAACCAAGTGAATGCTAAGCAAACTCCTTTTTCCATGGGCCGAGATACCATCACCTCACATCAAATAGTGCAAAGTTTCTCAAGAAATGGATAGTAGTTGATTGTAACGAGCTGATTACCGCATATTATTAAAGCATCAAGCTGAGGCTAGTGAAGATGTTTGCAAAGATAATGCATAAGGCAGAAACATAGTGTGGCATTCTAGTATCGTCCACACAAAAAAAGATAGATAAGTAGAGAAGCAGTCACGATTTATACATGGCGTTATTTGGGCGGCAGGATGGAAGTACAAGATCCTTGAATATAGGAGGTATGTCGTAGATCTAAATATGTGGTCTTGCACTTGTCTAGTATTAAAGAATAGTGGCTTGTACTGCAATCATGCAATTGCCTCTATGAACCTTTTAGTGACTGACTGTTGCCTGTCCTATATTACTATACCATTTTATAAGACGGCTTATTCAGTTGACTTCAACCATGTACTGGATGATGTTCCTTAAATTACAGTTCTCAATAGGGTGGTGCTCCCCCATGGATGGTGTGACTCCTTGGTATACCAAAGAAGCAGCAAAAACTGACATATGAGGAATACACCAAGGCTTACTTTTACAAGCCTTGTGGTGCCAAGAGCCATAGTAGGAGGACATTTAGAGAACTAATTGATGATATTAGGACTGATACATTTGAACAAGAGAAAAACTTTCTTGATACTTTTGACGAAGCAAGTGAGTTTAAGGAATCATTCCATAGTACTTCAGACTGAGAATAAGACTTCAGTTTCAAAGTTGGTTATGTATTAATATGCATCATTATTGTTCTTCATATTGTAGTACTCATAGAGTTTTACTTCTAAAATGTAGTAAAGCTCTTGAAGTCGAATTTTCATTGCTCCATTGATGAATATAATGAGGTTGAAGTCTTCAAACGTGGTCGAATATAAATCCATAGTAGTCTAATATAAGATGCTAATATTAAGCAAATGTTTCCCCTTTCAATTGTCACGACCATCACAACATCTACAATAGAACAACCTTTAGCTACTAGTTGCATCCTCTACTGTGTCTAGATTTTAAATACAACTATCAACAAATATATATATATATGCCCAATGATTAATGGAATGCCCCCAAATGATATAAATCCAAAGTACTCTAACATAAGATGTCCATATTAAGCAACTGTTGCGCGCTTCAATAGTCACAATCATCACAACATCTACACCGGACAACCTTCAACTACTAGTTGCATCCTCTATTGTTTCTAGATTTTAAATACAGCAATCAACAAATAAATATAGATAGAGCCCAATGATTAGTGGAATGCATGAGGCCTTAAATCAATTTTTTAACAAAATCTATTTCTACTATGGTCATGAAAACAAAATCATTAGCAGATGAAATTCCAAAATAACATGAAAAATGATCACATAATTAAAAAAGCAAAACAAAAACAAAAAGAACCTAAATCCAACTACCATAAAATAATGTAATGCAAGCTATTAAAAACTTCTACTGTCTCGTTACTATAGACCCTAGTTCTTAGAAAAATAATACTCTGAAAAATTTAGAACATACTAGCAACAAAAAATTGTCAAAGATTTATCAAACTTAGAGGACCTGATCTAATGTTTGAAACATCAAACCACTTTATGTTATTAGTAAGTCTCATAACAGTGAGCGGTCCGACCCCTTTATCACTTGATTCTGAACATCGGACGAGTATGGTAACTTAATTACTCCAAAGCACAAGGCAATCCGATGTTTAAAATACTAGACCGCCTTCGCTTGTAATGCACTTAGTGATAGAAGGCAGTCCAATATTTAAAACATCAAATTGCACTCCGTATTAGTGCATAAAAGGTGGACATATTTTTAGAACAACTAACGGAACACTAACTTATAAGGATGTGGTCTGATGTTTTGAAAATCGAACCACCTTCAATGCGAACAAATAAATAAATGAATTCATAAGAAACTAAATCGACAATCATTTGAAAGCTAAGATCAACATTTGACAACAGTCTATCACCTAATAAAACCACTAACTCAGAAAAACATACTACTACACAAATAAAGCAAATGAATAACTTAATCAAATCTATTATGACATAGACATAAATCAATCAAACTCAAAACAAAAATGCTTGCAACGAAAACTACAAAGTATTCTAAATGTCCGTTGTCCAAAAGAAAACCTGGAAAGAATGGATCATATGGTACAAATCCTGACTCAAATATCAAATTCATGTGATAAAGAGATGAGTGAAAACAAGCGTTATGTGTCTATTTTAGCTATGAATGATGCTCAATATTCCGCCCTTTTACAAGTGACTTAAGCTTGCTTATATAAAGGATTCACCAAACAGGGGTGAACGTTAAAAAACAATGCTTAATTTCAATTTAAAAAATTACAATAAAATCCCTAAATTAGGTGCAATGACCAAAATGCCCCTAAAACCTTTAATGATAATGACGAAACCATCCATGCTTGAGGGTCCTTCTGTCATTGCCAGATCTAAGAAGCTTTTCTGTGGACTTGTAGCGATGGTCCAACCGATTTGTTGTTATATCCTCAGTGCTTGTTCGATTCTGAGCATTTTGATGCCCTTTAGTCGTGCTGAGGCAGCCCTTTTTCCCACATGGTGGAAGTCCGATTAGATGCATGAACTTCAGTCTCTAATTCCCTCCAACCTATGATGCTTTGAGTCTTTGTCCTACTTGCATGTGAAAGAGGAGTATGCCACAGTCGTTTTGCCCCAAGTTCGCTCTGTTTTGGTCTTCATTTGCAGCATTTCCTAATTTGGGAGGTCACCAGAAAAAGGGATTCCGGCGACCAAGCGAGTTTGCTTTTTCAGCAAGATGGGGATCTGTACTTATAGAACCTTAGATGAGGTACAATAGTTATACCAATTTGCAACTCTTCGCAAGGTGGTTGCATTGAAATCGTCCTCGCGATGATCCCATGCATGGATTGCGAGCTGTGCTTCACGAGGTTCGAGATATCTACTTCTTAAAAACCCTGATTTTTTTGTTTTGTGGTCACCTTCTTTCTAGAAGAAGTTTGACTTTGGGTCACGCCACAGTGCATGCCCTAGGTCAAAATGACGGGGCTGATGTGATCTAGAATATGTCAAAGTCTGAACTTTTTCTGGTACTTGGTGAAGGTACCGTGGGTTCTTGGAAGTCCATCTTGAGATGCGGCGTTGCAGTCTACATGCTTGGGGACTGGGTCAGTGAAGCCGCACCGCGACAGTGCAAGACCTAACTGTTTGGAGGCCGTACGGGCATAGACCCCTTTTGGGTGGTCTGATTGAGCCTAATTTGGTCCTCGAGGGTTTTTTGACATTCTGACTGCGATGGTAGTGGTCTGGTCTCGTTCTGAAGCCCGCTAGCATAGGGCTACAGTTGTAGGGTCTCTCTTTGGTACGATAGCATTCCTCCCAGGTTGCCTGGTCCGAGACTTATTTCGCGAAAAAACTTTAGTCTATCAGTGTTTTGAGTGCCGGCAGGACCAAGTTGTTACCGACTCTCTCCTTGTTGGTGTAGGAGATGTAAATATGTCAAAAATGATATACAACAAATGAACCTTGTTTTTGAACAACAATGGACATGTGGTACATATCATGACTCAAATATCAAATTCATGTGATAAGGTTTGTCTAAAACAAAGAGACCAAACAACTAAATTATTTTCAAGCACAATGAAGATTCTCAAATAAGTATTAATTCTTACAAAAAGAAATGTGCAGTAAACGAACCCACTAGTAAACAAATACAATATCAAAACTTGGATGCAACAATGTGTCCTATTTGAATATGTTTAAGTTCCATTCTAAGCGACAATGCCTGCCAATAAAAAGGATTAAAGAATGCTTATTCTTAGCAAGATTTGGCTTTCTTATGTTTAATTGAATCGTCCAATCATACATTCCAAAAACATTAACACAAAAGATAATACCCCTATTTTGCTAAACACCTCAACCTTTTTTCCTAGCTCAGCCGTTCTGAATCTCATGATTGGACCCATCATCAGGCCGGCTAGACCCCTCGCCCCATCACCCTAGCATAATGCCTGGACCCCGTCGTGATCGTAGATTAGACCAAGGCTCCTCTCCCACTTCCCCTATAGACCCAAGCATGAGGACCTCCTCGTTTTCCTCCATAGGCTCAAACAAAGGGACCTCTTCCCTAGCTACATCCTCAGCTACATGTGCCTCTTACTCATCTACCTGCATGGTCAGCTCCCAATGGGCAGCCTTTACATGCTTCCAAGCGAAGAGTCCCAAATCACCTATTGTTGACGCATTCCATAAAGATATAAATATAAAATAAAAATTGCTTACCATGCTTGACCTTTTGGTTGGCATATCCTCTAGGTGAAGATGTCCTTCATCATACATGTAGAGTCCCAAATTATCAGTCCCAAAGAAATGCTCATTACAGGTACTCTGTTGAGGGCACCCCACCTTGAGTGTCATCCTCAACCCCAATCTAGTGATTGTATCAGTCCTCTTAGCTTTGAATCTGTGGGGTAGCTCATGCACCTACAAAGCCACGTGCCCTACCCCACCTCTCTCCTCACTCCCACATCTCTAGATTGAGAGGAATTTCTTGCTTGCACTTAAATTGTCGAATCACTCGCTCTGGCATGTAGTGCTCCACAATGTTATCGAAAACAATAGAGGTATTAAACATTGCAGAGCGTAAGGAATTAGTGGTAGCTTCCCTCTCATCCCGATCCATCTGGCCCTTATTTGGCTCTGTGATTTATGGATCCCACTGTACCAGCAAAAGTTGTGCAAGATCATGCTAATTTGAGAATAGGAGCTTTAATTTATATTGGGAGTATTTTTAGTCATTATATGAGACTACGTACACTTCGAGAGATATGCTAATGAATTTGAAGATGTGATCATGAGATAGATATTGAATGAGCACCAAATTGATAACCGGGCATACGATGGATAAATCAAGCACACCCAATGGGTATCGATTCTTGAAAATACATGCAAAGATATACTCCTAATGTGATATGAAGATATGATATGTTTCGGACTCATTATATGAAGGCCCTAATATGCCTTGAGAGTCCTGGTCGTCAGTTAACCCATGTATGTCTTGGTTAATGACTAATGATAGCAGCAGGTATCAAACCATTTCAATGTGAGACAAATTTTATGATACATATAGTCCTAAGGCTAATAGATTCTACTCCATATGATATTGGAGAAATTTGATGCGGTACGACATACTTTCCAACCTGTCGTCAGTTTAGTATATGCATATTGGCTAACTACCGATCATAAGAGACCATCAAACCATCTCAGTTTGAGACAAGTTTCGGGATACATATACTCCTAAGGCCAATATACACCTCTCCACATGATATCAAAAGAGTTTAATGTGGTATGATACACTTTTTGAATCCGTCGTCTACCAAGGATAAAGTGTTTTACAGATGGAGGATAAGAAGACATCACCATATGATATCACAATGAGGTGTATCCTTGCATATATATTCCATGAGGCTTCATATGCCTTTAGTCCAAGAATCATATAAATTGGGCATTATTCGGAGGTGGTTTAACCCAACATTCGTATTCATTAGCGGTCAAGATATGCCTTGATCGACAATCCCAAAACTTTATATTTTGCGGAGTGGTCTGAAACTCTCGGGAGATCATATTTGAGGCATTATATCCCTCATCCCAAAGTTGCACGTCATTCGGAATTGGCTTAACCCATCATCTGTTTTTATCGGCAGCCAGGTTCTTATGCATCGTCTACCAAATAATAGTTAGGATGACCCTCGGTCACCAAATTTGAGATTTCTCTAAATTTATCAGGAATTTTTTCATGGGACCTGGACCATTAAATTCCTGACTCAATGCCTTATCACCCTTAAAAGTGCGGCGTCATACCATTCTATTATAAGAAAGCAACAAACTCTATAACAGTAGTCATATAAACTATGCAAAAGCTTGACTAACGATAAATGATATCTCCTAATATATGGAGAATCTTGAGCCCAAATTTTGTAGATAGGTATGCCATAGTCCCTTCCACAAGATTATTATATCCTCAAGGTTTATAATCCCTTGAGATAGAAGCGGTTGTACCCGCAACCCTCTGATTTCCTGCTGTAATTTCTAATAGAGACGGGTTAACTTTGATGGAGCATATCTCTCTCATCCGTGATCCATTTGAAGTCAGGTTTGGACAATTGTGTTCGTCTCTACGTCCTCTATAATCTCTTCAAATTTCATGAAAAATGGAATCGTCATCAAGAAGTGACAGAAGGAATACATAGACATGACGATGACGTGTCGCAGCAGATTAACCAACGACTGATTAGGAATAACCGAATCCCGTAATTTTCTCATGTAATGATGTGGTAAATCCTACTAGTTGCATGTTCAAATTCAAATATCATGCAAGATAGAGACCAACCAATAACATGTTCATTATCAAGGCCACCTACAAGTGCATTTAAATTTAAACGAAGATACACACTAATCATCTTCAGCCAAATCATGAGAGATAAAGACAAATGGTCAACGAATGGATGAAGCTTATAGATATTCATCCTTATCACTTCATGAAGCCTATTCCCACTCCTCAGTGAGAAAGGAGGACACAAATAGACAGATAGAGTGGAAATCGGTTGGATATGAGTCATTTCTTCAATTTGCATGTGATAAAGAGAGACGAGAGAGTTGACTGTATTTATCCATTGTTGGCTAAGAGATAGGTTTTCAATATTGCCATTCTCCGATCCATGGTGCAGTAATTTGATGGAGAGACAGAGAAAACTATTGATTTATATTCACTTGAAGCCCAATTCGAAGGAGGAGCAGACCACTGGTAGTAGCCCCTGTGAGTAGTTCAGGTACATGGGCCCATATGCCTATAGTATTGATGTATTTTTGTTTTATCTGTATATTCATCCTTCTAGGATTGTGATTGTAACAATCCTAAACTTTTGAAATAAAAAAAAAAAAAGGTTTAAATAACTCTTTATAGTGTGATGGTCTATATGAGTAATTTGGTCCTTAGGGACCATCACCACTTTTGCTTCCTTTTTGTACCTCATTTTCATTTTCTCTTTACATGTGCCACGATCTTCTAGTTGCGTGGACTTTCCGAGTTAACATTTTAACACCATCTTACACATCATGTAGTATGTGGACGTTTGAAGTTAGCAATTAAACACCCTCCTTACACCTCACGTAAAATCCTTTTACAATAATATTTTTTTAAAGTGTAAAAGAGTACGATGTGGGTTTTAAAAGGGGCTGGGACTCTCTCTCCCTGCAAGACGTTCTCTCATGCTCTCTCTCTGGTAAATACTGATCTCTCTCTCTCTCTCGGTTAAAAGCCCATGAAATTCCAGTCAATTAAACCAAGCATTGAGCTCTCTCTCTTTGCAAAATGCCCTCCCTTTCAGTAACATTGAGCCCTCTCTGTGGATTAAAGGAAGCAGTGAACTCTTTCTCTCTCTAGCCGAATTTTGAGATACTGAAAGTTTTCTCTCAAGTATTATAGGTAAGTGACGTCATTGTCTTGAAAATAATTTTTTTAGTAAAATTGTGATATTTTATCTACTGTTAGGAATTTTAAATTCTGTAAATTTTTAGAAATAAATTTATTTTTCCTGTCTATTGTTGAGAATTTTAGATACTATAAATTATTAGAAATAAATGTGACATTTTTGCTTTTAATACAATTGTGAGATTTTTTTCTACTGTTTTGAATATTTAGACATTGTAAAATTCATGTGCAGATGACTGCCTCATTATTTGAAAAACAGATAGTTATGCACTTGATTGTAGTATTGTCTATGAAATGATTATTTACGAATTGGCAATTTCATAAATTGTGATAATTCTGTATTTAATTTTGGATTCCCATATTGATACTAGACTGCTATCACGTTAGATTTCAAGAATGTCCTTCAGAACTGCTACCTTTCAGAAATTATTGCTAAAATGTTTAACTGGTTACTTACAGTTATTTCAATGAAATTGATTGTTTAAATTACTTCAAGTGAATTCCTATTAATGATTTCAATGATACTTTGCATATATGATGTTGCTGCTTTCTGATGTTAAAAGAGTTTCATAAATAATTTGAGTATAAGTGGACGTATCCGGTTATACTGGTAAATATTAAGTGGACTCGCCGGTGAGGTATAGGTGGACCTATCCGGTAGGCCGGTAGGAATTAAGTGGACTCATCGTGTACGTCGATGAGGAATGAGTGGACCTACAAGGATTAAGTGGACCTATCCGAGACGCGGGGAGGGATTAACTGGACCCATTAGGACGCTAATGAGGTATGTAGGTGACCTACTTGGGACGCCAGTAGGGTATTTTGTGAAATCCTTTTAATGATGCATTTCTGTTAAATGCTATTTACCCATTTAATCTTTTGGATTATGTTTAATTGTGTATTCCTGAAAGTAAAATTGTTCTCCATAAATGTTCTTTCTCTTATTGTTTTTAATAAGACATCCATTTTTTAAAATGTTGATATCTTTCAACCATGATTATTTTTAGGACTATGATGATCACTTACTGAGTAGTCAACTCATGAAATTATTGTGAACTCTTTTCAAAGTAATTGCAGCCTTACTATTCAAATGGAGTAGCAGAAAAAGCTTTGAAGAGGTTTACAATGACCAAATTTTCCTTTGTAACTTTTGTTTAAATTTACTATTGTAAATTTTGTCCTATCAACAGATATATATCTTGACCTTCATGATAATATTTATTATGAGTGGACTTTGTACGGACTCTTAGAAATGGAAAATTTGTTTTAGCTTAATAAATGGTGAAGTTGAAAATTTTGTTTTGTTTTTAATCGACTCACCTTCCAATGATTCTAGTATTATAAAACTTGGGGTGTGACATTGATGTATTTACTTCAAGGCTCGAATCAAGGGTATTCGGCCTAACCTTCAAGCTGATGTAAATTGTAATAGAGATTTAAGTCTATGAAATTCCTCAATACCCAGTATATATGTATATAAAACAGCTTGTTTCCATAACATGAAACATGGGGTGAATTTGGCCCCGATTGCGTTAGTCATATTCGTTTAATTTAGAGTCTTAATGTTTTAAGCATTACCCATTAATGCAACTTTTTTACAAGTGCAATGTCAAACCCAAAAAATAATTACATAAATCCCAATTGTCTATGTCAACATGGTTTTGATCTCAGCATTAATCAAATAATTAAATTCCTTCCAGGGAAAATATTATCAGATGATTACATAATTTTGACAAAATAGGTGTGCGGTTGTGTTAATCTTATCGAGATCAATGAAGTCGATTTCCTGACGATAGTAGGCAACATTATGCAAAGGGCTCACATATTTTTAAGTGACATTTCCATTGCTCCACTCTTGGCTTGCCAATTGAAACCTTTTGTCAAAATAATTCTTTAATGCCCAACTCAGCAAATGACATAACACGAGAAAAAAAAAAAACAAATTCTGGCGAACTATGAACATTTGAAAAGAATATCAAAAAAAAAATATTGCAAGATTCACACATAACTACATGACGAAGGATTTCTGACCCACTAAACTGGCGGTTCCTCGAGATGATAAAACTTATAAAGCAAGCGGAACAAAAAATCCAAGGCCACGGCACCCCATGCATAATGCTCTGCCCAGTCAAAATCTTTGAAGAGGCTCTTTCAATACCAACATTAAAAATTCAAGAAGACACGCAATAAAGTTACATAATGTCCATTACACAGCAATAAATGCATTTATCTCAGCGAAATTAGAACCGAAAATAAAAATAAATGGTTACTACTTATAATATATCGAAATATAAACCAACAAAATTGCTACAAAAATTATAAGTGAAAAGTTCAGTTAGGAAATCATTCAATCATCCACCAAATTAGGGGGATTTGTCAATCAACCAATCTTTACTGCGTTTCTTCATGATGCAAAAATGACATAGCATGGTAGCCTTCTTAATGTAGCAAATAATTTCAAATCTTCTATATGTACTTTACTAATCTATTAGAGATTTAGGGAAACGGAAAAAAGTACTGCCCTTTAGCTGCTTCGGTGTTTCTTATGGTGCCGCAGTCTAAGTTTTGTGGGATTCTGAAGATTGGAGGAATGTTGTGAGACATCTTCAGAGGATCTATTTTGTGGGAGTTATGATTGGAAAGAAACCGCAGGATTAGAAAGAAACCGTAGGACATTTGATGGGATTTCGGTGGACTTTGTAGAGTTCAAAGATAAATCTGGGAGTGATGTTGAGTGTAACACGGTGGTGCATCTAGTGGCCTCGAAATATATTAAGCTTAGATCTCCAAATGTTTGGATTCCACCTCCCTTGATATGCTTTAAACTTAATTTTGATGGGTCATCTTTGGGTAAGCCAGGGATGTCAGCTACTTGGTAGAGTTCAAAGATAAATCTGGGAGTGATGTTGAGTGTAACACGGTGGTGCATCTAGTGGCCTCGAAATATATTAAGCTTAGATCTCCAAATGTTTGGATTCCACCTCCCTTGATATGCTTTAAACTTAATTTTGATGGGTCATCTTTGGGTAAGCCAGGGATGTCAGCTACTTGGTAGAGTTCAAAGATAAATCTGGGAGTGATGTTGAGTGTAACACGGTGGTGCATCTAGTGGCCTCGAAATATATTAAGCTTAGATCTCCAAATGTTTGGATTCCACCTCCCTTGATATGCTTTAAACTTAATTTTGATGGGTCATCTTTGGGTAAGCCAGGGATGTCAGCTACGGGTGAGAATGGGTTGGATCGAGTACAAATCCACCCATATCCAAATCTCAATCCAAATAGGACATCGGATCTGATTGGATCTAGATCTGGATTTACTTTCATTCGAATTCAAACCAGTCATCTAAGAACAAGAACTTCTGGTCAATTTTTTGTTAGGTTAACGATCGGACTTTGCGAAAAAAAATTTCCAACTCTTTTCTCGAAGCTAATTGATTGCCTTTAAACATGTAAGTTTTAACTTTCTTTATTTCAAATTACCCAGTTAAAACCACTTTTTAATTAAAACTTTTTTTTATACCAAACTCCTCCTCCTGAAAAATTCATTTATTACTCCTCAATAATTTCAATACAAAAACCATGTATTTTCCCAATAAATAACAGCAATTACCATGATATTTATAGTTCAGAAAAGCACAAAAGAAAAAGGATAAAAATTCACTAATTTACTGGTGCATAAATAAACTTCAGTATGAAGAGAACAAAAGAAACAATCAAAAAGAAAAAATAAAGAAAACAAAAAAGCTAAAATAAAGAAACTAAATATATATAACCCAAAAAAAAAAAAAGATTTCAAATACTATTGTACCAACCTTTACTAAATCGCCATTAAAGCTCACTCGAGATCTTGTACCTTCACTAAATTTAGTGCCTTTTCGAAGTTTCTTCAAATTTAGGGCTCATTTATACCACAAGAAAAATGAATGAAGGTTGTCTCTCTGAACGGCAACATTCCATATTTGGGGGAAAGGGAATGGTTCATTTATTTTAGAGCTTGAGCATAACATATCAACATTGTCTTTTCCCTTCCACCCTCTCTCTCTAGCACAGTTTCTCTTCTCCTCTCTCTCTCTCTCTCTCTGTTGCACAGTTTCTCTTCTCCTATCTCTCTCTCTCACACAGTTTCTCCTCTCCTCTCTTTCTCTCTCTCTCGCACAATTTCTCCTCTCCTCTCTGTCTGTGGGGAAGATGGAAACACAGTAGAAGCAGGGATGGCTGATGGGGAAGATGGTTAGATGGAAAGACTTGTTTATAGAGAGAATGAAGGTGGGGAAGATGGAAACACAGTAGCAGCAGCGATGGTCGATGGAGAAGATGGTTCGATGGTAGCAGCAGCGATGGTTCCCTGATGGCCGATGGGGAAGATGGTAGCAGCACCGATGGTTTCCCTATGGCTGATGGGGAAGATGGGTCGATGGTAGCAGCAGTGATAGTTCAATAGGGAATATGGAAACCTTAATGGAAACAAGTTCAGGAACTGTAAATTGAAAGTTATTAAGTTATGTGAACTTAATAAGTTCCTGGTTTCTGTATTTGATAACCTCTTGGGAAGTTAATGAAGAACTGGGTATCTGTCTTGGATTAGAGAAAAGACTGGTTTTCATTCCATTAGCAAGAGTTACATTTTTCATATGTCACCACTAACACCACATAAGAAAATTACATTTTGGTTTCCAAACCGGCCTATAGTCCTTACCAAAAGAAATATCATGGGGCAGATATCATCTTAAAGTTTTCCAAAATCAGTGGCAATCTTGTAATTTTTATAAAGCACATATCATTTTGAAGTTTCAAAAATCAATGGCAGTCATGTAACTTATTTTCTATTTCTTTTTTTTGCAAAGAATAGGTACACATAGTTTCTTTTTTTGTAAAGAAGTATGGACATGCGTGAAGACAAGCAAAATCCATAAAGAAGTGTAGTCTACCTTTGTGAGATTTGTAGTCTCTATCTGATTCTCGTAACAATTTTTTGTTTGCACGATTTTGTGTTTCCACAATGTTGTTTTTGTGCATTCACTTTTTCAATGTATATTTTTTGACAACTTTTCTCAAAATATATCGTACTTATAAACAATGAAAAGAAAAATGCAAAATGTTTCATATCATGGCATTGGAACCAAAAAGATCTTTTCAAAAAAGAAGAAAATGTAAAATGCATAATAGAATAAATTCACTAATCAATGAACATTTCAAGATTTGCATGCTGTGTGGCCCCATGGATAAACTACGAGTGAAGTTTGAGAGTCAGAAGTATACAAAAATATGCAAGACACTTGGGGTCAAAATATTGAAACTCTATGGAGGCAGTAGATGTTTTAGAAAAGGGATGTATAATATCCAATGCGCTACAGAAAACTAGACTCCATCGAGGTAATCTACATTTGACAAAATTATGAGCGGTGATGAAGAGGTACGACCCACCATTGTGATCATATCATGTTCTTGGGGGTTCCAGTCCCTCTTTATGCCATTTATCATTTCATTGAACGAGGACCACCCCATGGAATATGCAAATGAGTAGTCATTGGATATATTATACACTTCCATTCTAGAGATGTAATAACAAATCATAACATGTAATAACTTCAGCACTGATGCATCTGTACCAAGCAACATTCACAATTGATGCATCCATAAAAAGAAAACTATGTACAAAACCAACCCATTCAACAATTAACATGTAATAGTTTAAACATACATAATTCAAAATACAAGAACTAAAAAATCAACTCATTCAAACACACATGCACAATGCAAGCAGTACGAAATCTGCCCATTCAACAATAACCTGCAATAACTTGAGCGTTATGCGTCCATAAAAAGAAAACTATGTACAAAACCAGCCCATTCAACAATTAACATGTAATAGTTTAAACATACATAATTCAGAATACAAGAACTAAGAAATCAACTCATTCAAACACACATGCACATTGCAAGCAGTATGAAATCAGCCCATTCAACAATAACCTGCACTAACTTGAGCGCTACATATATTCAGCACTGATGCATTTGTATCAAGCAACATTCACAATTCATGCACCCATAAACAATAACCTGTAAGAAATCAACCCATTCAAATGCACATGCACAATGGAAGCAGTAAGAAATCAGCTCATTCAACAATATACTGCAATAACTTGACCACTACTTATATTCAACACTGACTCTGTATCAAGCAACATTCACAATTCATGCACCCATAAAGAAAACCACGTACAAAACCCCATTCAACAATAACATGTAATAGTTTAAACATACATAATTCAAAATGCAATAGAATGAACACAACATAAAAATTTCATATGAAATGCAAAACAATGTTTAATTACAACTGCTAGCAACTTAGATAGGCCTCCCACAACTGCGTCGCCATGGCATCTCACAAATTGACGCCAATGTCATGATCAACATGCCCCTGAGTCAATTGCAAAAAACCATGATCTCCATCAATTATGAGTTGACTCTCAACCCTCCTTTGAAAATGCAGCTCCCTTCTACTATCGGCTCCCCGAGTCATCATGATGTAGTTGTGCAATATTGCACATGCAATAACTACAACAACTTGTGTTCGTAAAGGATACTGCATTTGATTCTTGAGTACAGGAAATCTAGCCTTCCAAAGTCCAAATATCCTCTCCACCACATTTCTAAGCGTGGAATGCCGCTTGTTAAATAACTCCTTGTGACTCTGGGGAGCTCGTGAGCCTGAAGTAAATTCGTTTAGATAGTAACGGACTCTTCGATATGGTTCTATGAAACCACGAATAGTAGGATACCCACCATCTACAAGGTAATATTTTCCTGTACCATGTTTGTGCAATGAGTATATTGTAAGGCCAAATATTACACTAGAAATATTGTACAAACCGAAGCAACGAAACATAAGAAGGAACGAAGTTATCCTCAAGCACTACAAGCCTACTACCTTCATTACTAATTGTATCATATAGGACTTTAGAATCTGATGCGGATCCTTCCCAACCTGCAAGTACATAATGGAAGTGCAGATCGAAACCAACCGCAGCCATAACATTCTAGCTTAAAAAACCTTTTCTGTTTCGAAAATGATTATGCAATCGACTACGAACTCGAGCAGGGACATGAGTCCCATCAATAGCTCCGACACAATCCTATTAAGAGAAAAAAATCAACATATTATATATTAATTCTCAATGGATGTGAGAACTACAATGTGAATTACTTGACACTCGCATACCTTGAAATATGGGTAAAATCGTAGCATATCACCAGCAATGTGGGCCGGTGTTTCATTGCTTGCTAGTTGCAGGAACAAGGGTTCCAATTGTAAGATGGCTTATAAAACTCTATCGAAGTAGTAACTTATGGTCTAACGTGAATATTGGAACCATTCCTAGACCACCCTATTCTGTTGATCGTGTGTGTCGGTACTTAAAAATATGGCTACTTGTTCATCAACTGCCTAATATCTTGTATCTGTAATGTTTGTCCTCTGCTTTAACAAATTACGTAGACTGATAAAAGCACAACTTTCCATTTGTAATTGGTCCAAGCACTTACGAGGGTGCCCTGACATCAAGTATTGGACATAATTGGCCCTAGTAAAAATTGACGTATGAACACTCCTTCTCCTCTTTTGCGTAGTGATATACCAACATATAATGCATCACATTATATATGTAAGATATAATATTACCACCAACTGATGCTGTTGCGAATCCCTAACTTGAAATAGAAGAAGGCATCCACATTAAATTAAAGCAATATTTTTAATCAAACCATAATATGAAAGAAGCCATCCACATCCATAAATAAAACCATGAAGCAACCTTTGACATTAAATTAAAAGAAACCATCCACATACAAATAAAAGAATTTATTCAATGCATATTTATAAAATGCAAACCATAAAGTAATCTCTATCAAACCATAATAAGAAAGAAGTCATCCACATCCATAAAGAGAATCATGAAGCAACCTTTGACATTAAACTGAAAGAAACCATCCACATACAAATGAAAGAATTTATCCAAAACATATTTATAAAATGCAAACCATAATTTAATCTCTATCAAACCATAATATGAAAGAAGTCATCCACATCCATAATGAAAGCCATGAAGAAATCTTTGATATTAAAATGAAAGAAACCATCAAATTACAAATGAAAGAAGTCATCCACATACATATTTATAATATGGAAACCATAAAGTAAACATAGTCAATCAAGTATTTAGAGGTGTTTCATCTCTTCATCCAAATAAGCCTTTCGTATCCTTGGATCCGGTAAGTTTAATAACATCTCTGCCTTTGTAGAATCTTGGAAGATCCTTGCCGCCATTACAAAGACATCATCACCAACTTTACCTGCTCTCCACATATCTTCAACAATCTTTAAGGCATCTCTCCTAACCTTGGACAGAACATCTACCACAGGAGTATTGTTGTTACCTGCGGTTTCACATGTTAGCATCTTAATGCTATCGGCCACCTCTATCATGACTCTAGTCATGAAGTCATTGAAGGTGGGTTGCTTTGATCGACATTGTCTTCCTATAGGAGTATGGGACCGTCGTCTTTTTTATCCAAATGATACTGGGTCATCAGATGAGGATGAGCTAGATTGGACTTGGACTTCTACGGGGGGGGGTCATTAGATAATGGAGTTTCGGGCCTCTCTGGCTCAATTGTAATGCCACCCCCAATCGATTTGTATGTCACATCTATTGTGTTGCCCTCATAGATCTTACTTAGGAGCAAATATTCGGGCAAAGTCTTGTTATGATATGTATTTGCCCATTCATTCTACTGCATATAAAAGATCATAAATTATTTTCAGTGATATTCATATTTAAACATATTCAAAATTTTTAAAGCCTATGCAAATGAGTAATTACATACTACCAAGTAGTCAATCCAAACAGCACTCTCGGCGGTTACTATCCTCCTCCTTGCATCCCATCCAAACCCGGATACATTCATAAGTTTTTTTATGTCAGTGTACATGGTTTGAAGAACTTATACTTGCTCTTTAACCTACTTTCCTTGTTTAATGGCCCAAATTTAACTGTCATTGCTTCTACCATCCGTTTTGAGGAACCTTTTTTAAGGAACCCCCACTCCCCTCCCCCCCCCCTTCTTGCTTGGGTATAGCCCTACTCTCCTTTTCCATAAGTTCAATGAAATGATCATTTTCTGCCTGTGTCCATTACAAGTTCCTCTTGGATCCTATATTCTCATTCCCTATGCTTGATGACGTGTCTAGATCCATTCTAAAATAGGAAGACAACAAATCTATTATATTCTATATAATCATATGTTGTGTGCTCTCTCTCTCTCTCTCTCTCTCTCTCTCTCTCTCTCTCATCAGTACTCATTTCATCATTATAAAGTAGATTTCAAAATTTCTTATTGAAAAAATCTTCTTAAGTAGTTCTTTGGTCCAACAGAGTAAGTGTATGGTATGCTCCGTTGGGTGCATGTTATTCTCAATCAAAAGAAAATAATCAAACAAGAAATATTAAGCCTAAATAAGAAAAACAAAAGAAAATAATCAAACTAGAAATATTAAGGCTAAATAAGAAAAAAACATCAGCCAGTCAATGAGAGAGATTTAAGCCATCGTGGGCCTCAATAGGAGAGATCTAAGCCATTTGTTTTTCTTTTTTTTAAGCATCAGCTAATCAATGGAAGAGAAAAAAACATCAACCAGTTCGAACCTCGAATCCTTTTGGTAAGATCTCTAAGCCATCGTGGGCCTCGAGGGGCTTCCTAAGGGCCCAAACAAATGGCAGACATCAGTTCATACATCACAGACTAAAGTCAGACATCAGTGTATACAGACAGAATGAACAGAATTAATGTTCAGATCTCAGGACTTCCGATGTTCCATGAGTCAATAGTTACACAAATACTTATCACAGTCATACAGTCAGAAGCTCAGCTAGAGCATGCAGCTCATTCAGACAGAAACAAAAAGTGCATACTCCCGAAGTAGAAGTTACATCGATCAGGTTAAGCCAATCCTGTAACTTGGAACTACCAATGGATGACCCATTATGTAGTGGTCAAAATCATAAGCATCATAATCAGATAACATAAATGCAGTATTCACTACCAATGGAGTACCCATTGCATAGTGCCCAGAATCATAAGCATCAGAATCAGATAGCAAAAATACAGTATCTGCTTCTAATGGAAGACCCATTGCGTAGTGGCCAGAATCATAAGCATCAGAATCATATAACAAAAATGCAGTATCCACTATCAATGGAGGACCCATTGCGTAGTAGCCAGAATCATAAGCATCAGTATCATAAATAGAATCAGATAGTATTAGTGTCACATAAGGACATTTCATGCAATTTCAGGCAGTGACATCCTATCAAAAATAGGATCATAACTCTCAATTTGTTTGGAATTTAAAGATAGCTTCAAAACCAATTTTATGCTAGACAAAGCTATCTTTCAAATAAGGGTAGTCTGAGAGTAACTGGACCTTATTTAGCCCCTCAAAATACAAAAGAACATAGACGATTCATCTAAAAACTGTTGTGTAGTAAAGACGATGACATATCTTTGAAATTCTATCCATAACTTGAAATCAAGAAAGAATTTCTAAAAGTGCTAAACATATGAGTTCAACCTAACTTATCGAATTTTCAAATGGCAGTTGTTTGGACGAAAATGGGTTCCATTTGGTCATTAAAATGGCAGCAGATGCAAAAATTCTAAGTTTCTATGAAATCTGTCAACAGTGACATATCTATACTTTTTAGAATATAAATCTCCAATTATGCAGAATTAGGACAAGACTAAAACATGAAAATTGTAGTGCACTCGTGTATCTTTCAAATGGCTATAATTTTAAGTCTTTTGGACTTCATTGGGCCAAAAAAACTTCAGTGCAACAAGAGTGACATTTCTGAAAATTGGTAGGATTTGTCAACAGTGACATAGGCGCATAAAATGAAGCACAATTTTCAAATTATTAAGAATCTCAGCTAGGCCCAAACATGAAAGATTAAAATAGACTCAGAGACCTTTCTAATGGTGGCAATTTGAGGCAATTCTGACACAATTTGAAAACATGCATTATAAAATTATGCATTGTCCCTGGATTTTCATGTCACACTCATAACATGCTTTAAAGATTTGTTCATAGCTTCAAAGTTTCATTAGCAATTAGCTTGCAACCCTTTTTAACACATAATAGATACATATACCCCATTGATTCAAAAGTTTCTCCCCAATAAATTGAAGGATATTCATTTCATCATACAAAGGCAAGCCATTGTTGCTCGAAAAATCATAACAAAACAGTCATGTCATTTTTCATGATAATCGATTTGCCGTTAACTCATGCCAAATCTTATCATAAACTTCTCTCAATTTTCATGAGATACATATAGGCACATGATTTTTCATTAGATTCATTAGATACATATAGGCCCATGATCACGAATTTTTCTATGAAAATCAAGTTGATTTGGGACTTACTCAGGTCATGCAAAGACAAGCTATGTTGCTGGAAAATCACAGTGTAACAGTGTGCATAAACTCTCATTACACATGCTCATTTTATGTGTAAGACAGTCTAAAGAATTAGCCGACCCCAATAGTTGAGAAAAGGCTCCCACAATGATGTTGAGTACAGTCTCACGAGTAACGACTAAAAAGAGTTAGAGATGAAATTTCAGAATTTTTTTTCATAGTTCTGGCAAGTCTAGAATTCAATATTAAATTATGACTGAAATTGATCAAATTCCTTCTAAGATAAACACAACGCTCAATTTCACTATGAGAAATTATAATGCAATAATGAAGAATCAGTGTAAAACCACTAGAATCATGGATTAAACATGAGAACATGAAACTAAGAACTTATATCACAACAAGGAGAGCTATTTCACCACAAAAAAGAGGGAAAAAAAAAACAGAAATATAGCATAAGCTGAGAAACAAGCTTAAATTTCGCGTGATGACTCGAACATACCCATAAAACCCTAGAGATTTCTAATGTTTAAGCTCAGATAAAAGCTTAAATTCAATTAATTGATCAAAGAGAATCTCATAAAGCCCTAGAAATGGTTAGGAAGAAGCCCTAGAAATAGTTTTGGCTTCATGTTCAGATCTAGGAGATCTGAGCATAATCCAAGGTTTCGAGATATGAAATTTACAGGAGTAGGCTCTTTGGTACCGATTAAAATTATAATTTTGTAAAAAAAAAACCACTTCAATTTTAGCCTTATTTTTTTTTGTTAAAAAGGAAACGAGAAGGGAGCTGTAAAAATAGTTCTCATTTTATCATTCTCATAAAATTCAAAAGAAATAGGTATGTGTGTGATCAGAGCTCAATGAAGTTTTTTTATGCACTTTCATACTCTGATCAGAGCTCTTAGATTCAAACAAAAAAACAAAAGTCAGAGTTCCTAGATCTGAACATAAAAATCAGAGCTCAAAGATCAAGCAACCCTAAACTCAACGAAGAGATAGAGAGAGAGGGTCCTACACACATGGGTGTGGGACGGTCTCATAGGATCATTACTATATATATATATATATATATATATATATATATATATATATATATAACATAAATTATATTGTTTTTAAAAATCGGGTTGGATCCGGATTGGATCGACCAGTACTTGGTTCTAACGAATTTTAATTCGAATCTGAAATATGGATCTGGATCCAAATTTTGGATCCATACCCAGATCTGAATAACATTCAAATTCTGGGCTTTGGATCCGGATCGGGTAAACTGTCAGCCCTAAAAGCAAGGGTGGGTAGTGTATGCAGGGATAGTGATGGTAATATCATATTGTGCTATGCTGCACCGTGTGGGAAGGCCACAACATATAAGACGGAGATGCTTGCATTATTGCAAGGTTTATTGATTTGGAACGAGAGAAACTTCGTATAGTTTTGACTATTGAATGAGATTTTATCAATTCTATTAACTGGGGTAACTGTGTCGCAACACGTCCATGTCGTCTTCAATCTTTATGGCTCAAAGTGTGTTGGATTTGTCTTTGGGGAGCAATATAACTTTGAACCATGTTTATAGATAAGCGAATCCAATTGCAGATGACTTGACTAAGAAAGGAATGTATATGGATTCATTGTGTATTTCTTCCTATTTGTTTTAGTTTTAGCTTTGTATTAGCTCATGCGTTTTATTAATAATACTCAATATTCTTGTAAAAATAATATGACTTTCAAGATAAGCGAATGAAAAATGTGACATTCAAAAAAATATGATTTTCAACCATGTTTACAGAGAAGCGAATCCAATTAATTGCATGTGGCTTGGCTAAGAAAGGAGTGTATATGGATTTATTGTGTATTTCTTCCTCTTTGTTTTAGTTTTAGCTTTGTATTAGCTCCTGTGTTTTATTAATAATACTCAGTATTCTTGTAAATAAATAAATAAAAGAAAAAAATAGAAACAAATAATTTCTTTTTGTGGAAATTCGCCACGTAAACCACGTTCATAATTCCACCAGCTTCATTTCTTTCTCAAACTTTCACTCGTTTTGTGCTTTTTGAATAATGCACCTAATAACAAGAAATTTAGGCATACATATCATAATCTTCCAATAACCCCCAGCAAAACCATAGAGGGAGACGGGCTCAAAAAGCTTGAATTAAGAGGCAAAAACTAAGACCAACATCACTTTCAAATAAGAGAAGAAAAACTAGACAAAGATGGTTGGGCGGGGAACCAACTTGAGAACCTAATGGCTTTGAATGATATCAATAGAGGGGGAGAGAGAGAGAGAGAGAGAGGGACTTCAATTAGCACAATGTAGCTAAGTGTAGGGGTGGTAAGGGGTCGGGTCCGACCGGACCCGGAATACCACTTATGGGCCTGTACTCGAACCCATACCGACGGGTCCAAAAAATCTAGACCTATACCCCTACTCACAATATGGATTAAGACTCGGAACCTGGACCCGGACCCGTATCCGGGAAAAAAATGAGCAGATACCCCTTTTTAATGTATAATTCAGTAAAAAAAAACCTCAAATTTTGTTTTTAATCCATAATTCTATAAAAATCCCACAAATCTCTCCTTAATGCATCTTCATCTTCTTCCACAAAGAGAAAGTTCCTAAAAACCCGCATTAAAATGCCAAAAAAAGAAAGCACAAAAATCAAATCAAGGCTTTCCATTTTGCTAATCTTCTATCGAGCATCAAGATGCAAAAAGAGAAAGTATGAAAAGCAAATAAAACCTTGCCATTTTTGTTGATCTTCCACCGAGTATCAAGATGTAAAAAAGAAAGCACGAAATCAAATAAAAACTTTTTGCTTTTGTTCATCTTCCACCAAGCATCAAGATGTTAAAAAAAAAGCACGAAATTAAATAAAAACTTGCCTCTCACACCAAGCATCAAGATGCAAAAACCGAATGCACGAAAATCAAATAAAAACTTGTCATTTTTGTTAATCTTACACCGAGCATCACGATGCAAAAAAAGAATGCACAAAAATCAAAACAAAAACTTGCTATTTTGCTTATCAAAGATCCAGCTTGGAAGAGAAATAGGGTTTGGCAGGTCATAGCGGAAGAGAGGGAGAGAGTAGGGCTTTTTCATGGGAAGAGAGAAAGAGAGAGTTGGGGTTTTGCATGGGAAGAGAGAGAGAGAGAGTTGGGGTTTTGCATGGGAAGATAGAGAAAGAAAATACAAATATACAGTCGAAGATTCGAAGGTCGAATAGACGTAGAGCTCGGCCAGCTAGGGTTTCTGTAGTCAAAGCTTCGAATAAAGAGAGAAAATGAGCTCAAAGCCTCAACGCTGCAGCCGAACAGGAGCAAGTAGGATTTGCGTTTGAGAAGGGAACTGGGGATTTAAGGTTTGCAAAAAAAACTTAAAACTTGATGGTTTAAGTTTGATTAATTAGGGCTAATTATAGTTAGTTAGGTTATAAATTTGGACCCATACCCAAACCAAGTTCGTGTATATCCATCGAGTCCTGGGTCAAGTACGAGTCCTTTGCCAACCCTGGCTAAGTGCTGAACGAATCAGGGGGATATCAAATGAGAACACATGCCCAACAAAAGCTCTAAAACTTTAGCGAGGGAACCAACAAATATTGAAGTTTGCACCAACAAGAAGCTCTCACTTCATTGGCCTTCATGGTTTTAACAAACACTTCCATTAGGGCCCATTTGGCTCCTTGGATTTAGATTTCTAAAAATCATTTTTCTTGAAAAAGGTCGAGCAATCGTGTTTGGTTCATTTAGAATTGACATTTATGTGGGAATTGAGATTTTCATGGGAATCCTGAATGTTCATTTTAAGCCTAAATTTTGGAAATCTCAATTCCACCAAAATCGATGTAATTGACATTTTATGGAAACGACCCATTTTATTGTTGAAGAACAAAAACATATTAAAATTTTAGAGAGGGAAATTATATCAAATTTTTTAGAGAAAAAACATATTAAAATTTTAGAGAGAGAAAACTATAACAAATTTTAGAGAGAAATTATATGAAACTTTTTAGACGTAGAAAATACATGAGTTTTATAGAGGGAAACTATCTCATATTTTTAGAGAGAGAAACTATATAAAACATCGAGTTTCAGAGAGAGTATCTCAAAATTTTAGAGAGAGAAACTATCTCAAATATTAAGTTTTAGAGAGAGTATCTTAAAATTTTAGCGAAAGAAACTATACTAAATTTTAGAGAGAGAGAAAAATATCTCAAAACTTTTAGAGAGAGAAACTACACCAAATTTTAAGTTTGAAAGAGAAAGAGAGAGTATATTAAAATTTTAAAGATTGAAACTATATTGAATTTTAGATCTAGAAACTACCTGAAAAAATTTTAGAGAGAGAAACTATCTCAAATTTAAATTTTAGATAGAGAAACCATCTTAAAACTTTAGAGAGATCTTAAATTTTAAGTTTTAGAGTGAGTATATTGAAAATTTTAGAAAGAAACTATCAGAAAATTTTAGATAGAGAACCTAACTCAAAACTAAAGTTTTAGAGAGAGAAAGCATCTTAAAAGTTTAGACAAAGTAATTATATAAATTTTTAGAGTGAGAAAGTACCTCAAATTTTTTAGAAAGAGAAACTAACTCAAATTTTAATTTTAGATGGGAGGAATGATCCTATGAGACCCTCCCACACCCATGTTTGTAAGATCTCAAAGGATCATCATTAAATTTATCTAGAAAAGTCAAATCCCAGATCCATGTGACAACTTTTCTAGAGATCTATGCCAAATTTAATGGTGCTCCTTTGGAGTCCTACACATTTGGGTGTGAGAGGGTCTCATAGGATCATTACTCTTCATATAATAAAGTACTTTAAATTTTTGAGGGAGAAACTATAAACCTGAAATTGTTTAGAAGACGAAACTAGCTCAAAATTTTTATATAGAGAAACTATCTCAAATTTTAATTTTTTGAAAGAGAAAGTATCTCAAAAGTTTAGAGAGTGAAACTATATCAAATTTTGGAAATAAAGTATATAAAATTTTTAGAAGGAAAAACTATCTCAAAAGTTTGAGAGAGAGAAACTATTTCAAAATTTAAGTTTTTGAAAGAGAGTGTATTAAAATTTTAGAGCAAAAGCTATATCAAATTTTAGAATGAGAAACTATCTCAAAATTTTAGAGAGAGAGGATTTGCAAGGAAAAATATATTCAAGGCAATCCAAACAGTGAATTTCCATTTTCCTGGTTTCTCGCACATGTAATCCAAACAGCATACACCACATTCCAAGAAATGCCAATTCCACTAATTCTAGGATACACTTTTCCGCAGAATTGAAAAATCCAAGGAACTAAACGGCGATCATGATCTAATAAACTTTACATATTGTGAAAAATCTAGGCTTCCTTATGCATAACTAGTTAGGGTTTACAAGGGCCTCTCGTCCATAGAGGAAAAAACTCAGAAGACACAGTAACACATGGAATTCCTGGTGCATTATGGAATAGAATCTCAACGAACTTCACTGCACCATAACCAACAACTCAACATATGACGAAAGAGTTCAAATTTTCCATTCATTTACCACTACAAAGAAAGGACTACAAAAGATCCTCAAGAATATGAAGCAAGAGTTCAGGTTCCAATTGATTCACCACTACAAAGTAATTAATAAATGCATTAAACATTAGGGTTTCCATATTTAATATAGCAAAATACTCTTCATCAATTAGGCTTTCATTGTGTCATCTCCAGATAGAATTAATAAATGCATTAAACATTAGGGTTTCCATATTTAATATAGCAAAATACTCTTCATCAATTAGGCTTTCATTGTGTCATCTCCAGATAGAAGATGCACAAAAGATACGTTGGCAATCAAAGATATGGTGATGAAGATTTGAAGCACTATCCTACAAAAAAAAATCAAGGCCTAAAATATCACCAGAATTAGTGATATGAGTATTTAAGGTGCAAATTTGATTTTAAGCCTTTGATTTTGAAGTAGAAGTACCCAATTGAATATGGAGAAATCTTAAAAATCGCAAGAGAAGCATGATCAGCGCTATAAACTAATACATACACGGGAAGTGGCCGAATATTTGTTGAAAAATACAAACTTGATTCGGTCATGCAGCCAGAATCTCTGTTTTTTTTGTTTTGGCTGAAATCTTACAATGAGAGTGAACAACGCGTGTATCTAAGTGTGAGAGAGAACAAGAGAGGGGGATGAAATTTGGGCTTCTAAAATGCTCTAATTTCACCTGAGGACAAAAAGAAAAAAAAGGACCGCAAGCAGTCCTACCATTGTCTATTCTCCATAAGTGATTACGGGTTGGATGTTCAAAACATCAAACCTTTTCACTGTTATGAGATAAACTCATGACTAGCAGGGCATCGAACAACGTGAAACTTATAGACAGTTATGAGACAAACTCATGACTAGCAGAGCATCGAACAACGTGAAACTTGAATTTGTCTACAAGTGGTGAGGGGTTCAATATTTAGAACATCGGACAATATGATGGCAAAAACAAAGTTTTTTTAAGTGTCGAGCAGTCCAATATTTTAAAAGTTGGATTCCTTACAATGGGCAATTCAATGTTTTTGATGTTGGATTGCCCTATGAATACCCAAGAAACTTTTTTTTTTGATTGTTACTCCCAATTTGAAACATTAGACCAATAGCAAAAAAAAAAAAAAAAATCTATCAAACAAGACCTTTGCATAACTATTAAATATTTATGGACCTTCCCATTGCAGCAGAAAAATAAAAGGAAAAATTACGTATATATATCTGTTATAGTTTCTGTTATTGCTAAAATACCAAATAGTTCCCGTTATTACTGGAATGTCCGTTTTTCACTTCATAACAAAATTTTTAAAAAAGACATTTTTACCCTTTTTCGGTTTTTGAATAACCAGAAATGGCTGAAATTTCGGTTGTTCAAAAACCAAAAATAAGCTCATTTCGGTTATTGAACAACCGAAAATAGTGGGGCTCGTTTGAACTTCTGGTTCAAAAGTTTGGGCGCTTCATCGGTCCACCTTGTCTTCCCTGTGAAGTTTTCTCTCTCTCTCTCTCTTACCTCTCTCACAAGAAAACCTAGTCTTTAGATTTACATGGTTTTTGACAAATTATAATTGCATTTGACAGATTTTGAAAGCATGTGATGAATTTCAAATATGTAGTGAAGGTATGTATTAAATAATTTGTTATTCGATTTTAGAAGTTTACATTGTATAAGATTATGATTTAGGGTTTCATACTTGAGTTGAAGAGGTCGATTTAGGGTTTATTTGATGGATTTCAAAGTTCCAAAAGCATGGCAAGTTGTTTAAGTGATATTTGGGGTTTTTAATAAGTGTAAATTTTTAGAACTCGAATTTTTTACAAGAAGTTGTATTGAGTTGATTACTTTTTTTTAATGACTTTGAGGAAATTCACAGAACTGTGATTGAATGCTTTGTTTTTAGAACTCAAAATTTGATGTGTTGCTCTGTTTTGAATGTTGTGCATATTTTACATTATATTCTATTGTGTGTTTTACATTATATTGTATTGTGTGTTAACTTTGATACTCTTAGATTGTTCTAAGTACAGGTTTGTGACAGATTTTAGTGATATCTTAGGAAATGGTTGATTTATCTTGTTGATAGATTGAGTAGCTTAAAAATGAAAATTTGTATGTGATTTATGATTCAAGTGCATATTTACCTTGAACATTTTGCAAATGCTTGTGGTTTTAGGAGTACATAAGGAATAAATAACTTTATACATACAGGCTTCAATATTTTGGATAGAATAATTTGTGACTTGATTTATTTGAGAGCTCATTCGATGTGTGCATTTGTGATCACCTATTTGGAGGTTTAATCTATGACTTAGCATTGTTTCATTGATTCTATATGCAAATGCGTTATGAGTTATTGGTGTCTCGATATTCATTCTTTTGTATTATCATGTTCTTTTCATAGAGTAGTACTTGTATTGGAACGTATAAGTTGAGTTGGAGAGCTCCATAGCACTAGGCATCTTTTCCGTTTAATAATAGCATGTCATTATTGTTTATTTGTTATTCAGCTAAGTTTTGCGTATGTAACCTTATGATTAATATGGTTACCATATGGGGTTTCAGTGAATATGAATCATGTCCATCTAGAAGGGGGATACCTAGGAGGTCCTCAGGACCCTAGTTTGCTGCAGCTTCATCCAAAACATGCATCCTATTTTATATAGGAAGGATAGGTATATGCATATATTCATCTGCTCTTTCCATTAGTTTGTTCTTTTTTAATAAATTGTAGTATGTTTAAACACCATACGGGAAGTACATGTATATATATTGTGACTCATATGTTGTCTATTTGTAGTATTCCAAGAAAAACAAGAAATTAGATTCGATGAAAAGACTTTTCAATTAAACGATTGGCATATAGCCGATGAGCAAGTTCAATTAGTGAATGCGTCTGGGTTGGGTGTTTTATTTATTATCCGATCAAGTCAAATTGATCATTATTTGGTCACAGCCAATGCCGAGGGGTGGCGTTCGGAGACCAATTCATTTCATTACAATATTCAAATTGGTGAGATGACACCCACATTATTTGATATTTACGACATATTGGGACTGACTGTGGATGGTGACCCTATTACATGTCATCCTATTAGTGGCCTCCGAGAGTTCATAGAAAACAATCTGGGTATATCCCCACTACAGGCAACTTGACAATCATCAAGCACTCATAGTTAAGGGCCAACTTTCACACATTGCCACCTGAACCCTATGCAGGATGTTAGATATACCTGAGCTTACATGCTCTTCCTCATCAGCGTCACCATTTTCGCAGATTCATCGGTTGCAACAGTGCCAACGAGATACTTACAATTCTTTGAGGATATTAAAGAAGCCAGCAGATATGCTTGGGTTGCTGCAGCCCTCGCATATCCTTATTGTTCCCCTGGAAAAACTTACACTTTCAAGAGAAGACATTTTAGTGGTTCAGCCACTCGTATGCAGCTAAATTATATTTTTGTATTTGACATAAGCATAATAGTTTAGACTATTTTTCAAAAAAATTTATTACTTATCATATCTTGATATAATGCAGTGCTGGTCCTATGAGCATATTATGCATATGAGGCCTATACCGCATAGTATCTCTTCAAAGATGCCTAGGGCAAAAAGATGAGAGCCACCAAAGAATTATTATGGCAATCCATATAACCTGATGCCTCCCAGTATATAAGAATTCGAAAACCTCCAACCTAATGAGGTTAGTGTGTACTTTGTCATTACAAGTTTTATTATTGATTAATGTTAGTTGTATTTAAGTATTTGTAGTTGTTTATTGACTGATTGTCGTATGTTTGATTTCATATCATATAACAGGTAATATGGAATCCTTATTTCAAGCCTAATGAGACCATTTCAGATGATAGGCGCATCGCATGCATTCGAAATCGCAATGTGCTTAACGACCCTGATATTTGACGATATTGCCGAGCCTTATATGCCAGATCATATGTGTCGGCAGTTTTAAGCTAAACATGGCAATCCAAGAAATCCTATATATATTGGTAAGAGATTTAGTAGACAAGGTAGGCAGCAAGATTGGAGAAATGTAAATTTTGACAAAATCCATCATTGGTTGACTCGACATGAGCGCATGATGTCAGGCATTGAAGTGGTTGTTGCCAATGGGTTACCCTCAGAGGAGTACAATGCCTAGTACAGCTGAGTGTCTCATCCTATAATCCATAATGTAGCTAACCCATCAAAAGATATATTGCAATATGTTAACGATGAAGAAGAAGAGGTGGCTGTTGTACATGAACCATATTATATAATGAGACCTCGAGGTTTATGAGGACCAGTTGGCATATTTATATTGACCTAAAAACTGTTTTAATTTTGTACTTACCTATTAGTTCTATAAAATTGTTTAAATATTATAATTACCTATCTTGTTCTTGCAGGTTAGTGCAGTTCAGGCTAATACAGTCATGCTAGCAGAGGCACTTGCACTTAGTCAGAAGTGGTATTCTGAAGTTTATAATAGTGTTAACAACACGTTTGAAATGCTGTCTAAGTTTGTGCTTGTGGACATGAATGATATAGAAGCCATGACGAAAAATTTACAACGTCAAGTTAATAGCGAAGCTACATATTACGAGCCCAAAAAAAGATGTAGTGGGTGACAGTAGTCAAGCTGCATAAGACCTGGCTCCATCCACACAACTTACGGTTGAGGACCCCATAAGGCATAATACGCGAAAAAAGTAGTATCAGCCCAAGACAAGGCAGCCAACATAATGGTCTTTTTAGCAATGTAATGGTCGTTTTTAACCGTTGTAATGTTATCATAATGTAATGAACTCCAGAGCAATGTAATGGTCTTTTTGGCAATAATTTGAGTGTTTTGAGTTTGTGTACATACATTTTAATTTTTTTTATTTATTTAATTAAGCTTTAATGATTATGATGATGATGTAATTTTGAGAGGTTAATGTAATGGCTTAGATGATAATGATGATGATGTACAGATATATAGTTTCCAGTGTATAGTATTGTTTATTTATCAGTGTAGAAACATTTGATTCATTTCAAAGATTTCTTTTTCTATGTTTGTAGTTGGGTCATATTACTGTTTCACTAAACTATTGGACTTTTGTTGTTAGGATTCACCAGAAGTTGAACAACCAAAAATAAGAATACAAATTCTAAGCTTCTGTCCTATTTTTGGTTGTTCAACAACTGAAAATGTTCTATCTTGAACAATCGAAAATAGGACTTCGTATTCCAAAAAGCTTTTGGAATACGCAGTCCTATTTTTAGTTGTTCAACAACCGAAGATAGAATATTTTCGGTTGTTCAGCATCCAAATGTATAACATTTTTGGTTGTTGAACAACCGAAATAAGAATGCAAATTCCAAACTTCTGTCTTATTTTTTGTTGTTCAACAACCAAAAACAAGACATTTTCGGATGTTGAACAACAAAAAATGTTCTATTTTCCGTTGTTCAACAACCAAAAAAGTTCTATTTTCGGTTTTTGAATAACCAAAAATAGGACTGCGTATTCTAGTACGCAGTCCTATTTTCGGTTGTTCAACAACCCAACCAAAAAATAGAACATTTCTGGTTGTTCAACATCCGAATATATAACATTTTTTGTTGTTGAAAAATCGAAAATAAGAATGTCAAACTTCTGTCCAATTTTTTATTGTTCAACAACAAAAAAAAAAAACATTTTTGGATGTTGAACAACCAAAAATATTATATTTTCGGTTGTTGAACAACCGAAAATAACACTGCATATTCCAGCAAGCTTCTAGAATCTGCAATCCCAAAAATATAACATTTTTTGTTGTTGAACAAACGAAAATAGGGTATTTTTTGTTGTTGAACAACCAAAAATAGAAATGTTATAGTTTTGTAATACTATTAATAGAAAATTTTGTATTTTTTAGAGTTTGTTATATTTTCTATTACGTAGAATGAGACCATTGGCCTTTGTCATATACAATTAGCACCAAAGTATGATCTCAACCTATTTTAACAAATATGTCACATTTTCTATTATGTATAATGCAAGCACTAATGCGTACATAACACCAAGTACAAAACACAAGATTGGCAATATGGAATTCAAGATCTTCATTAATTCATCAAAATGATAATTCGATACAAAATACCAAAATATAATGCACATAATGATGTGTACATAACATCCAAACGCATTATGGAATTATGATTCACTCCCTAATCGCCTATCGGTTATCTGCAAGTCCTCCTATTATGATCCACGATGCCACATAGTTTGCACTTCAAAGGCCTGATGATGGACTGTTCAGTCTCAAATATTTTTTGTTGTTTTTTTGACAAACCAGGAAGGTGTGTCATCCTTGGTGGCAACGCTGTCCGGTTGAACATACCAGTCAACTCAATATCATCCGGAACATGCCCAAAGGGAGTTTGAAAGAGCCTTTTAAAGTATTTCAATGTAAAATACTAAAGGTAGTATGCAGTGGGATCCAAGTAGATATGGTTAATAGCTGCAATTACATGACTACACAGTATGCCACAAAGTTGTTATTTTCTACAACTGCACGTCCAATAAGTTAAATCAACACCGTACTTCTTCCCAATATAGTAGATCTCAAACTGCGTATCCATGGTGGATATAACTGTGTATAAAAATATTGCTTTCATCTTTAGCAAGTCGAGTAATTCTGGGCTTTCAGTACTAGCATGTGCTCCAACTATTACCTAACTTCCTATTCTCTTCAAACATGGTCATCAATTTCACCCTTAAGTCTTTACACATTGCAATGATCAGCTTCTCTCGAGCAAATAAAATCCAAGCCTTAAATGACTTGGCTATATTAGAGGTAAGATGATTTTATCTTACCCCTGGAAAAAAGGCATCAGCCCAAGATTGGAGAGGGATATTCTTAATCCATTCATATGCTTCTGGGTCGACACATTATATATCAAATACTATTTTTTGAAATCCACCAATGGTCGTTTTACAAACAACCTTCCAAAACAGCATCAACAATAATTCAATATTTACTGACTTCTTCATAAAGCCCTTGAAGTTTTCTCCCATATGTCGTATGCAGAATGTTGGAAAACATGCGGGAAAACATTTTTTTATTGTTTCTAGCAGGCTTTTTTATCGATCTGATACAATTGTTAAGACAAACAAATTAGAAAACTCATTCAATAGCTCACTCAGTATACTTAAGAACCAGTATCAACTCTGGTAGTTTTCCTTCTCGACCACTGCAAATGTCATTGGAAAGAGCTCATTATTTACATCTACAGCAATGATGCACAATAATATGCATTGATAGTTTCCTTCTAAGAATGTCTCATCAATACCCATTAATGTCCTGTATCCATTAACAAAACTCATGATGCATGGACAAAAAGCAATAAATAGTCGTTTAAACCTGCCTTCATCTGTGTGGATGTGAACTTTGGTTCTAGGGTTGATTCTTCGGAGCTTCTCTATATATAAGGGGAGGTCATGGTAAAGGAGCGTTACGTCGACTGTTTACAAAAGATAGGGTGTAAGATTAAGATGAAACAATAATTTCTGCACATAAAAGATTTCAATAAAGCAAATTAGTTATGAAAAAGTAAATTGTAGATGTATCTATTCCTTGCAGATGGATCATCACCAATAGGTTATGTCGTTCGGAATTCCATAGATATATATTCCGGCTCTATTGCAGAGGTAATATATACAACAATACTCGAAGACTCCCCTCCCAACATAAAAGATACATCTATATCATCACTTACATCAATCAATTCAAAGCCACTAGATAGACTTGTGTTGTGGTATATAATAGTCAATTTGTTTGGACCACACGATGTTAAGTTTCCAAAATGACTTTATAGTTCCTCTAATGAACTATTATAGTTCCTCCAATGAACTATTATAGTTCCTCCAATGAACTATTTCCATTATACTTTGTAACTTTCAATTTTCCCCCTTTATAAACCACAAGTCCGTCATCTGGATTCGTCTCAAATGACCCCCCATATCGAAATACCAGTTGCACTCTCTCGGTAACCATCGTCAATACTACTGTATTAAATGAATACAAAAAATTCGTGCTACAAAAAATCAATGTGACAAGGAATACAAAAAATTTGGATATATCTAATTAATGTAGGGTTCATAAGTGTGAAGTTTTACATAATAGATCAATATAGTGTACCACTAAAAAAGTCAACTACTCAATTAACAGCAAAAAACAACAATTATTAATACAATCACAAAATAAATAACAAATATTAATACAAACAAATAAGTTGAACAATATTTACCCAAAACAACAAATACAATATAGTGTCCTACCATATATATATCAACATAATGTACTACCAAATAAATCGCCTGTTCAATAAACTATTCAAAACAACAAATATTACAAATAATTATACAAATAAACAACTTCAACAATATTTACCAAAAAATATTTATTAATCAACAATACACATTAAATAGTAATAAAAAAATATAATATTGTGTTAATTGTGACAAAATTAATCAACAATATTGACAAGAGTAAGAAAGGTATCAATCACGACCAGACAGAGAGCCAATGTCTTCAACTGTATTGGGGGACACAAAAGTTCGTAGGATACTGTATTGGGGGACACAAAAATTTTATAACCCTACATTAGGCATCTGGGATGTCGACAAAAAGTATTTATTAATCAACAAGGAAAATTATCGGTTTTTCAAAAACCGAAATATTTAAATTTTCGATTTTTGAAAAGCGGAAAATTAAAAATTTTTGGTTTTTCTAAAACTTAAAATGTTAAACTTTCAGTTTTTGAACAACCGAGATTCTAGTCATTTCGTTTATTCAAAAACCGAAAAGGGTAAAAATATCTTTTTTAAAAAAATTTCGTTATGAAGTGAGAAAAAGGACATTCCAATAATAACATAAACTATTTGATATTTTAATAATAAGGAAACTATAATAATTTTCCCAAAATAAAATGGTGCTAGCAAAAATTTTCCTCACTCCAATATAATCGAAAAATAAAACGGCGCTAGTATAATTTTTCCTCACTCACTTTTTGTCCAATAATACATGGCACCGTGGCCACCTCAAAGGGGAGGAGAGCGTTATTTTCCAATTTCCAAAAAGAAAAAGAAAAATATGTGTTTTTAATAATGAACAAATGAAAAAAGAGTGTACCTTTGCACAAAGAAAAAATGAGAAAAAGTGTGTTTTTCCACCACGCACATAGGGAGCAACCAAAGCCCTTCTAAGGGAGACATAGAGGCAGAGATTTAGGTACGGAGCAACTAAGGGTACCAATGGGCTAGGACAGCCTTGGCCCTGGCCCAGCCCTTGTCCTTGTACAGAGTTAGGCCAATAACGAATAATAAATAAATAAAAAATAATATTGAAAAAAAAAAGTTGAGCTGGGGACAGACCCGGCTGAGCCAAACCGATACTGGCCCTAACCTAGCCCTCGGGCCACATTGTGGCTCGAGCCCTACTTTTTTAGAGCCCTCACTTTTTTAAAGCCTACGGCCCCCCTGCCCATTACCAATCCTAGGAGAAAGTGAAACCCTTATCCGGATTAGGGTGAGGGGGAGAGAGACGACGGGGAGCAAAGGAATCGATCCCGGAGCTGATGCAAACGTCCCAAAATTTTTGGCTTTTTCAGGTCCAACGTTCGTTAAATAACTCCCCGTGTGGGATGTCGATTTCTCCCGGTCTCTTTCCGTCTTATTCTTTCATATTTTGGTTTGCTTCCATTTTTTCATCACAACTCTTTCATATTTTGGTTTGCATCCATTTTTTCATCACAATGAAACAGCCTTTATGTCAACGACGATCTTATCCCTCCATAATACTAAAACCAGACCAAAGAGCCTTTATGGCCAACGACGATCTTATCCCTCATAATACTTAAAAAAGACCAAACAGCCTTTGTGGTCAACGACGATCTTATCCCTCTAAAGGCCAAGGCATTCAGCAGGTAATACTATGCTCCTTCTGGAACATACGCTATATTTACTCATTTGGACCGAAGCTAATTTACAAGTATGAAATTTTGAGAATCACATTAAAATCACTAGATAATTATGTTTAAATGAAAATTTTTTATTTCTTAGTTTTTTAACCCTTAGATCTAAACTTTCAAAAAAATTAGATGGCTTCCATTCAATCTTGATGCATTTTTTTTTCAAGCCTCTACAATTTGTAAGTTCTTTTATGGGTGTGGCTTCTATATTGGAACTGGTTTCCATAAGGTTGCAAGCTTGCATCCTTAAACAAACCAATTAAGGCACACCTTTAATTTTTATTATAACATGTGATTTTTTTTGTAAAAAATTTTCAAGATCATTTGAAAATTTATTTTCAAATGTAATAATAAAATTTCAAACTTCAAAATAGTTAAAATCAAGTAGATTTATAATCATGTGAAAATCTTAAAAATGAACGGTCTAGATAATATTTTACAAGATGCACTATTTCTGATGCTCAAAATCTTTATTTTTTTTAATATTCATACACCTCGATGTCGGGATAATCAATTAAATGGTTTTTCAACCTTAAAAAAACCTCTCCCGATAGATTTTTAAGGTACGTTTTTAATTCTACATTTTTTAAGTTGTAACCTTATAACCTTTCTTTCTTTTATTGAGTAGAACCGTCCAAAAAAGATTTTGGAGATACTCTTAGATTGGATTTTGCCGAAGGGAGTAAATGAATAGTACATACTCCCTCAGGAGCATAAAATCTTTTGGCACCATCCTGTTTGCTCCCTTATTAGCAGTGCAGGGCAGTTGATCGGAGCACATATTGTCGCCAAAAATGGCTTCTGAAAACACGGTGAACTTCATCCTCAACGGAAAACCAGTAGTGGTTAAAAATCCAAGTCCTTATTCACTCTTGGGTGACTTCTTGAGAGAAGAAATGGGTCTCAAAGGGCTTCAACAGCCATGCAAGCAAGGTGGCTGTGGAGCTTGCACTGTGGTCTTGAGTTCGAGCTCCAATTTATCACCTCTGGTTGTGAATTCTTGCTTGACGCTTCTCTGCTCTGTTGGTGACATGGACGTGACGACCATCGAAGGAGTTGGGAGCTTGAAGCGTGGCCTCGCCCCCATCCAGAAGGCGGTTGTTGATTACAATGCAACCCAATGTGGGTTCTGCACTCCTGGCATGGTAAGCTTGCTTCAAAATCCTGCATCTTCAAGTCACCATTTTCTTTTGTTATTTGTCTCTCTCTTGATCACAGGCTTTTCTCTTAATTTGTCACTTTATTAATGTTTGCTTAGGAGGAATCGTGTAGTCTTTTGGTGTGATAAGTTCAGTTCAAATTTCTCCAGGGATTTTGATTGGGTGCTTGTAGTGTTTCTCTAGACCATATCACTTTCACTTGATTGATGTTTGCTCAGTTGAGTTGAGATGAAATATCGTTTCCTTCCTTTCGTAATGTTTGGTGATGCTTATTGTGTATGAAATCTATTTTCTTGAGGTAAAATAGGAATCTGTTATTTCTGAGTTGAGTCCAAATGGTTTTGTATCTTATTCTTATGTTTTTTGTATTTGATTACACTGTATTAACCGTGATTCGATTAATATTAAATGACATTTTATTTGTCTTCACATGGGCTCTTTTTCCCTCTCTTCTTTCTGCCTTTGTTAATTATGATTGTATTTTACTTCACCATTTGCTTAATTAAGCTGAAATGTTTTCCATTTTTGTGCTTGCTGACAATTAAATTTTACTTGCTTTTTTGCTCTGCTTATTATGCTTGAAATTGACAAAAATTGAGAATTGTGATATTTTACTGAAGGACACGGTTTCTATGAGTCCCCGGACTCATGTATAGAAATGCGCCCCCTCTTAATAGTGTATTTTTTAAATGGATTTTGGCCCTAATTTTTAAGTAATATATAATCTCTAAAATAGAGATTGTTAATATATAAAAATAAATAAATTTTTAAAACTAAAAAATGAAATATTGAAGTAAATATTTGGACCATAGATTTTAAATTTTTTTTGGAGGAGCCACCATTTACATCCATCTTTGAAATGGGTGGTTTATGCTTCAGGGGATGCAAATGTAGGAATGCATCACCCGACGGATATAGCACTTTCCTTTTACTGAATGTATGACATGAATAATGTTTTTTTCACTACATGCAAGTAACATGAATTCTTAATATGATACTTTCAGATAATGAGCATGTATGGATTGCTGTGCAGTAATCCAAAGCCAAGTCCTCAAGAAGTTGAAGATCAAATAGATGGTAATATTTGCAGGTAAGCTTTAGTTTAGATTGAAACACAGTTTACAGCTAAAGTTTTTAGGTTATAAAATTTCATGTGAAAGACAAAACATGTGATTGCCTAGACAAACTCGTATTCGTTAATCTGCAGATGCACGGGTTATCGACCTCTTTTTGATGCATTCCAAACATTTGCTAGTTCGAATAATCAATCAAACGGATTGCCAAGAAAACCATATTCTTGTCAAAAGCTGAGTTTGGATATTGAAGATATTTCAAGGACCTTGCCAAGAAAACTAGTGGTTTCAGGGGAAGTGGTTTTGTGGATAAGAGCACTTACTTTGCAAGATTTGTATGAAATTTTAAGGGCTGATAATCGTAAAAGAAAAGTGAGGATGGTGCGGGGGAATACTTCAACGGGAATCTATCCAAGAGGCAATTGTGACGTACTAGTTGATATTTCTCAAATACCTGCTTTATTGGAGGCTTCTCTTACGAGTGAAGGACTTTCTATTGGTGGGGGAGTTTCAATTTCAAATTGTATGTTGCTTTTGAAGCGGCACAGTAAATTGTCTAGCAGCTATGAGCCTGTATATCATCATCTTAAACGTGTAAGTATGGCATATGCTGCTCAAATTAGACCGGTGAAATGCGTATCTTTCAATTGATATCACATTTGCTTCTTTTGTATATTTCATTTAGGATGTTAGCTAGTATGCATGAGAAATAAAATGTTATATCTTATAGATTATCATAAGATTTTGTTGAAGTGAGAATTAGTCATACTCTGTTTGGTAGGTTATATCTTGTCAATTGCTGCCTGTGCTCATGAACTATTTCATTTTTAGTTTATTTTCCTT
This sequence comes from Amborella trichopoda, assembly GCF_054954075.1. Classification (NCBI taxonomy): domain Eukaryota; kingdom Viridiplantae; phylum Streptophyta; class Magnoliopsida; order Amborellales; family Amborellaceae; genus Amborella; species Amborella trichopoda. The sequence goes on from NC_142342.1 coordinate 27,635,776, forward strand.
ACATGCTTTAAATCGATGGTGAGGCATTGAATGCATGTTATGAATCTTGCAAATAATTGACTCTATATACCCATTTGAGCTTCATGTTTTTCGCTTCTTCTAGGTTGCAACTCCCCAAATTCGCAATTTAGGATCTGTTGTGGGGAACTTGATGATAGCACATGAGCACAAAGATTTCGTTTCCGATGTTGCAACAATCCTAATGGCTGCAGAATCAAGGCTTGTCATACATTCAACTTCTAATGAAGTCGAAGTGGTCGCAGATTTGGAGCAATTCTTTAAAATGGATATGGAAGACAAGGTTATTTTGAAGATAATTGTTCCAATATTGTCTGCTGGTTCTCATTTTGTGACAAAAAAAGTAGCATTGAGACAAGCAAATTCTCATGCCATAGTGAATGCAGCATTTAAAATTGAATTGGATCAGAAAACTGGTAATTATTTCTCTATTTTCTTTTTCTTTGAAATATTTAAGTTTTTCCATCAGTATATTGGGTGTGACTATGCATTCTAATTTGCAGTGGATCATGAATTGATACCATCCAATCTTTGTTTTTAACTATTTGCAATTTCCTGCATACACACTTCCGTGTTTTGATGCTACAAATCTTTGGCCAGAAGAAAAACATCTGTGTTTAACATGCATTTAAGAAGTAAGAAAGAAAAGACTTTGAGCCTTGGAATGGAGAGGATTTGGTCCTTATGGGCTTAAGTGTTAAGTTATTGGATGGGATATGTGATGGATCATATACTTCTAATGTGTTTTGCTTTGATGACGGTGGGGTCGATCTTCTTTCTCTTTGGTTTCCTTTGCTTTTTGAAGCCCAAGCATGAGAGAGCCATTGTTAGTGAATATTGGAGAGTTTCAGTTAGGGGCCGTTTGGATGCCTGGAAATATATTGTCTGTGAAATATATTACTAGCGTAATACATTACTGTGTAATACATTACCTGCAAATGGCTTGTTACTGTTTGTGTAGCATTTAGATGCAACCTAGGAAACACATGGCTACTTTGGCTATGTCTGAAAGAAATATGAGAAATGCATTACCAATATTTTACCAGCACTTGCCTATAAACTGTTATTTCTTTCTTTTTTTTGTCACAAAATTCTACTGAAATGCGGAATTAAAGTCATCACATCATTCCAAAATGATTTTCTAATAATATCATCACCATTCCAAAAAGATTTTCTAATCATAACTTGTACCATTCTAAAGTCATTATCACACAATTTCTTACTTATTTTGCATGCCTTCGGCACTTACATGGAATCACACGTCTTCTAACATGATTAGACTTTGATTTCAACATGATAAGTCATTGAAATAATATGATTGGAATAACATGTTTTTATTGTGATAAGCTTTATGTGTATTTATTTTTTATAGAAGTCTTTCAAATGTCTATCTATATAATTTCAAATAAACAATAAATTTATGATACCAAATTAAAAATCTTTATGGTACAAGTTAAAAAATGGAAAGAAGTTTGATTAGTAAACTAGAAAGTTTGGTAATTGCAGTAGAAAAATTTAAGGTATTGGAGGAAACTAAAGAGGTATCTTATTTCAATTGAGCTTTTACCAATCTCTTGTGAGGATTATGTTGGGTGAAATTTTTTATTATAATTGTGTTGTGTAATTTCTTATGTTCGGTGAAATTTTTTATTATAATTGTGTTGTGTAATTTCTTTGACTAGATATGCTAAGGAGAGAGGAAGAATGGAAAAAGTACAGATGAGAGTCTAAGGAGAATGGAAAAAGTACAGATGAGAGGGAGAATGGAAAAAGTACAAATTAGAAAGTAAGGGGGACTAAAAAAAATGATGAGAGGAAGGGCTTAAAGATAAAGGGGCTTGAAAAAAAAGAAGAAAAATTATAAATGAGAAGAAGGGGCTTAAAGAAAGAGGGAGCACCTTATGCATACCAGTTATTAGGGTTGAAGAGAGAGGGGTCGGGCTTAGAGAGGGAGGGAGCTCGTATGCAAATCGAGTAGGCAGGTTGGCATTTTATTAAACTGGGATAGGGTAGAGAGACGCCTGCGAAAGATTTCTAAAGATTACCCGTCAAGCGAGTAATAGATTTTTCACCTTTCACCACACTTAATGTATTCATGGGGAAATCTCAGGTAATCTCTTTCAATTTCTTTACTATAAAGTGTACCCAAACAGTGGAAATGTCATATTTCCTCATAATCGATTGTCATGTAATAGATTTCCAGGTACCCAAATGGCCCCTTAGTGAATATGGTGATGCATTTAAAATAGAAAAGCTTTTGATGAATGGTCTGATTGAGATATGATCCATCTTCTGAGTTATCGGGTGACAGATTAGCCTTGGAACTAATGTCTGCTAGTGTATCCTGTTGCTAGTTTTTACATTTCTTGTTTCTGTAATAAATCAAAGTGCAACTACCTTTTTTGACCTAGGGATATGTCCTGTTGTAACCAGGGCCATTTAATAGTGCTTTTGTGAATTTTCAGGTCATAAGAGTTGGTTGGAGTTGTTGGGTTTGTTGATCTGGTTACACAAATTGAATCTGTGTAGGAATGTGCCCAAGAAGTTCATTTTGTTATGTGGAAATATTATTCCTTTAAATGCATCCCCATGCATCTTGACATACTCTTCTATATGCTACACCTCTATGATACACCAGTGTTATCCATATGAAAGATAAGGTCTTTAGAGGTATCCATAGTACCAAAAAAGAAAAAAACTCTTGTCTATAAATCGCCTGAGGCTTTTTTTCTATTTTTCTTTTCGGGGTGCGTCTGTCTCCTTTGTTTGTCTTTTTTAGTATTACTTTCAAATTTCTTTTTAAAAATTTTTTATGTGACATGTTTACTTCTTTTCTTCACTAAAAAACTGGAAATAGAGATATAGAGATAATAATGACGAGACAAATGTTGAAGCAGATAAGGTTTTTTTAGTAGTTTGAAGCAGATAAAGTTGATTAGTAGTGAAAGGATTTCATTGAAAATAGAAAAGATGGATGGGGAGAGAGTGAAAAAGGTACTTCTAGAAAGAAAAAAACTGGATTTTTATGTAATTCCTTAGGCTGTATATCATTAAAAAGAAGGTATAATTATGATTCCTTTGGTTTCTCACAAATTTGATTATGTTATGTTCATTCGTATGGACTTAGGATAAAAATATAGGCGCACTAGAAATGAGTACATGAGATGGTTCGCTTTGATGGTGCTGAGGCCGATCTTGTTTCTCTTTGGTTTCCTTTGCCTTTTGAAGCCCGTGCATGACACGGCCATTGTTAGTGAGTGTTGCAGAGTTTCAGTTAGTGAATATGTTTAAGATAGAAAAGCTTTTGACTTTTGAGGAACGGTCTGGCTGCGCGATGATTCATCTTCTGAGTTATCAGGTGACAGATTGGCCTTGGAGCTTTGTCTTCTCGTGTATTCTGTTGCTAGTTGATACATCTCTTTGTTTCTGTTAGAGATCAAAGTGCAGCTGTTTTTCTCACCAGGGTTTATGTTTCCTATTGTAACAAGGGCCATGTAATAGTGCTTTTGTGAAGTTTCAGGTAATAAGAGTTTGGTCGGAGTTGTTGAGTTTGTGCGCATGCATGGTCTGTTTACATTGTGACCAAGTTGAATCTGTATAGGAATGTGCCTAAGAAGCTTAGTTTGTTATGTGGAAAAATTATCTTAGTTTGTTATGTGAAAAAATTATCTCTTTGATTTCAGCCTCACTTGTCGTGACATACTCTTCCATATGCTACACCAGTGTTATCCATATGAAAGACAAGGGCTTGAGAGATATCCATAGTACAAGAAAAAAATATCCATAGTACAAGAAAAACTTTTATTGATAAATCTTTGGAGGTTTGTTTTTGTTTTTTCTGCTCTGGTTCTCATTTAGGTGTCTATTTTATTGTTGTTTTCATTTCTTTCTTTTTTCTTAAACAAAAATTAGGTGACATGGTCACTTACTTTTCCCAAATAAAAAACTGGAGACAGAGATTATGAAGCTGAATGATAAAGAGAGAAATGTTGATGCAAATAATGTTTTTTTCGGTAATTTTAAGCAAACAAAAATGATGACTAGTAAATCCAAGATTTCATGGAAAAAAAGAAAAAATGGATGGAGAGAGAGAGAGAGTGAAAAATGCACTTCTAGAAAGAAAAAAAAATGGATTTTATCAAATTCCTTAGGCTGTTTATCATTAGAAATGGTGTCCAATTATGCTTTCTCACAAATTTGTTTCTGTCACGTTCAAGATGGACTTAGGATAAAATATAAGCACTAGATATGAGTATGTGGGGAACATCTTTAGATGAAAACACAAACTCCTAACTCACCCAACGGTGCCCCTCCCCTCCCCTTCCCCAACCCCACCCCTGGAAAATAAATAAATAAATCCCCCACCGCCAAAACAACCACCACACACACACACACACACAAAAAGTTAAGGAAAATATAATTCTCAACTAATAATAAATGAAAATAACATGAATGACTCTAGAAAAATGGAACATTCACATTCAAATGTCTCAAAAATATGATACTACAACATTGCCTTGTGTATCATTCTTCATAAAATTAAGGTTCCAATAGCACAGTGTAGGGGTTGATACCTATCCTCTCTGTTTATATGTTAATTGTTAAATTTCTTTGACCTTTTGTTTATAGGATACTAAAAAATTTTGCATTTATTTGTTCAGGTTTAGTGTTGAACTTGCCAACTATTGTTTATGGTGGTATCATGCCATATCCACAACGTGCACGGAACACTGAAAAACAACTTATTGGAAAGTCTTTTTGGGATCCGAAGGTGATTAAATTCTTCTTTGCATAACCCTGCTGGTAATTATTTAATTGTATAGTACTGTTCCAACTTATCTCACACAGCAAATATATTTAGCTTGATCCAATTGTTACTTTTAGAAGTATTGAAGTGGTTTACATTGAATATGTATTGCAGTGGTAAATGGATCATATTTATTGTTTCCTTGAAACTGTCTAAGATACTGCATATAAATTCTACATATGTTTTCTTGATTGAGTGATTTACTTGATTGTTTGACTTGTAGTAACTTTATGGTGAATTCTAGCTGTCGAGCTGATGATCTCAAGTTTGATCTTAACGAACCAAACAAGGGAAAATTATGTACGGACACTATTTCAACGCGTTTCAATGGGTTACATTTTTCCAAATATTATGCAGAGACCACCCCCCACTTGCTGCATTTTTTTTTCCATTGTTGCCCGTCTGTCCAGTATTTCCAACACCGGACAGGTGGGATATCCCCCATTTTTTAATTTTAATTCACCATCTGTTCGTTATAACTTACTTCAAACAACCACTTCTTTGGGCCTATTCGGTTTTTTAATGTCGTACAGCCAAGTTCGTTGGGTGTCTGACCTTTTCAATACCGGATAGGGGCGTGTTTTTATAGGCTGTATATTAGACTTCCCAGGTCCCCTTCACCACCCAAACACGCTGCCCTCTCTCTCGCACCAACCTCCTGTTGATCTCTGCCCTTGCCCTTTTCGCCCTCCAATATCTCCACCCAAATGGCACTGCAAAAACACCATCCAAAATACATTCAAAAAGCTCGAAAAGCCTGAAGTCTCCCTTTAATCCCAAAAAAGACTCACAAAACACAGAGAAGGTGAGCCTCTTCTTAGAATCAAAGAGTTTTACAGAGTTCCCATCTCACCAGTGCGTCTTGAGAGTGGCTGAAACCTGTCCACAAGTTACAAACATGGAGAGATTCATGCCATGCTCGAAGGCAGCCTTGATGAGGATATACATAACCGCAAGAGACAAACTAAAAACCATTTGACAAAGAACAGGGCCATATCCTCCCACTCCCATCTCTCTATAAAACATCTCACTTTCTCTCTCTCTTCCAATGCTGGGCCTCAAGTTGGAGAGATGGGATATCCCTTTTTCTCTCAGGTCTTTCACCATTTTATAGTGGCAATAATAAACCATTTGACAACCGATGTCAATGAGATGCGATAGAATCCCCTCCCTCTCTTTCTTCTTTTTGTTAGTCCTGACTCTTGGTTCCTACTGTTACTGGTCTCCGGTTGGTGAATCTATGATTACTCTCTCTCTCGTTCCCTTTTGTCACAAATATTATCTTCGAACCACGTGGCCAGCCAGGTGTGATTTAGGTTCCAAGTCATACCCGCTATTCATGAACTTGTTTGGACCGCTTAAATGCAACAAATTCAAATGGGTTGATGGGTCAGTGAAAACACACCTCTATCCAGTATTGACAATGCCGGACACCCAACGAAGTGGGTTGTCCAACATTAAAGATACGGAACAGACCAAGAGGAGTGGCTGTTCGGTGTTGGTTATAATGGATGGATGGTGAATTAAAAAAAAAAGAAAAAGAAAAAAGTGTGGTACTCTACCTGTCTGGTGTTAGAAATGCTGGATAGAGGGGCAATTATGAAAAAATAAAGGGGCCACAGGTGGGTTGTGGTCTCCACGTAATGTTTGGGAGAATGTAAACCATATGGTAATAAATGCGTTGAGATAGGGTCCATACGCAATTTCCCACCAAACAATATCATTTGTTAGTTTTTCCAAATTGTGGTGACAGTAAATTTTGTTGATACTCTCTTTCCAAGCTTCAATAAAATTAGTAAGCTTCCGAGATAACCTGCAAGAAATAAATTAGAGCTCAGATTTGGTGATGGTTTGAGCATGGAATTATGGCCGTATTTCAGGATTCATTATACTATGAAGTTATTGAGATTGTGGGAGTAATCAAATATTAAAAATTTATTGCAAAGAAAGAGATCAATGATTCAATCAAAGAACTAAACCCACGTAAAATAAAGTGACCTTTTTTATATAATAACATTATTTGATCTATATCACTGAAACTATTTACATAGTACGATGTGTATGCCTCGCAGGTTTTTGAGAAGAGTTTGCTTGAATTACATAAGGAGTTGGTTGTAGATCCTTCTCTTGGACGCCCCAAGTACCGTTCTATGTTAGTGAATCACTTCTTTTACACCTTCGTACTTTCAACCTATCCTAAGAATGCACTCCCTCATGAGTTTTTCTCGGCTGTGGCCCAGGTATGAAACAATTGAAATTTTTGCTGCCTAGTTTTAGATTGTGATTAATATATTGAACCTGATGCTTTCAGGAAATTCGTCCTATTTCACGAGGATCTATAAGTTATGGATTGGTAAGAGCTTGGCAGTTTTAGAAGGGCGAATATATTAGGTCACTCTGTGTAATAAAATGATGGATGGTGTTGCAGTTGGGGGAGAGAGAGTGGGACTCATCAGAACAAGAAATAACCCCAATGGTGGATCCCACCCTATCATCATCACCCATCATTTCATTGAATGGGTGATTTTTTTTTTCATTGACTGCGTGATTACTCAAATGAACTTTGGTTTCCCAAGTCCATTGGTATTCTATACATCCTTTGTGAAATATTAATGTGTCTGCATCTATATGATAATTTCTTGAACTACTTTTCATTATTATCTCAATTATCGATGGATGTAATTAGGGGGATCCTTCTGAATACCCGGTATCACTGGCACTTCCAAAAATGTCTTCAGCTGGCCAGGTAAAATTTCACATTCCCTGAGATTCCTCCTATTCTGTCATTAACCTGCATTTCTGGTTGTCCGAAAGGATTCATCAAATATTTCAATTAAAAAATATGCATGTGTTATCTCAAATATTTCAATTTAGTGTAAAAAAGCAGCTTTCTTCTTAAAAACTCATCATTACCCTTTGTGGGTTTCATACTTTTTGAATTTTTACATGTTTCGTTGTATCTGACCTGCTAATGACATCATTGCATGGCGACTGCATCCAAATTCCATAAATTTGAATGAAAGTAAATGGATAGGAGGAATAGCTAAATTCTTAACATAATAGCAATGGATTAATTTTGCGGCTTTTATATATATCGTTCACATCACATCAATAATGTGCACAGAGTTAGATTAGATCTCTTTCAAAAATTTGAAATACCTCATTGATGCTTTCTGTGGAAAAGATGATACTTCTGTTTCAAGAGAATCGCGTATTTCTCATGTTAATTTTCTAGGGCTATGCTGGAGGAAACATTCGTTCAGTATGAGCCATTGTCTTTGTTACATATGATTAAGAATATAAAATGTCTTTATTGTTTTGTTAGATCATTTAACTTTCTAGTATGAGTTATTTTATGTGCAGCCATGCTAAACAAAAGTCATGAACATTGCCTGATAATGTACAATTGTGTGAGGAATCTGTTTAATTTTTAATCCATTGAACACAAATACATATGATTATCTAAATGAAACATATGACCAGCTGTAAATAGATGGAAATAAGCAATGTCTTCCATAACTTCTGAAATACCCTCATCATACAACAATAGTATTTCTATCACTTCCATCAGGTATGTTTTGAGATTTGATATTCAGGTCATGCTTTGAACTTGGATTTTTTTCTTTTTCCTTGGAGCTGTTGATTGATTCTGAATTTTTGTGAATTTTTATTTCAGGCAACAGGAGAAGTTGAATATATGGATGACTTAAAGTTTAGTAGCTTACATGCTTCTTATGTGCTGTCAACTGTTTCTAATGCCATCATTGAGAACATTGATGCTTCAAAGGCTCTTAAATTAAAAGGCGTAGTTGCATTTCTTTCTGCAGCAACAATTTCTGCCGATGGATTCTCCAACTATGTGAGGTATGCTCTTCATTGCAAAGAGAAACCCTCAGTTGTTTTGAAAACCTGGCCACTTGAATGTTTTCCATGAGGGGAACGAGTTACTTTCAATCTTGCTGGTGCATGGACCTTTCTTCTGAACCAGTCATTAGAAAGCCGGACTAAGGTGGGGACTCTCTAGGGTCTCAAACGAGTCACCTGGGCTGGCTCGAGGAGTCTGAATCATAATGGGAGTTTTTAATAAAAAAATACTAAACAAAATGGAAGACTCAGGTGATTCCAAGGTTTTGGCCCGGAATCGCCTGGCTCCCTCAGTGACCTTTTAATCACTGTTCTGAACACTAAACTGAAACTAATGAAATTAATTGAAAAACTGAAAGTTTCAGACTGAAAAATGGACTCTGGTATATCAACTCCTTGGTGTCATGATCATCCATTGAAATGGTTAACAGTGATGGACAAATGGGACTCACCATCACAGGACATGTTCCCAATGGTGGTCTTGCTTTCTATCCATCACCATTCATTTCATTCAATGGTGAATGGTCTATGGTTCTCAATGGTTCATTGGATTGCAGTATATTTTCCCAATGGTGCGAAACACTCTCTTATCACTGTCCATCATTCCATGGATAGTGATGGCCCCAATGAACTACGGGTTTCCATAATTGGTAAGAGATTATAGTATGCTTTTCCTTTGTTTCCTCTTCAAAGTATTCTTGTTTTTTCCCTTGCTGGTTATGCTTTATTGTGAAATTCTCCTTATGATTGTCATCTTTAGATGATCTTTGTGGCCTATTGTAGTGATTATGAGACTGTTTTTGCTGCCAATGAAGTTCAATATTATGGCCAAGCTGTTGGCTTAGTCGTAGCAGAATCTAAGGTGGGGGCTTCATAACTGACATCTTCATTTGCTTTGTTCATTGAAAACTTCTTGGTATTGATTCTATTTGTAGAACAACTCATTTTTTACCTTCTTGATCTAGTATTGTTCCCATTATTATTAAAAACAAAATTCTCTTAAACCTTTAGCCCATGTTACTGTTCTGTTACCTTGAATGGGGAGTTTGTGTCAAATTTTTTAGTGACTAGTGTTATAACTTGAGGCATTTTTTTCTTCTTTTTTTTTTGATGTTGTAACTTGAGACTTTTTTTCTTTTTTAGTTATCTTCTCTATATTGCCATTTGAAGACATTTCCTCTCTATATTGCCATCTGACGAGATTTCCTTTGTGGGGGGGGTAATAAGCTGTAAGAATTATACATTTGCACTCTTGGGGACTTCAATATGGTTAGAAAATGGAAGGGGTCTCGTTTGTTGTTCCATTTGGGACTTGTTGTTATGTGACCAATGTATCAAGTAAGACAAAAAATGCCTTGCATGTTTGTGCGGTAAAATTGTTTTAGTAATCTAGTTGTTTATTTAGGATAAAAACTTGGATGCAACTTAGTACTTAATCGTGGCCATGCTTAACTAAGCAGAATAAATGGAAAAAGTTTGATGTCTTTTGAACCAACGTTCTAAATTGATAACCCAAGCAGTTGAGGTGCTCTAATGGTGATTCTTTTCATATTTGCCAATTTGGAAATTCTTGCCCATCCAGTGTGATTAATGAAATCCTTCGAACGTTGGGCAGATTGAACTAAACTTTAAGACTACTAGCAGGTTTGAAAAGTGGCAATGTAGAATCTCAAGTTGTAAATTCAAAATTTTATTTCTTTCTATGCTGGAAATTCTACTTACAAGTGCCACAATTACAACAAGGTAAGCCTGCTACAATCTAAGTGTAAGCTTTTGTATTTGGGGTTCTATACAGTCTCACGCATTTCATCTGACCTTTATCTTCTTGATTAGGCTTCTTTTTTCCAAATTTCCAAGGTCCACTTCCCTTATTGTTTATAGGAGCTAGTGAGGCTGAAGCAAGTTGATTGACTACTTTTTTTGGGTAATTAGTTGATGGACTGCTTGAGCAGGCCACATGATGCTTTTTCTACTCCTCATTTTTGATAAAGGAATATACCTGGTTGAGGATGGAAGAGAATCCCTAATGAGTATTTGAAGCCTAGGTAACTCAAACTCGGGGTTCAATCCCGCCAAGAACTAAAAAATACAGTGTTTCTCTAGAAAGTTCTTGTATTTTTCCCCATCTTCATAACAGGTTGACTTAAACAACTGGTAATGGTCCAACTCCTACGTACTATGAAGGAGAAATATGCAGCAAGAGACCTCTCCCCCTATCGAAGATGGGATATTTCCTATCTTAGTAGATACACTGGAGCCAAATTTTTGCTTTGGGAGTATGTTTGATATACTGAGTCCCAAATTTCTCCTGTTGTTTGAAGGAATAAGATGCTCGTTCTAATCAATGGTTGCAAAGAGTGTAATAACTAAGACATTACGGTCAGATTTTGAGTTTCCCACTTTTCATGTGAGGAATTTGTCTCTTTGGGTTCAAGAATCTTGCATTAATGTAACCCCCAGATTTCCCCTTCCACTAGTGAGCAGTTTTGCCGATTGTGACTAATCTAAATAATTTATTCTGCCGATTGTGGCTAATCTAAATAATTTATTCCATCAAGTTTGATAGCCATAATCTTTGTCCAGGACTCCAGGTTTATCTCCATGGATACCCCTATGGGAGGTCTCACCTAGACTCAATAGATGTATAGGAGTCACTAATACAGCAGTAATAGACATGCCAACCACAACGCAGGTCGTACAAACTAAGAAAATTTGCTAATCAATCAGAAACTTAAAAACACGCTACTTAACACAATCAGCAACTCAAGTTCACTTCCCACAGGGGTCCAAGACCATCCATACAACAGATCTCGATAATGACGTAGTCTCACAATTCAAAAATATGGGTGTGACATACAACATCATCAAATCATCCAACCAGATCTAGTTTTTTTAACTTCATTCTACCCAGTTCTAGAGTTTTTAAGTTATCGCAACCAGATATGAGGTTTTTATTTGAAAATCAAAAACTTAAAATCAGGGTTTTAAATTCCATTCTTGCTTTTTTAGATTTAGGGTTTCTGACCATGCGGCTAATGGAGACCCTCGCATGGTTAGTAGATGTACCATTTTGCAAGAACAATGCCAAAGTCTCCTGCTCTAGTACCAAGTTAAAATATACAACAGAAAAGAAGAAGACGAATGAGGGAGAAGAGGATAGAGAGAGAGAGAGAGAGAGGAGAAGAGAGAAAGAGAGAGGAAATCACATTTCACATTGAGGCAAAAAATAATAGAAGATAGGGAGTCATGCTGGTAACCCTTTTCTTCTAATATTATATTATTAATATTTACTCGTATACAATGATGTCTTTTAATCCGACCTCAATTAGTTGGGAGAAGGCTTTGATGATGATGATACAACTATATCCTCTAGTGAGGGTAAAGACAAATAAACCCTTAAGGACTTAAATACAATAGAAAAGAGTATGAACTTTAACGTTCACAGCGTTGCTTGTCCAGTCTGGATGTAATAACACCGCTTGAAAGCATTGTTTGTACTTGGTGTGATAAAACATGAACTGAAATGTCTTTGATAGGACAGATATTTTAAGCTGACATTTTTTGTTTCTTTGGTTACATATCTTTTTCTTTTCCAGTTGTTTTCTTTCTCGGCTAGTTATCTTCTTGTTTCTTTCTTTTTGTTTTTGTTTTCTTGGGACTACTTATTTAGATTGGAAAGCTTTTGTAGGCTGTTGCTGATAAGGCTGCTGAGATGGTTGTAGTCAGATACAAAAACATCATGAAGCCTGTTCTTACAATTGAAGATGCCATCAGTGCCAACTCATTCTTTGATTCCAGATCCATTGATTTCACGAAAGGTTAGTTTTTGCAGAACATATTGTGCTCCTTGCTGTTGAATCAATTGATGTGGCTTGAGTTACATTGATTTATACTTGTGACATTTAGCGGTAATGTCATGATTGTGAATTATGCTGCTTAATACACAGTCCAAAGGACTTTTTCGTAATATAAAAGTCACTAGATTGGGTTTGTATTGGTTTTGGATAAATGAAAGTCACTAATTTTGTGTTTGCTCATTTATAAAAGACTGTTGAACAGCAGATAATTTCTTGAAAGCAATGATTTATTTGATTTATTTACTGTGTAAATCAGGAAACGTCGACATTGCATTTGGAAATTCTGATTTCATTCTTGAAGGAGAGGTATAGAGAACAGGCTGTATTTGAAATTCCATTTCTTATTAGGCATTAGATCATTAGGTTTCCAAAATTTAAAAATGATTTATTTTCAAGATAAGGAACATTGGCAAGCTTTTTCAATAGCAAGAAAGCTGCGCTTTTAGCGATAACAGTGATGTTTGTAACTTAAAAGTTGAATTTTACAGGTCTATGTTGGGCATCAATACCATTTTCATCTAGAAACACAAAGGGCATTATGTATTCCTGGTGAGCAAGGATGCATGGACATATACTCCTCAACTCAGAATCCTTCTCTGGTAAGTACTTTTAAATCATTGAACTGTAATCTGGTTGATTTTACTGAAACAGATATTTTATTCTCATAGCTTGTATCACTTGTTTTAGGTTCAACAATGCGTCTCTGTGGCTTTGAACAGGCCACAACACAAGATCACTGTGAGTCTCAATATTTGTGCAGAATATTTCAACTCTTCTGCCTAAATTCATCTTAAAATTACATTAGAGTTCTTAAGAGAAATCATACACAATCTAGGGTACTATAGAAAAAACAGTCCATTGGGGTCACCCTGTCCATTTCAATGGACTCTTTGGAGATAGTGGGACCTACCATGGGGGTCAGAGCTTGTTCTGTTCCACTATCTCCATGACCATCAATTTTATTAAGCCACTTCCCAATCGAGTATGGTTTTTATGTTATCCAATACTTTCTGTTTGTCTAATTGATTTCACTGTTTCCTCTAAATATGCTATAGGTCAATGCTTTTTTTTTTGGGTGAATGCTATAGGTCAATGTTAAGCGTGTTGGAGGTGCTTATGGTGCAAAATTGAACAGAACGCCTCCTGTTGCTATGGCATGTGCTATGGCTGCTGATTTGCTTCAAAAACCTGTTCGTCTCATTCTTGATCTACGAGCAAATATGCAGGTTTCTTCGTCACCATCTCAACTTGTGATTATGTGCATATGAAAACCGGGAAAGGTATCATAACATAATAGACTAAGGACCTCAGTCCATTACTCCATTTGGGTTAATGTAGTCCAATAAACGGATGGATGATGATGGAGAGAGAGTGAGGCCCACCTTGGGTTTCAATATTGTTGATGGCTCCCATTGTCTTTCCATCTCCATCCATCATTTCGTTGGATGTTGACCCAATGGATAGTGGGTTTCCGTAGTCCATTGTATTGGATTATACTTTCCATAAGTTCAATTCAGAAGTATCACACCAAATATATATGCACTACTTCCATGTGTTTGTTAAGTCTTAATATGATTACTGGTGCCATGCCTACTGTAAAATCAATCTGTAGCTATTCTTTAGTTGTACACGGACTGGTTACCTCTCTGCCTCCTCAGCACAAACTTGAAGTGGTACATGTGATATTTTCAATATACATAACTGAAATGGCATTGTATAGGATTGATTTGTCTCTCTGCTTATAGGTTGTTGGGTGCCGTAGTCCATACTTATGCCAATATAAAGTTGGAGCTAGAAAGAATGGGCAAATTACTGCAATCCAGATGAAAATTTTCAATAACCAGGTTTCTTTCATTGCCATCCTGGTTTGCACAACTTATCAATGGTGTGGATCACATTCAAATCAAACATGTATTTTAAGATTCTTAACTGAGAATCTACAAATAAACTAAACAACTCAAGATTTCTGTTCTATACTACGTTCCACTTTTTAATGAAGGTGATTGGAATTTAGTTTTGTAATTGATTGTTTGAGAAAACTCTTTCTGGAGCCTCATATATGTCAGAAACGTATTCATAGTTCATTTCTTGCATCTAATACAGGGTTCGCACTTCGATTTTGAGTACCCTGATCTCAGTGGTCTCACCTCGTTTATTGATGGTTGTTATAATGTTAGAAACTGGAAAATTGAAGGAAAGATAGCCCGCACGAACTTGCCGGCATGTACTTATATGAGGGGGCCTGGTAAGTATTCTCAAGTTTGGCTTGTTGCTTGTGTACTGCCTTGTTAACTATATTAAAAATGTGGCCATTGCTTTTCATTTATATGAAGAAGAAAGAATTGTTAATCTTAGGTCAAATATATCAGGCAGCACCTGGAGCTCTTCCTATGATTATGAACATGGTCTAGTTGAGCTCATTGGGATATTTGAGAAGATTCTTGAAGTTTACAATTACTGGGTCTGGTGGAGTGCACCGATAGTCACTTTTCTTGACCTATTGGTACCGATCCACTTCTAAAAATTTTGTTTTCAGCTTAAAAAAATGTTTTTGTGACTTTTAGAAAAAATTTCAGAATTTTTAAAATCATTTTAGATGTATAAATCCCTAAAAGGGTAATGTTCTAAAATTCTTGGGGTCTGTTAGTGGGACACATGTGGAGATGGCCAAGCTCCAACACATGGGGGACCCACATGGGGTGGAACCTGGGGCTCACATGGGCCACATGCCCCATGCTAGGTGGGACGCCCCACATGGAGGATGAGGTCTCCATTTGTTTGGGAAACCTCCCCTGAGAGATTTTGTGAGAATATTATTTTTAGTTTTTGTTGGAGAGAATCTTGAGAAAATCTTTGAGAAATATTTTGTGGGACTAGAGGATATTTTGTGTTTGGAAAATGTTCTTTCAATCTTTGAATTTGACCAAATCATTTTTACTCTAAATTCCTACAATCTCTTTGTGAGAGAAGAGGAAACTTTAGTCAAAATAGAAGATGAGATTTGACTGGTCTTATCCTAGGTTGACTAGAAGTGGATGTCAGCCAAAGATTCAGGGGATAAGGTTTCTGAATTCCTTCTTATTTCATGATGATTGAGTTTTTGGAGTTGGATGGCTCATTTTGTTTCTATCACCTAATAGATTATGTAGGAGTCCTACATTCGAGAGGAATTCTAATTCAAAAAGGCATACTTGGACTCCCTTGGAAGTTACAAATAGAGGGCGCCCCACCTCATTCTAGCCATCTCAATTTCCTTGTCTCTTTCTCTCCTCTCTCTTCTCTATTCTGTCCCTAAGGGAGTGGCATGCAATCCCCTTGTTAACTTGGGGTGGCATGCCCATCTAAAGGCAAGACAGAGGGGCACACCCGGCCCACTTAGTTAAAGGGAAGCGCCACTAAGGTGGCATGCCCTAATAGTCTCAAAGGGATATAGAAAACTCTAAATCTAGCCTATGCTCTCTAAACCGTGAGAATTAAGCAAGGCCATTAGGATCAGTGTGTGCCACCAGTCAAGTAATCGGCAATGGGGTGTATCAAGTCCTAAGGGTGTGACCCTAGGCAAAGTCAAGTAAGTCTTCCCGACTGATATTGGTTTATTTTTCAGTCATTATTGCAAAAATTTATTGCAATTTCCAGGAACATTATTTGTAATAGAATTCTCAGTTAAAGTTTGTATTCACCCCTTGAATTAAGTCATATTTAGTTGGCTGCAAAAAGAAATATCCTAGGTTATATTTAGTGTTCTTTCTCTCATTTAAAGCATTTTTTTTGTGGTCCATGTAAGTGGAATTCAATTATTAATAAAAAGAAAGGAGAATACTTTTTATTTTATTCCCTTGAATTCCACGTGGTCCTTTCTTTCATCATGGTCACCATAATCAGCTGCCAAACCATAGTTGTTGGATCGGGAGCACAATCGGGATCGAAGTGGGGATTGTGAAAGGCTGGAAGATCCCTATGGTTGGTAGTGTCTTTCATACAATCCGTATGTTAGGAATTATAATCAACAAATGTTAGGGATCTTGATCCCAACCTTTCGGGGATCTCAGACCCAAACTTTAGGGATCTCAATCCCAAGCTTCAGGGGATCTTGCTTCCAACTTTAGAGAGTATATATAGTCTAGTCATCAAGTGATACAAGTATACTAGAAGTAAAGTTGCATTTTAAGTTGATTATAAATAAAGAAAATCATCAATTTGGTTGTTATATTGGTCTTTAAGGTGGGGATCGAGATTCCAAAATTTAAGAATCGAGCCCCTTTCTTGAAGCACCGGATCAAGATTCTGGAGAGGGGCCACCTAGTTTCAAAGATCCCAACAACTATGAACACACCCAGAGCCCAATAGCACACTGGTTCAAAAACATTTCCCAAACAAGTTTCTTGATAAGCTATGGAAGGTCTCACTCTCTACCATAATATGGGCGACTCGTAAAGAAAGGAACTGATGAGCAGAAGAGAATCAGAATCATTCCATCCAAGCACTACTGAGGGAAATTGCCTGGAAAATCTGAGGTTGTATCCCAAACTCCCACACGGCACCTTTGAGCATTAACTACACGCTTCTCATTTACAAGAGATGGGATTTGTCCCCGTCACACCGAGAGCTTTGATTCCTTTGATTATGTAATTTAAGATGCAATGAGGACACTTGTACATTGTGAGCTTGTAGAGAACGCTTTGCACTTCAATCTTGTTCTTGTATGCTTCCTCAGTAAATTTTTCACACATTAATATATGGGCCGGTTGCCTGCTCAAATCCCAAACTTTGTGAAAAAAATTATGGTGGGCTTCAGGTGCTGTCTTAATAAATTTCATAGCTGTCTTGACAAATTCCCTAGAACTTATCGCTCTAAATATTGGAACTGCATAAAACGAATTTAAGAATTAAAGTTGGTGTTCATTTGAGATAAGCCTAATATGTTACCTTCTAAATTTTAATGGCCCACTTCCTTCATAATAACAACGTATTGGAAATTTGCATGAATGTGAAATAGTATTTGTGGAGACTGCTGTAATGATCGAGACAATTTTGGAGCATGTTTCAAAAGAAGTTGGTATTCGAGCCGAGATTGTTCGAGAACTCAACATGTATGATAAAGGAGATGTGACAATATGTGATCAAAATCTTATTGATTGCAATGCAAAGCTTGTTTTCCATCATCTTCAGGTACATGGACTTCATCAAAGAATTATATTACAGTGTCTAGTCTAAAAGGCAGCAAGACATTTATAACTGCAATAAAAGAAAATGTTATTTGCTTTTCTTATTATGATCTATTTTCTTATCGTAGCTTTTATCCGTTTTCCTCTAGGGGAATCTAATGCTTCCAAAACCATCAAAAGTTTGCTAGAATGTGTGGACATATTAATGAAGCTCTCATTGTTACCTTAACAATTGCCAGAATGCTCCTTTTATAGCTTGTGCTTTTCTAGTGTATCCCCTGATACATGTGCCTTTTTTTTTCTCTAGTATTAGTAGAGAACTATAATACCCTTTGCTTTTTTTAAAACTGAAAAAAATTGTACCAACAAAAAACCCAAAGAATTTGTTAGTTACCAATGAAGTTTACCACTCAGGAATCTATGGACAGTAAACTATTTGAAAGAAAATTACTCTCTCTCTCTCTCTCTCTCTCTCTCTCTCTCTCTCTCTCTCTTGTGTGCGCTCTCTTTCCCCCCCCCCCCCGTCTCCTTTGGGGGGCTTTCTCTCAGTACGGTTTCTTCAAGCCCACCCCTGACTCTCATTTGGCTAGTTGGTTCATGAATTTGTTGATCGTTATCTCTATAACTTATCACTCTGAATTGATTGACCTATATATCCATGTATGAAGTGAATTTACTGTTTAGTTTACTTATGAATATTATATTTTTTAATGTTCACGAATACTATGTTTTTAATGTTGGGATTGTCTACAAAGAGAACACTTATGTTTTGTACATGGAGGTCACAATCATTCTTTTTCTTTAAATTTTAAAATGGGTGGTTGCAAGATTGTCATTGAATAGACACAAAGTTCCAAAAAAAAACATTCTCGGACTGTGACTCACCCCAAGCCATCCAATTTGACATCTAATGAGTGGGAATGATTTTACCCTCCATGTACAAAAGATAAATGGTTTCTTTGTAGACAATCCCTTTTATATTTTATATAACTTATAATTATCAAATTCACAAATGTGATAATGCTTGTCTTATTTTGTAAACCATGGTGTCATTTTCTGTATCTGTTGTTTGAGACTCTTATTCCATGTGCATGATTTAAAACTATTTGAATGATCAGAATACCTTACATGAAGGTGCTATAAGAAACAAGTACAACCGAGAGACTGCTGTTCCTTAAAGAATGTAGAGTACCACATCTGCATGCAAAGTCGGTGCATGTTCTGTTATGTAATGAGTATTATTAAATCAGGGAATGTTTGAATTAAGTTGCTGCACCACATCCATTAGTGGGGATGGGGATGGGGAAAGAACAATTTTTTCAAGTTTCTTCCCCATCTCTGGTAACTCCTATAAATATACACCAAAAGCGGCATAATGAGAAGGTTTCTCCCTGACGCATATTTGATCCAAATAGTCGCATTCCGAGTTCTTTTTTCCATGATTCAATTAATAATTGCTGCTTAGTTTTCTTCCATTACCCCATCTTTTCTTTCATTCGATTAATTGCAGAATTCTAGTGACTACATCAGACGTTGTGAAGAGGCAAAGATTTTTAATAAACAAAACAAGTGGATTAAACGAGGAATTAGTTTGGTACCTGTGAAATTTGGGGCTGCATGGGAGGGGCTTCAGATGATATCGCTGGTCAATATACACCTCGATGCCAGTATCAGCATTTATCAGTCAGGATGTGAGATTGGGCAAGGGCTAGACATAAAAGTTGCTCAGGTAAGATGTCAGTGCCATCAATTGTATTGAGGGAAAGTTCAATATAATTAGAGTCCAGTGTGTGGAACCATCTTTGTCTGTTGAGTTCATCACCATCCTATGATATATACAGTGATGGAGAAGTAATGGGACCCCATTATTGGTGTTATGTCATATTCTGGTGGGTCCTAAACGCTCTCCATCACCATTCACTTTCATTTGTTCAAGTTGATAAATGGACTATGGTTTTCCATTCTACAATGAATTATGCTATGCTTTCCTTTCTATCTAGAGAAGAAGCTACCTAGTCGCTGTTTATTTACTGGAGTATTTCAGATTGTCTAACATGTGATAATATTTATTGTAATAATCTCTTGATACATCTATTCTATGATTTTGTTAGTTTTTACTTGCTTGATATTGAAACAAAGGGCTTTTATGACTTAATACTTAACTTTTCCTTTCTCTCTCGACAACCTCCAATAATTGATTATGATTCCGGCTCTATCTAGAACATTCGAATAGATTAAATTGATCACTAGGCTTCTTAAAGGGTCATGATCTTTATGAGGCATTCATGTATTCTACATTATGAGGTTTAATGTACAGCTATTGAAACTGCTGGTAATGAACACATTGAAACACAGCTGAAAATGTTCTTTTGGATTGGTGCAAGTTTGCAAAGATTTGGTCGCATTCCAGTTTCAAACATGACTTTTAATCTTGGCAAGCAACCTAGACAAGTGGAAGGAGAAACAGAAATCTCAATGGTGCATGTTTCAGGAATAAAAGGATGGGTATGGAAGTTGTTAGAGGTTATCAGGCATCACCACAAATTTCATCTCTGTGTCATTTTCTCTTTATATTTTATTCCTCTCAAATTCCCAACTTTACAGTCCGATTAAACTATTCTCTTGTTTTCCATTTCTTGGTATTCGTATTCCAAGCCTTCCGGTAAATATCACAAGCCCTCTACTTTTCCCAAAATTATTTTACCCCAATATTTCTTTTGATTGCAACTAATGGCTCAATTATTTACCCTTTGTGTTTCGGATTCCCACTTTTCTTTTCTAGTTAATTCATTTTTCTCTTCTCTGACATGTTTAAGAGGGAATGTAGATTTCATGAAGAAATCAGCTGGTATTAGAATCTGTGGGTTCATAATGATGAAAAACAACCATGTATGAAATGATGAAAGTTCCCTTGAAACAACAGAACTTACAAAATGCATATATGTATCACCAAATTTGACTTGATCAGTAAGGATCAAGTGGGCAGTTCATCAAAACCTAATTAGCATATCTAGTCATGGTGGCCGATTATGTTTGCAGGCTGATGTGCTATAGATGCCTGAAGTGAAGCAGCATAGACTTACCTCTAATAAAGTGACTATCAGACTCAATATGCTCCTTGGCTCTTGAAGGAAAGGACTGATATTAATCCAGGAGCACGTATACTATGCTCCCTTGGGAACATAGTTCACTTCTACTCCCTTGGTCCGAAGACTAGTTCACTTTTACTCCCTTGGTCCGAAGACCTACTTGGGAGGATTCTTTCAATCTGAAAATTTGGAAACCACTTAAGAATTACTAGATGATTATTCTCAAAAAAAAGAATTTGAAATTTGAGTTTAGGTGATTATTCTCAAAAAAAGAATTTGAAATTTGAGTTTTCTAACACGTGGCACCATCTAAACATTGGATGGTCTCTATTCAATCTCAAAGCCTTTTTTTTTTCTAGTGCACAGAAGGTACGGTTAGGATTTGTTTTTTGCTGAGGTTAATCTATGGGAGTAAATGAACATTCTGCTCCCACAGGAGTAGAATATCTTTTGGCTTAATCCAGATGGAACTGGTGTTATCAGAATATAATTATACTGTAAGTGTTAAAATGAATACCAAGTTCTGTAAGTTGCTTGCAATTCATATTGTTTGGACTATAATAATGGATTGTTGCCTCATCAAAGTGCAATTTGCTTGCACATAATGTCATACTAATTCGTGGGAGTGCTCTATAACGGAATAAAGTAAAATAGTTTATCTATTGCTTGGTCGTCCGTGTCGAATTATGTCTGTCATGTTCTATTTGCACCTCTTGTTTAGTTAGGATGTGCTCCTGTTTGATGGTGGTGGTTTTACCTGATTAATCACAGCAGAAAATGCCATTAATATTCAATTTTATATATACATATTTGTTTGGGGGAGGGGGGTTGCAAGATTAATTTCTTGTTATATTTCTAAGTTCGGAAATTAAGTGATTTTGATAGTATCTGAAACCAGGTTGCGGCAATGACACTGGGATCAATTGTTAAAGGAGGAATCCTTCTGGAAGATATATACGTCCACACAACTACAACAATAGTTGCAAATAATGTAGCAGAAAGTGGTGGCTCGATCACCTCAGAACTAAGTGGAAAATCGGTTCAAGTACATTCCTCACCCCTTCTTGGATAATCTGCTGGTGAATTTCCTTGAGAAGACATTATACATTTCATCAGTGCTTTGACATTTGCCCTTTTTCTTATGATGGGAATCAGAAATATAGTCTGGTTATGCAAATAGCAAAATTCTTTTCCTACCTTACTGAACTCTGTGTTAACCATTGCTTTGCCCATAACTTAGCATGAAAACTCTATGGTGACAAGATTAAGAAAGTGTGGTATAATCCAATGGAGCGTGGTTATATGTAGTCCAATTAGGGTCATCACTGTCTAAGATCGGCTGGAAACCACCAGAACGAGGGAGGCATGACCTATTGATGATTTTCCACTCTCTCCATCTCCATCCATCATTTCATTGAACATTGATAGCCCCAGTGGACTATGGAAACCCATAGTCGATTGGATTATGCTATACTTCTCCATAATGTCACATTTTTATTAGATCAAGCTGTTGTCATTGAGATGTAAGTTTAAAAGAAAAAAAAGATTCTATTATCCCAATAAACCTTAATCATTTTAATTAAGATACCATGTTTTTGATAAGGGAACAGGATGGTTTATCTCACAACTCATTATTGTCTTCCTTCTGGAAATTAGTGACTGGTCATACTCTAGAGAGAGGAACTGTTTATAAAAGTAATTTTAGACTAGCTCCGAATGGTGACCAAATATCTAAATATGGAAATTTTATTAGGAGCACTATGAAAATCATAGGAGAATTTCGGTAAGTAGAAAATCCATTGGTAACTCATCAACCACTGCAGACGAGAGACAAAAGCCCAGGGATGGCATCAACTTCTCTTTCTTTTCCCATCATTGAGTTCTCTCTCTCTCTTTATCTTATTTTTGTCTCTAAATATTTCATTCAATCTGATTTTTTCCCAACAAGAAAGGAAAAAAACCTTTTTTGCTATCAACCTCATGAGTCCTCCATCTTCATCTTTCTTGCAGAAGAAAGCATGAAAAGTTGAAAATGGCGGAAATGAAGTGAATAAGGGCCTAAATGAAGAAAAATAATCTTTATATCTGTTACTGTAGGTTTTGGGTTCTAGTGTTGTGCTTACTAATCCCATATTACTTGTTTCTCTCATTTGTTGTCTTCGTTGGTCAATGTTGAGAACACTAGGATAGATTGCTCTTCTTCTGTTGCATTATCGATTTTTATGGCATTTATTGATACATGATTCCGCAGAATGAATACAGCAGAGAAATGAAATAAGAATTTATGGACATTTTGTCTCTCTGGATAATGAAGCATACATCATTTGTATTTATGATATCTTATACTTGAATTAATGTTTAAAGTTGCCTCTCTCTTTCCTTCATTTGTTTCTCATGTTTCCCCCATTAGAGTGTCCCTTGTACCAGTCATTTGCATAATATGAGTGTTCATCATTTGTATGATATGAGTGTTCAACCATGACTAACTCAAAATTGAGGGCTTGGAAAATGCAGGATGCTTGTGAAAAGTTAGTTCAGCGCTTAGAGAGCATCAGTAGGCTCATGACATCCACAAAAGGGAAACCCACTTGGCAAGAGCTTATTTCTCAGGCTCTTGATGCTGGTGTGGACCTTCAAGCAAGAGGACGGGTTTACCCCAGTGCTGGCCCTCATGGTCCTTTCCAGTATGTCTTCCATAGATAGAAAAGCTGGTGATGTCTCCAATAATTATTAGTATAATTGGATTATAGTTTAGGTACCCACAGTGACGATTCTGAAGTCACATATAACAAAGTTATTATAATATTGAAACAAGAAGGAACATGCTAAATTTTGACATTTACCACAATTATAATTCTTTACATCATTCTGGACTATATACAGAGTCCCAATATTTTGCAAACCAGCATGCATAATTTATTGTAAATCTTTCTCTAGTGCTTCAGATGAATATTTAAGGTACTAAGCTATTAATGCTTATATTCATTTTATTCTCTTGCCATTCAGATATGTTTCATTTGCTGCTGCAGTATCTGAAGTTGAGGTCAACATTTTGAGTGGTATGCACACAACAGTATGAAGCTCTTGTTGTCCATTTGTGCATGGATGTGGAACATTATAAACTCCAAAATAATAGGAATCCCATGGAGGCATGAGTTTTGAGCATGCAGGCATGCACATGTGTATTCTTTCATTCCCTGGGTTTTTTCCCATTAATGCTTTTTCCCCGTTTCCTGTGCAGAAACCCATGTACGTTACATTCCCTGGATTATCTCCCTTTACTGCTTCTTCCCATTTTTTATGCAAACACCCTCTGTATATAAGGATAGGTATATGTATGGACTCTTATCATTACCTTAATTGCTTTTTCCCATTTGTCAAGAAAAAAATACGTAGATCATTGTCCGCTTTTCTGAAGGATATTCCGCTCAAACCATATCTTCCTCCTCATGATATAGTATGTGCTCCATTTCTTCCTTTCTTTAATAGTTAGGATTGGGAATCATCTCGTGTAAGTGAGTATTATATCTTTTATGAAGGATATTCCACTCAAACCATATCTTCCTCATGATATAGTATGTGCTCCATTTCTTCCTTTCTTTAATAGTTAGGATTGGGAATCATCTCATGTAACTAAATATTATATTCTAGCTTAAGTAATTTTTAGTAAATATTTCTTCACATTTTGTAATGACATTTTTCATATGATTTCTATATTGGCTTGTACAATTTGTGAACATGATTTGTTTTCTTTTAGAAGGGACTAATTACCATGTCAAGTCTATAATTTTTATGATGCTTTCAGACAAATTTGTTCCTGCAATGTTCTGTTAGTTGACAATGTCGTTGTCTTTATTTTGGAAAAGATTAAGACCGTATGGCATAATGTTCTGTGACAGGAGAAACCAAGGTTGTCAGGGCAGATGTTGTATTGGATTGTGGGAAGAGCCTAAACCCCGCAATTGATATTGGGCAGGTAGAGCCATGCCTTTGGAGAACAATAGAGTTCTTTGATATGCAGATTTTGTTATTTTTTTGGGTATATTGCTGGTGCAAAGATGTTGGTAAAATGTCCATGTGGTTTGGAATCTGTGGAACACTGGCGTTTTTTGATATCCAGATTTTGTTATTTTTTTTGGAGTAAATTTCTGGTGCAAAAGATGTTGGTAAAATGTCCATGTGGTTTGGAATCTGGCAAACACCGGAGTTCTTTCATAACCGGATTTTGTCATTTTGACTTTTCCAGTCTTTATAAAACCATTGAACGATTTTTCTTTCATCTCACAGTGTAGTGATATGGTTGCCTTATAAATCTATGATTATATAGCCATATAATAAATTCATGAGACACTACATGATATAATGTGCTTGTGAGCATCATTTTATATTATAAGAATCATATTATATGTGATTTTTATATAATATGCTTATGAGCATCATATTATGCCATAAATTCATATCTGTGATTTATATATATCTTGAAATATGATTATTATATTATTTTCTAAAAAACGTTCACAACTATAAATGTTCGTATGGGGAACATTTTATGGAAGAGGACTTTCGAGAAATTCCTAACAATCGGGTTTGAACTTATAGGTCCAAGGAGCCTTCGTACAAGGATTGGGATACCATTTATCAGAGAAATATGAATATGATTCAGAGACCGGAAGGGTAGTATTAGTTCTTAAACTACTACATTATTTAGTTTCTTACAAATTTTCAATTTAGTAAATATACTTAAAGTATGAGATTCATTTCTTTCTTTGCAATTTAATGAAGTTAATTACGGCAAGTACTTGGGAGTACAAGCCTCCTTCATCTAAAGATATACCACTCGTTTTCAATGCTTCTCTCCTTCCCAACAGTTCAAACCCTTATGGAGTCCTAAGATCCAAGGTTTGTTGACTTGTCTCACTTTTTATGCATGCCTTTATTGAAGCCAGTCATAATTAGATAAGAGTTACGTTGGTCATTAACTTTTATTTCTTCTCTTGGGGTTCATGATTTCACTACAATTAACATACTTAA
The DNA here is from genome assembly GCF_054954075.1 of Amborella trichopoda. Taxonomy (NCBI): domain Eukaryota; kingdom Viridiplantae; phylum Streptophyta; class Magnoliopsida; order Amborellales; family Amborellaceae; genus Amborella; species Amborella trichopoda. Next base: position 27,661,607 of record NC_142342.1, read on the forward strand.
ATAGCACTTTTTCTGTTGGTTTGCTTTTTTGGTGTACTTTTGCAGTTCTCTGGGGAGCCACCGTATGCTGCTGCCTGCAGGTTAGTTAAATACTCAATGCATGGATTTTGATCAGCAATAAATTTCTAACCCCTAAATTTCTTGAAATAGTTTTTGGGGTGATAGGTTTATTCAAACTGTTTTATTCTTCTTTGTTTAGAAGGGCTTGTTAGTGTTACAGTCTCTTTTTTGTGGCCGTATAATTTGCCCATTTATCTTTAAATCAATTTATTGCAGTTCCTGATTTCTTTAGATCCATGAGAACAGTGATCACCCGGCACCCTCTTCTCTATATATGAAATTGGCATTCTCTTTTGTTTTGGTTCACATTGTTCTCTCTCTCTCTCTCTCTCTCTCTCTGAAGTTTTTACTTTCCCATTTACTTTTCTCTCATTTCTTTTTACTTGTCCCATTTATACCTATTCAATTTCAAAACTGCATTTTGTTTTAAATCCTCTTCCTTCTCACCCCCTCTCATAAAAAGAACATCCCTAATCTTCCTCTGCATTTTACCTTGCTATGTATAAGGATTCAAATACCATAATATTTCTCTCGCTCTCTTGACTTACCCTTTTTTAAGGTGAGAATGGGCTGGGGCCTTGGCGGTAGCACCAACAAGCCCTATGATGAAGTCTGTGACTCCATTCTCACCAAAGGGTAGGGGCCCAAATCCCCACTGACTTACCTTTTTTTGTTTGTCCTCTCTCTCTCTATATGAAACACCCATTATTCTCTCATAGAAAATTGGTATAGTCGCACATGCTAGAGCTTTATCATTCTCATCCCTTATTGTTCTATTGAAAATTAGTAGTCACTCATGCAGGAGCTTTATCACTCTCATTTTATGGTTTTGGCTAACGATGAGGGTGATGCATGCAGTGCTTTCTTGGCAGTTCGGCAGGCAATAGCCGCAGGGAAGTCAGAATGGGGAGAATGCAGGTGGTTTAGTTTGAAAAGCCCTGCCACAGTTGAAGAAGTCGCGCTTACCACAAACGTTCCTTCTAAAATGCTCATTCTTCCACCAGTGGTGCCTCAGCTTCTTCCATGAAACATGTGGGAGCTGTGTTATATATAACTCCAACAACTCTCTCTCTCTCTCTCTCTCTCTCTCTCTCTCTCTTTTTGTGGATGTACGTGAGCTGGCCTTTGGATTGCTTCGAAAGAAAATAAGTGAAAGGTTCATTCTACATATCCATTAGAACGAACACGGGAATAATAAAAATATTTGATCCAAAGGCTATTTGGTTATTATTCAATATTAATGTATTGTTGTACTCTTTTGGAATTTGTCGATGGAGATATTTTTTTTTTTTATGGAAAAACGGTTCGTCGAACGATCTATTATAGACCATATATTAACTCACACCCCTTTTTCGATAATTTCAATTGTCATCATGATTCATTTGATGACCTTTACCTTGAGAAATCGGAGGACTATCTGATTTGTCAATCAAATAATCAGTTTTATCTCTTCTCCCACCTTCAGAAGAATAAAGCTGAAGCATAGTTATCTACATCTCCCTATATTGTTAGCATTTTGGTCTTTATTTGAAGATGGTGATGGTGCAAATATGTTTTGTGCTTTAAACCCAACTCAAGCTGAAAAGATTTATTCGATGGTCACGGCTCTGATCACTTCCAATCTTTCTAGGGGCATACTGGGTATTGTTTTTTTATTACAAGAACAATAATGTTAGAAAAGCATATTGGCTAGTGATCGTTGATTGTGAGGCCCTAATTCTAAATCGGAAGGGACGTCAAAGGGAACCTCCATCTGCCCTTATATCCTTTGGATAGATAGGGCGAAGCTTTTGGTTTATGGATCTATGGATCTACATGTCTATATAATTTTATGCTCATGGATGAATGTGGAAAAGCTCTATTGGCCTGAGAAGATTCTTACTTTACATTTCTCATCGGAAAAATAAGTAAATCTCAATTTCCTAAACTAGTAGGGATTGATAGGGGATATATTGGTTTGTACATGTTCGTAAACTGGAGACAGATGCTAATACCCATAGGCTGAGGATCAAAAGGAAAAATCTGCCCAAGGAGGGTCTCGCCTCTGATTTATAGATTCCAAAATCAATATTGTAACCATTTCTAATATCAGTTTGGAATTTCCAATAGACAACGTGGAGATCTATCGGCAGAGTCCAGGAGAAAGTATATTCTACAAATCCATTTGGCACTTGTGAAGGAGAAATTGTCGTTGCTTTTTGCAAAGAGAAACAAACTGTGGAAACATTAAAAGAAGGAAAGAAATTATATAAAGTGTCAACTTTATCTCAATCACCAGATGCATTAGTAAGACACCTAAGAACCCGTCAAAAAAGGTTGTTCTGATGCTGGATAACCTTCCAATTGATTATCTCAACGGCAAGATGTATTAATATAAAAAAAAAAAGGGTTTCAAGTCCCAAAATAGAACATCATGTTGCACATTATTTAGATTATCAATTTTCACAATTTTGTAGTGTTCATAAATCTCATCAATATACAATATTTTTTGAGCTTAAATTGAATAACGAGTGGTGGAGAGAAATTTTAATACTATTGTTGCGGTTTTTGGTACTAGCATCTTCCGTCAAGGTTCAGAGGTGCATTTACTTCGATTGTTTAAGTTTTTTTAAAAAAAATGCGGAATCTTCAATGATACAAAGTTTTGGTTTTGCTGATGTAATTCATTTAGTATGGGCAAGATTGAAAAAAAATTGGTAGAAGGATGTGTAGTTGTGTATTAGAAGCACGTGTCTACCATGTAAGTTGGTTTTTTTTAGGTTTTTACAACAAAAAAAGATCGATGTGGTAGATCCCAAACTCAACGATCCCAATTCAATTCGAGAATGGCCTAGGGCCTTTCGGTAGCATTGATGAGCCCCATGGTGAAGTATCTTGACTCCATTCTCACCAAAAGGTAGGGCTCAAATCTCCACTGACTTACCACTTTTACATTCTCACCAAAAGGTAAGGGCCAAATCTCCAATGACTTTACCACTTTTGAGAATGGCCTGGGCCTTGGCAGTAGTATTGCCGAGTCCCATGGTGAGGTCTCTGACTCCATTTTCAGCAAAAGATAGGGCCCAAATCCCCACTGACTTACCACTTTCCCCATAATGAGGTCTTTGACTTCATTCTTACCAAAGGGTAGGGGCCCAAATCCCCATTGACTTACCACTTTTACTTACAAAAAAAAATGATCCCAAGCCGCATTGGCAATGATACAAAAAACAATAATAATAAATAAATAAATAAATGTTATATTATATAGGGGAATTTATCCAAATACTCATGAAAGATGAACTAATTAATATTGTATCCATATCTTTTAATTTAATTTCAACATATCCATCAAAATACAACTTGATAATGAGTTAGAATAGTTGCAAATAGGTACAATGTTGAATAGTTCATCTCCTATGGATATTTTGATAAATTTCTCTATAACATATAATCATCATCATTCATCATTATCATTATTATAACCTTTTCTCAATTAATTGAGGTAGGCTACACGAATCTTGGATTGTCATTCTACTCTATTAAAGGCCATACCCTCAGTGAGGTCATAAGTCCTCATATCCTTTCAGACTACTTCCAACCACATTCTTTTGGACCTACCCCTTGCTCTTTTCAGTCTTTCTACTTGAACTAACTCGTATATCCTAACAAGTGTTGTATTTGGTCGGCGCCACACATGGCCAGCCCACCTAAGTCTACTCTCTATCATCTTAATACCTATTGGTGCCACACCTAAATTCTTTCAAATTGATTCATTTTTAATTCTATCCTTTCTTGTCTTTCCACTCATCCATCTCAACATCCTCATTCTATAGGTATGTTGTTTTTTGTCCGCCCAACATTCCACCCCATAGAGCAAAGTTGGACTCACAACTGTCCTATAGAACTTGCCCTTCAACTTCATTGGTATGTGGCGATCACATAAAATTTTAGTTGCATATCTCAACTTTGCCCACCCAGCTCTAATTTTGTGTGCGACATCTTCCTTAATCCTTCATTTTACTATATTTTCGACCCAAGCTATCGAAAGTGCAATCCTATTTGTATTTCCTGATCGTCAATCTTAACTACTTCCTCGTCACTACTCCTATTAGAACTAAACTTGCATTCCATATACTTTGTCTTAGTCCAAATAATTTTAAAGCATTTGGATTCTAGAGCATCCCTCCAAAGTTCTAACTTTGTGTTAATGTTGTTTTAGGTCTCATCGATTAAAACTGTCATTTGCAATAACATGCACCATAATACCTCCTCTTGTAGGTGCCTAGTTAAGTCATCCATTACTAAAATAAAGAGGTATGAGCTCAATACTGACCCATGATATAGACCTATTGTTACTGAAAACTCATTCATCTCTCCACTAGTTGTTTGTATACTAGTTAGCGCTCCATCATACATATTTCTCAATAAGTCGATCTAGTGTCTAGAGACTCGTTTCTTTTCCAACACCTGTCAAATCAAATCTCGAGGTACTCTATCGTAAACTTTTTCTAGATCAATAAAGACCATGTGGAGGTCTTTTTCCTTCGCTCTAAACTTCACAATCAGTTGCCTAAGTAAGAAACTAGATTCCGTTGTTGCCCTCCCTAGTATAAAACTGAACTGGTTTTCTGATACATTTGTTTCATGTTTTAGTCGTTATTCAATCACTCTCTACCAAAGCTTCATAGTACGGCATATAAGCTTGATTCCTCAATAGTTCACCCAATTATGTATGTCTCTTTTGTTCTTGTAAATAGGTACCACAATACTTTTCCTCCATGGCATTTTCTATGTTCTCAACACATTGTTGAACATTTTCCCTATAATATATAATATGCGCATTTTACATTCCTTAAATTGAGTGGTTGAGTTGGCTAGAGGATTTGGGTCTCAATCTCTACAAAAATGAAGGAATTCGAACCTCACCATTCCCTAGGATTGCACAACTGAACCATTTTTAATTGGGTGCGGTTTGTATAGAGCCAATGCTCTAAACAATCAAAATAAAGCACACCTTCAAATAATATCGAGAAATGTGGTTTCACTACTAAAAAAAATTTCTAATAACCTGAAAAATATATTTTCATCTTTAATTATAAAATAAAGCTTAAAAAATAGTGTAGATCTAGCATATCTATGACATTTGAAAATCTTGAAACTTGACGATCCAAAAATACATTACAAGATGTACTATTTCCAAAACTTGAAATCCATTTTTTTCTCATGTCCATGCATCTTAATGTCGAGATGATCAATTTGAGGATATTTGGGCTTTACAACAATCTCTTCTAGTGAAATTTTTTAGGTGGGCTCTAATTTGATTGTTTAGAGCCTTGACTCTATATAAACTTTTCCCTTTTAAATATTATGTAATATTCTATTAAATAAATAATGATTGGAAACTAGCACGGTCATTTATGATTTCTTATCCGAATAGGTGATTTCCAATCTCAATCAGCGATTTTCCAATCGATTTTGAAATTTTCTATTAAGGTTTTTGGGAAGGTCTCAAAATTTGCGTTGCTTTCCATAATAAGTAGTAGGCCTTCAACTAATCCAAATTTGGAGGACTTTCTCCAACAACCTTTGCATAAAATTTCAAACCTTTGAATTTCTCTTCCTCTCAAGAAGACAATCGAAGTCCCCACCACATCATCATTGTTTTAAGCATTGGCACTTATTCATTGTAGGGCCTGAAAATTAGCATTGGTTACACATCTATGAATTATTATTCTTAGAGCGACTTGTTTTATATGGAAAATTTCAGATCTTTCTTTAAATTCGAAAAATAAAAAATAATAATATTAAGACAAACAAAAAGAAGAAGTAAAAATAAATTAACGTACCTGCATATGTTGTAATCTTTTTCATTTGCCTAGTTTTTATCCACTAGGCATAAAACTCCAAAGGTCTCACTCTCTTGATGGAATGTGGTCCCATTTCATGCTCATAATCTTAATCATTACTCTAACAACTACATTGAAAATTTCATTGTTATGATTTTGATCATCTGGCTACTTGATGCAATGGACTTGGCCAGGAACGGCCATCGGTCCATGCGGTGGGCTGGGTCCGGTCCTAGCCCAGATTTTGACTTGCTTAAAAGTATAAAAAAATTTAAAAATGGTTAGATTAGGTTCAGCAATGTTAGCTAACATATACGCTAACAATTAAAGCCATGTGTACAACCTATTAGTGTTAGAAATCTATTATGCTACTTTTTAAAATATATGATAGATGCAATACTCACTAAATAAATATAACAACAAAAAGGGTTTATATAAGAAAATATCACACTCACAAATAAGGGAACGGTTTCTATAGTTCCCCTAAAACTTAGAAGATCTATGCTTCCCCTACCATCAACCCGTCTAATTTTGATCAAGAGAGGCATTCAACGTTTGATATTGGATCCAACGTCTCAAAGTATTTTATTTTTAGTTTTTTTGTACAAATTGTATGAATACAAATTTTGTACGTGTCATCTTCTCATTGGGGCGCACCTATAAAAAATATTAAAAAAAATCGATAAAAGATAATGACCAAAATACCCCTTGAACGTATTTTGGTCATTTTATTTTATTGGAAATAATTTTTTTTCTTTTTTTGTTATTACGAGTGTAAAGAGGATTGGACGTCCAAATTTTGGTATCAAAATAGTTTATATAAAAAAATTAAAAATAAATGATGTAGAGATTTGACATTGTGATTGGGGCAATCTTAGCCCTCCATTCAGAATGGACCGTTGGACAAGGGGAAGTATATAAGTTTTATGTTGTAGGGAAAACATAGAAAGCTTACCCCATAAATAAGACCCAATCTCCATAAATAAGACCCAATCTCTTTATTTTCAAAATAAAAACTGATATCTATATCTCATAATCCACAAACCCAATTATCATTCTCTCTCTCTCTCTCCACCAACCCTAACCCAAATTGGCATTCCCTCTTTTTTGTTTTGACAATGTTCAATGATTTTATTGTAAGAAAAAGTTATAACAAATCTAAATCAAAGCAAAATCAGATACAACAAAAGAAAAGTAACTCCCCTCTTCACGTATGAATCTGCAATCTCATTGGCCTCCCGAAGCACATATCTAAAGGATACATCCAATTGATTGCCAATATCCAGAGCTTCTAACCAGTGTGATCTCAGCTTCTATGGTGGTTTCCAAATCTTTGAGCAGCAGCTTATAACATCCAAAGAGTCCCTTCAACTACACAAGGATTAGTCAAAATCTTTTCTTTCAAAATTTTTAATCCTTGAAAAGCTGTCAACATTTCGGCCTCATTAGCTATTTTTTTTACCACACGGGCCGGCAAAACAAAAAAAGATATCATTATTATGATCCCTCGCAACCCCTCTTATGCCTATCGGCCCCGGGTTCTCAAAGGAAGTATTATCGATACTTAGTTTTATACTCCCCACTTCCGGTGCCTCCCATCTACCTTTTGTCCTTACCTTAGTAATCCTTTGTTGTGTAAGATTATGTAAGTTAATCTCTACATTCACCTTAGTCTTTTGTTACTGGAAACCATCTCCATATGGTATGTGTAATCCTTCTTTTCAGCAATTTCCCTTGTAGAAACGAAAAGTAATCTACGAAAACAAGAAAGAAGAAGCAAACGCAAAAGAATGAGACAACCAACCACAATGCAAAGATATACGTGGTTCGGCAACGTACCTACGTTCACAGAAGGTGAGAGCTTCTTTACTGGCAAATGGAGAATATGGTAACAATATCTATGTTCCTCACGCATCTCTGTTCTCTCTGATTACAAAGAGATCTGCGTTTTTCCCTTAACCCTAAAAAAAAACCCCATCGCAACAATATATATCGAGTCCCAGATAGATGGTATAAATTATCGAAATACCCCATATACATATATATATCGAATCTTAGATATATCGAATCCTATATATGGATATCTGAAATTTTCCTCAGGGGCTGCCGCCCTCAAACCCCCGTAGGGATCGAGTCAACTGAGTCTAGCTGGCCTGACAACTCCTCCGGGCCTCAAGCCCTTCTGCCCTTCAGGCTTTTAACAATCCTTCGGAGTCATCATTTTGACTCCACCTTGGCAGATCTATTTCTTCATAATACAAAACATCAATCCTCAACACCCCTTCCAATAATATCCCTTCAAAAAACACACATATTTCTCTCCAAACATACCTCCCAAAGCACTGCTGCCTTTCCAATATGAAATGTGATATTTCCAACTTTCGGTCGCCATTGAAAGTTAATTGGTCAATCAAATTTATATGACTTTGAGGTATGGACCCAGCAATCCCTAGCTTATTGAAGAACCAACACCAAATATCATAAGTAAAGGAGCAATGAAACAATAAGAGATCTCCATTCTCATCACTCTCTGTACATAAATACATTTATAAAGATTCTTCATCTCTTTATTAGATTATCAATGGTTAGGGTCATACCTTGAAACATCACTCATAAGAACAGCTTAACCTTATGCAGAATTTTCCAAGACCATATTTGACATAGTGTATTCCTATTCCATCTGATTTTATCATGAAAGAGCTAAGCACGAGTTGATTTACCAAAAAGCATCTATCTGGTTGGCCGTCCCAAGCTGCTTCATCACACACCCCACTGAAAACCATTTTCTCCTCCAGCTGTTGTACCAACTCCGAGTACTGATTAATAAAGTCGTCATTAACTCTAGTATACACACAAGTAACATCCCACCCTCTCTGATCACCGTCAAAGACTTTACAAATCTTAACTATAGAGGGTTCACCACCGTGTTGTACACCAAAGGGAAAGCTAATTTCAGTGGTACTTATCCCTCACATCTGTCATGCCAAAAACACACCTTTGATTCTTCACCAATCTCCCATCTCACGTATTATTTCATAAAAAGCTTATTATGAAGGATCAAATTGGTATTCTCTCTCTCTCTATAGCCAAAGCAAACGATCTGATCTCTCTATATACAATTGATTTGGTATCAATAAGATATGGGTGTGGTTTTTACAAGGTTGCAACCTTAAACAATGCAATTAAGGCATACCGCCAAATTTTAACACGTAATTTTGGTGTAAAACATTCTTACAATTATCTCAAAATCTATATTCATATCCAACTATAAATTTGAAACTTCAAAAATGTTCAAAATCTATTTTCAACATCAAGTAGATCTATACACATGAAAATCTTGAAAATGGACGGTCTAGATAATGTGTTGCAAGATGTACTATTTTTTATAATCAAAACCTTTTGTTTTTTTCATATTCATACATCTCGATGTTGAGATGATCAAGTAGAGGGTTTTTCAACATTAAAACAACATTTTCCATTGGATTTTTGACGTGCATCTTTAATTCTACATTTTAAGGTTGCAACCTTATATAAATTTTTTTCATGAGGTATTTGATAAATGAGATTAGGATGAAAATTTCCTTTTCTTTCTGTTCAACTGTTCATTAAAGTTTCCTTGCATATACATGACGAAATTTTTTTAATTATTTATTTATTTCTTAAAGTTCCATATTTCATAAAGAAAGGAATAAGAAATTTCATTCTCTTTTTTCTTTTTATCTTTTTTGTAAAATTACACCAATAAAAGTTTAAAAAATAAATGATATATATTCAATAAATGAGAGTAGAATAATGATACTCTCTTAACTTTTAATTCTTTAATTTTATAGGGTTTTTGGTTTTCTATTGTCTGAAGGAGCAATGCCTTCTTGGTATTTTTATACTTTTCAGCTTCTTTGAGTTTAAATATTTTATTCACCACAAAAGAAAGATATTTGAAAACATAGTTGTACTATATGTGATAGCCCTAATAAATAAGAAAGTTATTTCAATTCTAGTTATGTTTAACACTTATTAATTCTACTAATAAATATTCTACGAATAAATAAAGAATAAGATAATTCTTTTAATTTTTAATTCATAATTGCCTATTGATTGAACATAGTTTATACAAAATTCAAGTAAACAATTTGAGATATACATTAGGGTGTAGGTTGGATAATTAAACAATCAATGTAGACGCACCTTCAACCTGTGCTGAAATACAATTTTGATGTAAAAATTTATTAGGATGGCGTGAAAATTTATTTTTATCTCTAATTATAAAATTTTAAACTTCAAAAATGGGTCCAAATCAAGCATATATATAAACAAATGAACATCTTGAAATGGACACTCCAGATAATGTGTTGCAAGGTGTACTATTTCTTAGGACTTGAAATCTTTAATTTCTCCATATCCAATATATCTTGATATCGAGAGGATCAATTTGATGTTTTTTCCAACATTAAAATGGCTAAGGGATTTTTCCAATGCATCTTAATTCTACATTTTAAGGTGTGAACCTTATATAAACTTTTTTCTATACATTATATCCAATATGATCTCAAATTTTATGTCACACTCTACATATAATAAATTTATGATTTCCTTGGGATGTATACCTCAATTGGACAACTTGGACTATGTCATTTTCATATAATCAATCAAGCATAGTACTTTATTTTATATAAATGCCACGTATTTGGTGAGTCAGTCGACTCATAGATCATCCTTGTTGTTTAAGAGATTCAACTCTTTGGTTTTCAATGATTTAGGACCTGAAATATATCTGGTAAATCCTTTTCTACCTAATATCCATGAATTTGGAGCTCTAAAGAACAATACCATATCTGATATTTTCTCATCATCATCATCACCACCATAGCCTTTTTCCAACTATTTGGATCCCCTACATAAATCTCCATCCACCATTCTGCTCTATAAAGGATCATAGCCTCCGTGTCACTTATAGAGAATGCCCTAGCATAAAAACATAACGTAGATTTATGATTCATGAAAAGATTTAACAAAAATTTATGTTGGATGCCAACCTAACACAACAAATCTGATAATCCTTAAAGAAATAAAATGAAATGTTTGTGTAGTACAAATTAAATATTTCGAAATTTATTTATATTTTCATATTCATGTTTACGGTACTCTAGATGATCGACCTAAAGTTTTTTAATCCAAAATTTATCTCCAAATTGATTTCAAGTGGGCAGACTCACTGTTAGAGGTGCATCTTAAACCCGCAGCCCTTATATAACTTGTAGTTGATGTGCGTTGCACGTATAAATATAATTAAAAATAGAAGAATAACACTAAATAATAGAATATATTTTTAATTAAAATAAATTGAATAAATTATTTTTAATAAAATAAATCAAAATATAATAAAAATTATAACATATTTTAAAATACTGAATCAATGATTTGCAAGATTTTCCCTGAATATTGTCTTATTTAAATGTTAGTTGAAAAAGGAAAATAGTATGATAGGGCTACAACGTTATCAAAATAAGTGAAGTCTCATCTCATAACTCATCGAAAATTACAATTCGGTCGTCTTGGCTTGAACATTATAGTTGTTAAAAAAATTAGGATTTTAAGCTCTAAAAATAATGTATATTGTAATAAATTATCTAGACCGTCTATTTCACCCTAAAAATAAGTGATATAGATCTGCAAGATCTGTATCATTTTTTTAGTTTTAAATTTTATTATCAGTGTTAAAATTTGATTTTATATGCATAATGGAGATTTCCATTGTCGAAAGTACTTTCTGGATGACGATTTAAAGTGTACCTTTATTTTGTTGTCATAAAACCTAGGCCTTGTAGAAACTCCATCCTTTAATAAAAGCTTCTCAAAAGTTCTTAAAGAGAGCATAAAAAAGCTGAACTTTATATAAAAAACAACAAAATATATTTAAAAAATTAAAGTTTTCATTTCAAAATATAGAGAAGAAATTATGTGGTTGTGACTCGTGACCATATTAGCATGACAACAATCTAGAAATGTAGTCATGAATGACATGGCATATGTCGATAGCATGCAACATTGCTTTTTTTAACTTTAAATGTTTTAAAATTAGTCATAAATGTACTTTAAATTATTAAAAAATAAAAGTTTTAAAATACGAAAGGATTTTTGTTGGGAATCCCATCCCATGAGGGAGGGACACCAATGTAATTGTCATAATGTTAAAGAGGCAGTTTGGAAAGTGGAAGTGGGTGACTTGTTGACCTAGTCACCATCCTACACAAATAGGATTTCACTTATGATTTTGGTATGGGAAGATATTTATCATATCTCTTTCCCAAAAGAGATAGAAATGAATCTCATTTTAGGAGGTTATAAGATAGACTTCTAAATATAGTTGTTATCCCTTAACCCACTTATAAAAGAGAATACGTGAGAGGCTATTTGGTGCTCTTGGTTGGTTTGACCAAAGTTATATTTCTTAGGCAATTTTGGGTGTGCATATCTCTTCGGTCTTCTTTGAGCAGATTCTTCTCGATGTATCAGATATACACAAAGTCTTCTTTTGTACAGAAGAAAAAAAAAAGATAAAGTTATACTTCGCTTAGATAAAAGAAGAAGAGGAGAGAGTTATCCTTCTCTGAAGAGAGAATAAGAAGATAGAGTTATCTTTCTTCTTTGAGAGAAGAAGAAGATAGAGTTATCTTTCTTCTTTGAGAAAAGAAGAAGAAAAAAGAGAGTTAGTAATCCTCTTCTTAGATCTTTCTTTATTGAGAGAGAAATAAGGGAGATGGAAAGAAAAATAAGAGAAAGAGCTAACATTTTCTTTTAGAGAGAGAAAACCTCTAGAAAGAAAAGAAGTCTCCGATATCATATAAGGATATCCTAGAGAGAAGTCTCTAGATGAAATCGGTGATCCCAAGAAATGTTGTTTTCTTGAAATACTATTGTAACCTTTGAGTTGATAGTGGGTTCGTCTCTTTCTCCCCGTAAACATAACCTGAAAAGGTAAACTATGTAAACTTAGTGCCACTAAGATTGATTTCTTTATTTGTTTTATTGCATGTTTTCTCACTCATATACATAGATCGACTTTGGCATAATTTTGTATATCTTATTTCTTGGTTCCTTTGTGTGCATCTGCATTCGTGCGAGAGAGCTCTAATTGGGTGAGCCCAACAAGTGGTATCAGAGCACGTATTCCCTCGCCGCTTGATCCTCCCTATCACCTTTTTTCAGTATAGCGAACCTAGCAGCCGTAAGATGAGTAAGGAAGAACACAAATCTTGCTCCTTTAATCTTATTCACAATCCGGGTTCTGCCTCGACTTGACTTTCGATTAATTGAGCTTAGGGGATTCACAAACCCTCGAGCGGTAATAACAATCGGACGACAGAATAATCGAGCGGCAGTTCATGATAGGGGACAGTACACGATGGAGGGGCAATTCATGATCGGGCAGGATTTCACGATCGAGGGGCAGTACATGATTGAGCGACAATTGATGATCGGGTGGCAGTTGATGATCGAGCGACAGTTCACGATTAGGGGACAGTTCACGATCAGGGATAGTTCACGATCGGGGGGCAGTTAACCGAAATGATCAGGCGATAGCTAACCGTAACCCACAGGGATAGACAGTGTTTGTGGATAGATGGATTCCAGTACCGGGAGCGTAATGATATCAGTCAATGCTAATAATTGTATCATCTGGAAGCCAAAGATGGAAAATATACTATATTGTCGAAACTTGTACACACCCATTGAAGGGGTAGAACACAAGCCCAAAAGTATGACAAATGATGAGTAGAAGAGATCGGATCGAAAGGCTCTCGAAACTATCCGACAATGATTGGAAGAAAATGTGTTCGACCATATGTCAATGGAGGCATCCATGAAGTCATTGTGGGATAAGCTACATGATTTGTACGAGAGGAAGATCATTGGAAATAAGGCGTTCTTGATTCGGAAGTTAGTGAACATGAAGTTCAAGGACGGGAAATCCATTGTAGAGCATCTGAATGAGGTGCATAGCATTGTTAACCAACTCGCAATGATGATGTTGTTCTTAGCAGATGGGCTACAGGCTCTATTTTTGCTCGGTTCATTGTCGGACAGTTGGGAGACTCTGGTAGTCTCTATGAGTAACTCAGCACTGGATGGGATAGTGACCACGAGTCAAGTCACTAGTAGTCTGCAGAATGAGAAGGTAAAAAGAAAAGCCTTCTACACATCGAACTCGCAAGCCCTTGTCACAAATCGATGAAGGTCTAGGAATAGGGATCAAAACCGATTGAAGATGAAAAGGGGGATCAAGTGTTTTCATTGTGATAAGGAAGGGTTCATCAAGAAATATTGTCGGAAGCTCAAGAATGAGTAATATAAGGACAATGCGATGGATATGATGATAGTAAACTACTGTAGTGACTACATATGAGGGTGTGGTTGGAACTGTGGTGAATGGTGCATTAATATTGCATCGTGCAACTCGAATTGAGTTGCGGATACCGGAGCATCGAAGTGGTTTGGTGGCGAATCATACCACATCACCTTCGTCGATGATGCTTTATGAATAGTGTGGATGAAATCGAAAGATCAAGTGTTTGAGATTTTTTAGGATTTCCATGCAAGGTAGAAAAGGAGATGCGAGCTGCTAAAGTGTCTTAGAGTTAGGAGCATATTATCCACTGCTAAGGTGTATTGCGGAGAAGCAGTCCTCACAGCATGCTCCCTAAATTGATCCCAATTGTTTCCTCTGGATGGTCAAATCACAGAGGGAGGTTGGATCGGAAAGTATATCTCTTATTCACACTTGATGGTGTTCGAGGCAATGATGCACGTGCTAAGGAACAAAGATACAAGTTAAATGAGAAAGCCCTCCCATGCATCTTCTAAGGGTACTCAGATGAAAAGCTCAGCTGTAGGCTGTGGAATCCTGAGTACAGGAAGCTGATCAAGGATATGGGTGTGGTCTTTCTGGAAGACCTTACTATTGAAGGCATGATGAAGGCAGCAAAGCCAAGAATCTTCAACGATTTGGAACTAATCATAGTTCCTCCACCATGGTAAATGAAGACGGGGGAAATGTGAAATAAGAAGATGGGTCCAAAGAGTTGACATGTCAGTTCAAAGTGATGAGGAGCAGGGGGAGCAGCCTATTTCAAAAAGTGTCATCTACGGTGAGCTGAGAATGTCCTCTAGGGGACATAAAACCTCTATTAGTCCCGCAAGGGGTGGAAATCTATCATGAAGTTAAGCCGACAAATACAGAGGATGTGGGTTAAAAATATGCAATATGAGATATATCATTGCATAAGAATCACACATATAACCTGATAAAGTTCTTGAAAGGCAAGAAGGCACAGGAGTTGAATGCCAGGAGATCCCTTCAACCAAGAAAAAGAAGGAAGAAACATAGAAAGTTCCCTATGGGTTAGCCATATGAAGCACACGCAGCAGATGCGTGGTGGGCTCAGTTAGAGATTATCAGTAAGTGCTCACTATGCAAAAAAGTATTGACCGATATACTATTAGTCATTACCTTGTCCAAAAGTGAATCACCATTATGCAAATAAAGTATTGACCAATGAATCATCAGTCACCACTTTGACCAACAGTGAATCACTTTAACCACTAGTGACTCTATGGACTAACAGTAACATCGTGCGCAGATTCAAGTATCGCTAATCTTGATAAGGGACTCTAGACAACAGTCAATTAGATATTTAGGTATCTCAAAGGAACATCCAAAGTGTGTTTATGCTTCAGGGAAAGAAATTTGTATTACATTGGTACACAGATGACGACATCGTTGGAGTACCAGACTCTAGGAAGTCAACCTCGGGATACTCGACTACTTTTGCAAAGGGAGTTTTTATATGGAAGTCCAAGCTGCAGAAATGTAAGAAACTGTTACAACTAGGGAATCCATATCAACAAGAGCATGTTGGATATGATGACGAAGATCTTGGCCAAATATAAGCAAGAGTCATGGAGAAGTGTGGCTGGTATGGGTGCCATTTGAGGATCCGATTGATCTACGAAGGGAGACTTCCCTTTTGGGATTGGAGGGGGAGATTGTTGGGAATCTCATCCCATGAGGAAAAGACACCAATGGAATTATCCTATTGTTCAAAGGGCAGTTTAGGAAAGTGGAAGACCACACAAATAAGATCTCATGTATGATTTTGGTATGAGAATATATTCTTCATATCTCTTTCTCAAAGGAGATAGAGATAGACCTCATTTTAAGAAGTTATGTGATAGACTTTTAAATATGGTTGTTATCCCTTGGCCCATACAAAAAAGGGAATGCATGAGAGGCTATTTGGTGCTCTTGGTTAGTTTGACCAAAGCCATATCTCTTTGTCCATTTTGGGCGTGCATCACTCTTGGGCCATTCTTTGGGCGAACTTTCTTGGTGTATCAAATATACATGATGCCTTCTTTTGTATAAAAAAAGAAGAAGAGAAAAAGTTATCATTCTCTTAAAGAGAAGAATAACAGATAGAGTTATCCTTGTCTGAAGAGAAAAGAAGCAAATTGAGAGTTATCCTTCTTCTTTGAGAGAAGAAGAAGACGAAAGACAGAGAGGACATTTTCTTTTAGAGAGAGAAAGCCTCTACCAAGAAAAGAAGTCTCTGATATCATAGAAAAAAATCCTAGAAAGAAGTCTCTAGATGAAATCGATAATCCCAATAAATGTTGTTTTCTTAAAAGACTATTGTAACATTTAAGTTAATAGTGGATTCTTCTCTTTCTCCCGTGGACGTAGCCTGAAAATGTGAACAACGTAATCCAGTGTCATTAAGATTTATTTCTTTATTTGCTTTATTGTATGTTTTTTTACTCACACGCACACACACATCGACTTGGATATAATTTTGTGTCTTATATTTCCTAGTTCCGCTGCGCGCATCTGCATTCATGCGAGAGGACTCTAATTAACAATTTTAAGAGTGGCATTTTTTTTCTTTCTCTTTTTTTTTTTTTTCGTAAAGATGATATATTTCATTTTAAAAAATTTATGAATCATTTTCATTGACTTTTGTGATTTGTTTAAACTGTAAAGAGAAATTATCTTGGCCATTTGAACAATTGGTGGAGATCTCACAAGGCCATATCCGATGGCTGAGAATTAGTCTTGTATTTCATTTTTTACTTTTATTAATATAAGTCATTTATCTGAATTTTCTGATGTGTGTTTAAAAAATATAACTAAATAAAAATAATAAAATTAAAATACCACTAAATTCATTTTGATCAATATTTTTAAACTTGAAATAAAAAAACTCAAGATACCCCTAAAATTTATTTTGAACAATATTTTTTTGTTGAAAATATATTTTATTATTATTATTCAATTCTTTTTATAGAAATGAAGCTAAATACCAAATTTTATATTGATATTATTTTAATGAAAAATTTAATAGCCTTCTTAGATGCGGAAATAAAAATCCCAAAAGTTGGATTCCATCAAGATCATATACTTATTCAGCTAGAAACAAAATAGGAGAGAGTATGAGCCATAATACGAAAAATAAAGCATAAAAAAAGCACAACACAAAAGCACAAAGTTTATGTGGTTCACCCCAAAAGGGCTACATCCACGGGCATGAAATCCACTTTATCAATGAAAGTTGCATTATAGATTTTAGGACATAGAGTTATCTCTTTAACCATCGACAAACCCAGTCGAGCAAACCCTTTTACACTCGCTCTCCCGACCGATACCACCTGTCGATCTGTTACCTCTATTCCACGGCTAAACCACTGTTCAAGAAGAGATCCATCTCTATTCACCGCTAAACCACTGTCCAATAAGAGACCCTTGAGAGCAACCGATATTTTCTCAATCTAAAAAAAGAAACCACCCGAAATCTCTATGGGAACCGCTTCTCAAAAAAAAAATCAACATCTGAATCTACATGATGCACATCATGGTGTTTTTAAACTGTGTTCTCTCTAAGGGGAGGCCTTGCCTCTGATGCTGAGGATGTCATGCCTCTCTCTTTAGAAGAAGCTACATTTCCCATATAGTGACCTCAATAGGGCACACGTAGTCTTTTATCTTCCATTCCATATATATAAGGTTAGGAATCCATACCAAATAGAAAACTTCCTATAGATGTTATATAAATCTCAAGAACTAAAAGATATACCCAAGAATCCTAATCTTATTAGATTTCTATTTTCTTTAGGAAACTTATCAATATCAATCACAATCCCACATAATATAGGATTTCATTATGTTGTATGATTTTGGATATCACCATATCCAACAATCTCCACCTTGATATCAAAATCACATGCTTACCATGCCAACATCTATTGGATAGCTTAATGAATTTTTCATCTTTTGCCGAATATATTGCTCGCTAAAATGATTATGTTTGTCATCATATTTTTCCACCTTAAATACAACACTCGCATATTTTGTCATGTGTTTTTCTTCAACCGAATGCACAAACACTAGCTTTGTACTGAATCATGCACTCTGATACCACTTGTTAGGATTTAATAGCCTTCTTAAGTGTGGAAATAGAAATCTCAAAAGTTGGATTCCACCAAGATCATATACTTATTCAGCTGAAAACAAAATAAGAGAGGGTACGAATCAAGAAATAAAGCATAAAACAAGCACGCCACAACTGTACAAAAATTTACATGGTTCACCCCAAAAGAGTTGCATCCACGTGCATGTCAAATTGAAATCTACTATATCAATGAAAGTTACATTATAGATTTTGGGATATAGAGTTTACATCTTTAACTCTCGACAAAGCTAGTCGAGCAAACCCTGTTAAACCCGCTCTCTTGACCGGCACCACCTGTCAATCTCTTATCTCTATTCAATAGCTAAACCACTGTCCAAAAAAAAACACATCTCTATTCCACAGCTAAACCGCTGTCCAGGAAGAGACCCTTGAGCGCAACCGAGACTTTCTCTATAAAAGGGGAAATCACCCAAAATCTTCATGAGAACTGCTTCTCTACAATAAACCATAGTTAAACCGTTGTCCAGGAAGAGACCTTTAAGCACAACTGATACTTTCTCTTTAAAAAGGGAAACCACCCAAAATCTCTATGGAAAATGCTTCTCTAGAAAAAACCAGCCTCTCAATCTACAAGAGGCACATCGTGATGTTTCTAAGCTTTGTTCTCTTTAAGGGGAGGCATTACAGAGGAGGCCTTGTCTCTCTCTTTAGAAGAAACTACAATTCTCATATGGTAACTCAAATAGGGCACACATAGTCTTTCATCTTTTATCTCATGTATATAAAGTCATAAAAAGAGATATACCCAAGAGTATTAATCTTATTAGATGTATATTATCTAAGAAACTTATCAATGTCAATCTAAACCATTAACGTCCACAACCTCTAAGAGCATTACTGACCCTTGTGTAAAACCATTAAAAAACGTAAAAAAATAAATAAATTTTCGGCTTTTATTGCACCAACTCAACAGTGGTGTTTGAAAGGTGTATATGTATAAAATAAAATAAAAAGATTTTTTTAAAAAAAAATCGAATAACCTACCAACCCAGAAATGAGCTATCACCCAAAATGTACAACCTTGAAAAATTATTTGGGGTTGCATCTCAAACAGTGACATATGGGATTTTCTCATGTTTCGCGCTCAACATGTATCAATGGACTCATTACCTCAATAAGGGTCTAATACTTCCCACAATGGGTTATATAAAGAAAATATTGAATGTGACGCCTCTCGTGGGGAGCAGCATTTTGTGTATCACAAAATAAAGAGTTGTCCAATATAAACTAATACAAAACCTTAGCTTATAAGCTCCAAACTTGGAATTCATCATCAAAGGAAATAAAAGCTACTACCCAATGCAAAATTGTTACAATCATGAAAACCTAATTGTTCAACCAATCACATGAAACCACATAAGATAGGTAATTATGTACACAATTTACGCATCTTTTTAGGGTTTCAACGATACTATGACACTCTATGCTCTCTCTAGAAGGCTTTCATATCGGCCTTCAACCATAAATCTACACATGCATTCAATCATATATCCACACACAAATAATATTCAAAAACAATTTAAGATAAAATGAATTGTAGACCGATGCATCTTTCAGTATTTTTATTTCCACCACTAAAACCACTTATTAATACTTTTAAAAAACTAACTCTTAATTTATTTGAAAAGCGATAAGGAGTTTATCTTTCCCCGATGAAATAGCCCCAAAAAAAAAAAAAAAAATATTTTGAGACCTTATTTTTGCTTATTACGTTCGTTAACTATCTTGTCTTACTTATTACAGGCTGGCAAACATCTTTTCAAGCCATCTATGTCATACTCCTATACGGAATGGGTGAACATTTAAAGATCAATTAAATGGCACATGCAAAAAAAAAAAGATAAAAAATAAAAAAAGAAATTAGTACATTCACATTTTTTAAGTACGGCACTGTGGAATGGAGGGGGCAAGAATGCAACATCCTTTATTTCTCCCCCACTATGTCTCAACCCTATTTTTACAATCCGGTAATTTGTTGTCCTTTTTTTTTAACATATTTTATATTTCTTTTTATATATATATATAAAAGAACATATTAAGGTGAGTCCACTAATTCACAGGAAAAAATGAGCCCAATGGCTCAGATTAAATCTGGGTCTATCTGACGAACCCGGATGTCTAGTAGTGTTTAAATTTTAATTTTTTTTTCTACAAATCCAAATCACTTAAATTTGGAGCTTGTATACATCAAAAATAGGTTAATCTTAGAAAAATATCAAAAAACTATTTTACATTAAATAAATTTACCAAAATACCTTCGCAAAATTTCGTAGGTATTTTGGTCAATTTTTTTTCACAAATTATTTTTTATATATATTTTTATTAAGTGCAGCTTGATGAGAAGAACACACGCCAAAATTTTCAAGTTATTTGGATTTGTAGAAAAAAAATTTAAAATTCAAACACTACCAGACATCTGTGTTCATCAGATCGGCCATATTGTTTGGCTTATACTATTCCATGAGCTAATGGACTCACCCAAGCTTTCTATATATATATATATATATATATATATATATATATATATATAAGTCCTCAACATTTTTGGACACTTAAATACCCATTAATTGTAATACAAAAGTTTTCAAGTAGGGGCATTTTTTGTCATATAGAATGGTGGAATGAATATTTCTATAAAAAAATAGTGGCATTCTATTAGTAGTTAAAAAATAATTAATGCATATTAAATGTGATGTTATTGTCTACTATTGTTAATAAATGAAATAAATTGGCCAAAATACCTTCGCAAAATTTCGCAGGTATTTTGATCAATTTTTTTCACAAATTATTTTTTTTTATATTTTTATTAAGTACAGCTTGATGAGTAGAACACACGTCAAAAATTTCAAGTGATTTGGACTTGTAGAAAAAAAAAATTAAAATTTAAACAATACCAGACATCTGTGTTCATCAAATTGGGCCATGTTGTTGGGCTTATACTATTCCATGAGCTAATGGACTCACCCAAGCTTTTTTCATATATATATATATATATATATATATACATATAAGTCCTCAACATTTTTGGACACTTAAATACCCATTAATTGTAATGTAAAATTTTTCGAGTAGTGGCATTTTTTGTCATATAGAATGGTAAAATGAATATTTCTATAAAAAAAATAGTGGTATTCTATTAGTAGTTAAAAAATAATTAATGCATATTGAAGGTGATGTTATTGTCCACCATTATTAATAAATGATTTTGTTTCTATTAAAAATTTATATTTTACCCTTGACTAATTATTTAAAATACCCCAGGACAAAAAATTACTACACTTTAAGGGTATACACCACCAAGCGGTGTAGCCTAACAAAACCCTAGATATATATATATATATATATATATATATATATATATATATATATATATATATATATATATATATATATATATATATATATATATATATATATATATATATATATATATATATCTAGAGACACACATCTAAAATTTCAAATGATTTGAATTTATGTAAAAATAAATAAAATTCAAGCACTATCGGACATCCATGATCGTCAGATCGGCCCATATTCAATCTCAATCGTTGGACTCATATGTTCATATGAGCTTGTGGGCTAATCCTAGCTTTTTCTTATATATATATATGAAGATACTACAAAATGCCTATAGGCGAAAATGAATAGTGATTTCACCTACCCTCATCACCATCCAAACTTCATTGCACGGTCACAGTTGTCTGGTTATATTTTATTTTTCATTATTATTTTTACTAATCGAAATGATCTGAAATTTGGAGCGTGTGTATATCTCAATGAGGCGCACCCAGGGTTTTAAAAATTTGGGATTGGCCCGAGTCGATACGAGAAACGAGTCTTCTGTAAAACCGCGATTTTGAATCATGAATCGCCCTTATTACGTCATAAAGCGCAATTCCAGCCAATTAGTGACGTCACAGGGTCGCCCCTATTACGTCATAAATCGCAATTTCAGCCGATTAGTGATGCAAGGCTGCTTTGTGACGTCACATGAGTCCTTACCTAAGGACATTTTGGTAATGTCACAGGAGTCCTTACCTAAGGACATTTTAATAATTTTTTTCAAAATATCATTTCCGGTTACCTTTTCTCTCTATCGCGCTGGCATTAAAGCTTTTGTAAAAGTATATATATCTTATTGACTTTCTCCAATTCTTTGATATGGGACTTGCACTAAGTCATATTATATTGAAATTTTATACAATATAGGTAATAATTGTACAAAAATTTTTAGCAGCGCGTGAAAAGTTGTAATGGTTAGCAGTAGAGGTTTTATGCGTGATGTCCCAAATCCCAGTTGGGACGCTATTGCTCAAAATTCACTTTTTTTTATCTTCATAAAAAAAATTAATATAATAAAATAATAATAATAATATCCTATAAAAAAAAAAACAAAGATAGGTTTTTACTTTTGTCGTAAAAAAAAAACTAAAAATTGTCTTCATAAAAAAAAAAAAAAAAAAAAAAAGAAGATAGGTTTTTACTTTTGTCTTAAAAAAAAAAAAAATGAAGAAAATAATATGATAAAAAGAGATAAAAAAAATAAAAAGTAATACAACAAGCAAAAAAAAAAAGGTAATATAATATCTTCTTTTTTTTTTCTTGTCAAAAAAAAAAAAAGTAATACAACAAATATCATATTTTCTCATAAAAAAAAAAATACAACAAGTACTTCTTGTCAAAAAAAATAAAAGATGTTTCTTAATACAACAAATATTTTTTAATACAAACTAGGAATAACTAATCTAATTATAATTTTTATTTTTATAATATGGTGAGCTTTAACAAAACTTTAGGAATATTAATTTTAAGATATAATTCATACACATTTGAAATATTTCTCTGTCTCTAACAATCTCTTCCATTAAATTTATTCTAGAATTCTAAAAAATTATAGTTTAAAAAATGTGAAGTGTTATTTCAAAAATTGATGCTCATTAGAATAATTTATATATTGATAATCAAATATTTTATTTATTTATTTATTCATTTATTTGCATTATAAATCATGTAATGTATTATTTTTATTACAATTGTCAGTAATACATTTTAAATTAAATGATATTATAAAATATTTTAAATTTGCTATTATTTATATAATAAAATATAAACCAACACTTTTCGTTACAATGTGTAATATTATAGTTAGATAGGTTGTAATAATTTTGGATTATAGTTAGTTAGGATGTAATAATTTGGTTCTTTTTTTTAGTGGATTAGATTTTTCAGCCAATTCGAGATTTTAGTGGCCATTTTTTATCGATTTAATCCATTATTTATTGTAGTTTATGTATGATTATATACTTTATACATGGTAATTCTACATTTTTTGTTTTATGTGATGCAAATTTATTGGTTAACACAAATTCATACAGGAAAAGAACATCTTAATTATTCACAAATTGATTAAAAATGAAAGTTAACAATGTAATACCCGTATTTCTTATTGGATTATTAAAAAATAACATTTGCAATGAATTTTCATAATTTTTTTGGATTTTTTTTAAGGCTTAATAAGACCGATTCGGCCGATTCGCAATCCGGATCTTCGATTCACCGATCCGGATGGGTTTTTGAGGTGCTCGATCCTGGGCATCGATCCTTTTTTTAAACCACTGGGCGCATCTAATAAAAATATGAAAAAGATAATTCGTAAAATATAAATTGATCAAAATACTCCAGTAAACTTTTGGAGGTATTTTGATCAATTTACATTTTACAAATTATTTTTTTTCCTATTTTTATTAGGTGCGCATCACTATAATGTACACATGCTCTAAATTTCAAGTAATTTGAATTTGTATAAAAATAATGAAAATTGAAACACTACCGGACAACTGTGACCGTACGATAAAGTTTGGATGGTGATGATGGTAGGCAAAATTACTGTTCATTTTCGCCTATAGGCATTGAGGAAGAATTTTTCATATATATATATATACATATATATATATATATATATATATAGGAAAATAATCATGTAAGCCGGTGGGCTTTTAGGTAAAAATACATTCAACGGCCCAAATTGAATCTGTACCAATTTGACAGTCACGAGTTGGTCACGACCTCATTTCGTATTTTAATTTTAGTTTTTTTCTATAAATCTAAATAACTTGAAATTTTAGGCGTACGTTCTTCAAAGTTAAGATAATCTAATAAAAATATCAAAAAAAAAATCTATATGAAATAAATTGACCAAAATACCTCTGAAACATTTCAGGGGTATTTTGGTTATTTTTTTCACAAATTATTATTTTGATATTTTTATTAGGTGTGCATTGATAAGAAGAACACACGCTTAAAATTTAAATTTTTTTGGATTTGTAGAAAAAAAAATTTCAAAAAAATTTAAAATTCAAATACAGAATGAGGTTGTGATCGTTAACTCGGCCTAGATTCAATCTGGGCCATTGGGCGTATTTTTACTTGTAAGTCCACCAGCTTTCTTCTTTATATATATATATGAGTAATGATCCTATGAGACCCTCCCACACCCATGTATGTAGGACTCCAAAGGATCACTACTAAATTTGACACAAATCTCTAGAAAAGTTATCATATGGGTGTGAGACTTGACTTTTCTATTTATGTCAAATTTAATAGTGATCTTTTGGAGTCCTACACATATGGTTGTAGGAGGGTCTGATAGGATCATTACTTATATATATATTAATATATTTTTACGAGGCTCGAGGCATATGGGCATGGGCCCTTTCAATTTATTATGAAAATTTACGTATTTAAAATTGAAATAAGATTTGTGTCCCCGGGCCAAATTGTACACTTGATCCCATAGATCAAATTGTACATTGGCTCCCGGTGGCCAAAATAGAGAGTTTTCTAAATTCAAAGTTCTCGAAATTAATTGTGTTCGCATGTTTTCTTTTTAAATATTTGGGGCTGGCTAAAAAGTATATATTTGCTCCGACGTTGACCCCATAAACTGTCCGCTTTGATTGACATCCAGATCTAGGTTTCAAGAGCACAGTTCTTTCTTGGCACAGTTAATTAGAAGATGGTTTGGGAATCTCGAGGTCATAAAAATCACGATAACTAGTTGTTTTGCCGGTAGGACTAGTGTACAATTTGGTCCTTTAGGACCACCATAAACTATGCCAAAAACCACAAATTTTGCTGAAATTTTATGAAACTTCCCGACCACAATGCCAAACAAACTGATAGAATTGAAAGTTTGCTATGAATAAGCAAAAGGTCGTTGTTGTTATCAGATTGGGTACATTTAGCTGAAGAAACCTTTCAATCAACACTAGTGAACGGCTCAGATTCATAGGAGCCAAATATGCTCGGAATCTTGAGCATCCAATAAACCCACCAAGGACCTAAAATATAGGAGCAGGTAATTATATTTTTAGCGAGAAACATAAAAAATGACTTTTTAAACTTGCCCCTTTGACTTTCAAATGACATTATTATTTCCAAAAAGTTGGAAAAATAATAATCATTAGCATATATACTGTGCTCCTGCGGGACCATAGTTTCCATCTACTCACTGAGGTAAAAATTCCACTTTGGAGAATTTTTGGGATTTAAAATTTTGGGAACTCACTAGATTATCATTTTTGAAAAAAAAATTGAATTTTGAGTTTTTTAACAGTTAGATCTCACCCTAAAAAAAATTAGCCAGTATTAGTTCAATCTTGATTTTTATTTATTTATTATTTTCTAGTGCACTGAAAGTGTGACCTGGATTTTCTTTAAGGATTAGCCTATGAATTGATAATGTTACATCCCAAAAATTAGGATGGTAAAATTACTCGGTTTACCCTAGGGCGTAGATGGACAATATGCTCCTTGCAAAAGCATTACTCTTTTGACAAAATTGTAGAAATCAAAGCTTCGCACCTCGCTCTTTGAAGGGGGTCCTTTTCTTACCCGTTTTATTTATTCATGTGACGTCCTAAGAAATTAAACAAAATATTCACTGCATAAGAAATTCTCTTCTTCTTTTTTTGTTTTTTCTTTTTTTTTTTGAGTTTTATGTTCTCTTAAAATTAGACTGCTATATATGTTACACTTAAAAAACATTCAATTTTGGTATATAATAAGGGCATAAATTTACTGGGGTTGAATCAGTATTGCGATCGGAATTTGTTGTGATTGAATTAACATTTGCGATGGGATCAAGTAACATCTTTTTACACATAATAAAAAGGGAAAGGGTTTTGTACCTCTCTTAGTGCATAGAAGATATATGTTTCTCCCCCATCTAGCCGTCTAATTTAGATCAATGAGTCACTTATCGTTTGATCTAGATCTGACGTCTCTTAGTATTTTAGTTTTTTTTACAATTATATTTATATAAAATTTTGGTATGTGCCATCATCTCAATAAGACGCACCTAAAAAAAAAATTTGAAATAATTTTTCGATAGAATATAATAACTAAAATATCCATTGAAATTTTCAGAAGTATTTTTATCATTTTATTTTATTGAGAATATTTTTTTAATTTTTTTATAGGTGCGACTTTAAAAGAGGAGTAGACGCTTAAAATTTGTTGTCAAAATAGTTTGTAAATAATAATGGAGAAAACTTCATATAGAACCTTAATTCTTCATATTATTTCATGGGAGACCCTCATTCCTTTTTTCTTTCAAGCCGCATAAGAAAACCCTTAAAGATTTCACCAAACCCTCTTATCTCTTATCTCATTTTTTTATTGACTTTTGACGATAAAAATTAGTTCCAACAAATCTTTTTATACCATTTCAACCCAAAAAAAAATTTAACCTTCTTTTTCTCTTTCCACCCATTAAAAAAAAATGAGTTAAAATTGTATAAAAAGATTTTTTGGGGTTAATTTTTATGATCAAAAGTCAATAAAAGATGGAGATAAGAGATGATGGGGTATGATACAATCTTTAGGGGTTTCCTTATACCGCTTGAAAGAAAAACGGAATGAGGGTATATTATAAAATAATATGAAAAATTAGAGTTCTATATAAAAATTTTCCATAATAATAATAATAATAATAACAATAATAGTATAGAGACATGATATTGTGATTGAGACCATCTCAAACATCCATTCAGAATGGATGGTTGGATACGGAGAAACATATAAATTTTATACAATAGAGGAAGCATAGAAAGCTTGCCCTAATAAAAATTGAGCATCGTTGTGTCCGCCCATGAGACCCACACACGTAACCCACACACGTAAATTGCAAAGTTTCCTATCACCCCTCTCTCACACATGCACACATACATACAAGGCGAACATGCACGTATGTCCGTACCCTTGAAAAGAGAGGTACAGAAGTATGGGAATTCCTTACTCTGTCATTTGTGCGCGTGCGTGCCAATGTGCATGTGAGGTGCACCCTAACTACCTTCTCCCTCTCTCATTGCGGTCAAATATCTTTTTTAGAGAAAGAACGCTATCTCTCTCTCTAGAGGAGGAAGGAGAGAGACACCTACTCATCTACAACTCTGCTGCCTTTTATATCTTAAATTTGAAAGCAGTTTTGTCTTTCTAGAGTCAGCGTACTTTCTTTGAACTTTCTTTGCTCCAGGCCTTTTATTTCTCGTGCCTTAAACAATAGTCAATTTAGCATTCAGGAATATTTGGTGGTCCGCCAGATGGTTGGTCCCACGGCGGAAACACATATGTCTGGTGAGCATGGTCCTATTTGATGGACAAATCAAAGTCTATGGTTTTAAGAGCTAGAAATTGTTTTATCTTTGAATTGCTCACATGAAAGCAAGATCATTGTGAGAATTTAAGTCATAAAAAGGCCCCAACACTCAAAAGTTTTGTACGTGATACCGAAATGTACAATTTGGTCCCGTGGGAGCCCACGAAAAGAGCATGTCGTTGATATATTGGCGCTACAACTTATATAGCAAGTGGAGATTTTCTTTTTTTAAAAAAACTATAAATTCGTCTTTAGAAAACTTGTTAAAAACAAAAAAAAGTCCATGTGTCCCCCGGTGGAAGAGCCCGCGGACTCACCAACGTCCATCTTCTTCTTGAAGATGGACGACGTAAAAAACTCACAAGGTTTATACATTATAGAAATCTTTTAAAAAAAATCACATTTTAAATATAAAAATTTTTATTTTATTTTCATGTTCATGATCATCTTAATCTAGATCATGAATCTCTATAATTTTTAATTAAAAATCCATTTCTAAAGTGATTTAAGAGGGGCCCTGCATATATATAGTATGAGTCTGTTGACTCATAGAAACCTCATCCTAAAAACAAATAGATAATAAAATATATAATAAAAAAAAATTTATATAAAGTTGCAAACTTAAAAGGTAGAATTATATATGCACCTAAAAAATCCATCAAACAATGTTATTTGAATGTTGAAAATTCCTCTAATAGATCATCTCGACATCGAAATATATGACTAAAAAAAAAATAGATTGTACTTTATTTTAACCATTTATGGAGTTTAAAAGTTTATAATTAGATATAAAGATAGATTTTTAGATATCCTATGAATTTTTTACATCAAAATTACTTGCTATAATAAAATTTAGACGTGCACCTTGATTGGATTGTTTAAGGTTGCAACCTTATAGAAACCCCCCTATATATAATTGTTATAAATGAATAAAACTAGAAATCAAACATTGAAAGCAAAATGGACGCTTTCATGGAGCAGACCTTCCTTCAAGGAAGCACATGGGTTGTGTTCATTGCAAGGGAAACCGCCAAGGGCCCACTTTGCCTTCAAAAGCTGGAGGCCAAAGACTCAAAAGTCTCGTTAAAAATAATAATTTCCATTACACCTAATCTTTGAACTTATTATAGGAGATGATGGGTCCCATTCTCTTTCCAAATTAAAAGAAAGGAAATTTTATTTTATGGAATCACATACACCTACCCATTTTAACCTACCAAATATCTTGGTCACCTTTCTAGTGACTGTATATTGATAGGAGAATTTATAGAATATTTATGCTTTATTTTTTGAAATTTCAAAACAGTCTTATGTATTTATATTTTGTATTTAAGTTTTACTTTTTGAGAGCATAAACTGTACATTTATTTTATTTGTTTTTTTACATATCATATTAAGCTCAAATTTAGTATGTATGTGCTTCTCACTATCACAAAAATAGCCAAAATACCTTACAATATTTAGGGGTATTTTTAGTAATTTTATTTATTTCAAATTATTTATAATTATATCTGTATGATGGTGAGAAGTATAGACAAATCAAAATTTAAGTTTAATCTAGTGTATAGATAATACGATAAAATTAAAATACTCTTTATGCTCTTAAAAAGTGGGACATAAGTAAAATATACAAAATTATTTAAAAATATAATAATACAACAAAAATTTTCTATAAATTTTCCATATTAATACTAAGAGTTGTCAAGATATTGTTTTGATAATTATCATTCCTCTTGTATTATTCTTAGTACTATCATCATTGTCATCGTCATCATCATCTTCGTAATCTTAAAAGCGTACTTTTAAGCAAACATGGGTGCATTTAGGTGGCAGGTCTGACGGGCCTAGTATAAGTCATGTAGAGCTTAGCCTAGCCTTAATTTAACATCCATTAGCTTAACATGCCGGATCTAAAACACTGGTTATAAGGTATGAGCTTAACATGCCGGATCTAAACACTGATTATGAGGTATGACAGGTCCTAATTATACAAAGTTTATAGTTCAAAATTAAGTTCTTGCTTTTGGAAAATCCGCACCATCAAAGAATTTCATAACTAAAGCACTAGTGGCATATAACAATATATATATATATATATAGAGGAAAAGGCTTTCAAATGCCTATAGTCGAAAATAAATAGTGATTTCGTCTATCTTCATTACCGTCCAAATTTCATCACTAGGTCACGATTGTCCGATAGTGTTTTATTTTTTATTTTTATTTTTTACAAATCAGAATGACCTGAAATTCGAAAGGTATGTATATCTTACTGAGACGCATCTAATAAAAATATAAAAAAATTTATTCGTGAAAAATAAATTGATTAAAATACCCCTGAAACTTTTTGGAGGTATTTTGGTCTATTATTTTTAAGTAAAATATTTTATTTTATAATTTTCAAAGATTTCCCTATTTTTGGTGAATACATACTCCAAATTTCAAGTTATTCCGATTTGTATAAAAAAAATAAAAAATAAAACACTATTGAACAATCGTGATCACACGATGAACTTTAGACGATGATAGAGATAAACGAAATTATTGTTTAATTAAAACTTATTATCGGCTTTATTCTTTCTTTCTCTATCTCTATATGCCCACAAAGGCATCAACTTTAAATAATCAAAGGAATGCTCGCCTTCTAGTCTTTTCAAAACGTGGCATCAACTTTAAACAATCATTGTGCCTCCAGATTGTGCAGTTTCAGTGCTAAAAACCCTTATGATGACTTAAGCTATTTCTTCTTTTAATTATGAAATTAAAGCTCGGAATTTATGTGTATGAAATTAAAGCTCGGAATTTATGTGTATTTGTGTATGTAAACTCTTTCGAAAGGAGTTTTGATACTACAAATCCTACGTTGGGCTGAGCTATTTCAACGCCTAATTATGATTTTTTATTTTATTTTTTTAATAATCCAAAAATTATTAATTCTTTTTTTACTAGGTAAAAAACTTCACTTGTGGGATTGGGATAGTGGACCTTGCATACAAGATCACATAGTGCTCCCAAAAAGGTTATGCACACTAGAAATGGTATTCATTGAATGAAAACCCCTAATAATGAAAATAAAAGCTCCAACATGTTGTAGATCACACAGATTTATAAACCCTCGAAACTTTTAAAATAGGAGAGTCCGAATAATGTGCTACAAGATGAACCTTCTTGAGGACTAGAAATCTTTTCATTTTCCATATCCATATATCTAGTCAACATAATCAATTGGTGTATTTCCTTTGGGTTTTTGAAATGGACCTTACTTTTGTTGCATAATATTGTTCCATATAAATAACACACCGTTGGAAAAAACAAGAAGTTTGGAAAAGTTTTAGTTATGAATTCTTTCCTAACGTACATGTAAGTGAAATCACGGTGGTAGATTTAGCCTCTCTCTCACATCTAGATTCAAATTCCATTCCCTCTTTCTCTCTTTGAATCTCTCTTTGAAGTACGGTTTTGATAAAGGTTTAGAAACACGGATCACTAGCCCGGATTGTTCATCCAGAAAACAGGTCGATTCAACCAAGTGAACTGGTTAATAAAAAATTCAAAAAAAACAGACAAAATATTAAAGTGGGATCGGTTATGTAATAGAATCGACTGTAACCAACAAGTTTAACCAGTCGGTTCTGCCGGTGGAACCAGTCGGTTCCTGATAATTTGGTGGAGCTAGAGCGGCCCAACCCATTTCTAATCAGAATCGGATGGTTCTAGTCCATTTCGCCGATTTTTAAAATACTGATTTTGCTAAAGACGTCTAGATTCATGGTGTGGAAAGGATAACAATAAGTAATGGTATTCATATCCTATAAAGGGGGACGACGAGGGAATGATTTGAATTTTTTTTTTTGGGGGTAATTTAGTGGGGGAGAAGGCCCCATACCCATTTTTCATTAATAAAAAAAAATAAAATAGGTTGCAACTCATTACTGTACAACTTTAGAATATGGCACTTGCGCCAAATCATAAGTTAAAGCAAGAGAAATAAAATCCGACATACGAGAATGCCAAACTATTGTTTCCAAAAGCTCAAACTTCACGAGAAATTTTCTCGAACTTTATGACACATCCAATGGTCAAGATTATTGTGACCACCTTATATATAAAAGATAAATGATGTCATTTTATATTATACTTTCCCTTAAATAAAAACAACTCAGGATATAATTTGTTTCATCATTGAGTTTTTAGTTTATGGGTAAAATATTAAATAAATTCTCAAATCACTTTACAAAATCATCATTAAGGCACTCAAAACATCAAATTTAAGATTAGGATGACTAGATTTTAAGTTTCGGTATACTGTGTACCACTTTAAAATATGTTAAAAATGACAAATTGCTGTTGCCAAGATTAAGAATCCGAAGCAAGCAGGAGTATTCTAGTAATTTAACCCCACTTAAGAGTCGGGTGAGTATTCCTTATTGTTGAGGGTTAGAATAGCAAACAATGAAAAAAATAGTGAATTATATATTGCTAATTATGAACAACTGGTATTATTATCATATAACAGCTGTGTTGCCGCTCTTGAACAACCAACGATATTATCAGAAATTAGGCTTGGTCATGGGCTTGAGTTAATATTGTCAGATTTGCTTTGGAATCTTTTTTGGTTTGGTGAGAAAAAGTGAAGCAATTCAGTATTTCAGCTGATTCGGGGTCAGCTATTTTTTTAAATTTGATATAAATAAATTAGATATTTATATATATAAATAATTAAAAAATGAAAAAATATATATATTTTAAAAAAATATTTCTTTACTAAGGCCAAAGAAGCTGAAGCTTTAGTTGAAATGGCTTGAAGAAGTCTCGAGTGTGACGGAAGCGGCAGTACTAGGCTTCGCTTCTCTTCGGTCTAGGCCTAAAATATGAAGACTTCGGCTTTTTCGGTCGAAACAAAGTGAATTTGACAACATCGACTTGAGTGGTTAGCAGTTGTCGTCAAGCAGTATTATATCTTCTAATTCTACCAAAAAAAAAAATAGTTTAGCATTTATTTTTTTAGGAAAATTACATACATATCCGTTATATTTTATGTTATTACGGATGTACCAAATAGTTTATATTATTACATATATATCCGTTTTTTACCTTTTATCACGTATATGTAATAATAGTTTATATTATTACATATATGTCCGTTTTTTACCTTTTATCACGTTTTTTACCTTTTAAAAACGATGACTTTACCCTTTTTCGGATGTTGAATAACCAAATTGGAAGGTTTTTCAGATGTTCAATATCTAAAAATAGGCCGAAAGTTTAACGTTCACATTTCAATTTTCGAGTGTTGAACATCCGAATTGAAGGGTTTTTTGGATGTTCAATATTCGAAAATGATTTCGGATGTTAGACATGAAAATGTCATATTTTCGGATGTTCAACATCCGAAAGTATGACTTTGAATTTTTAGAAAGTCTCTGGAATTTCGTAGTCATTTTTGGATGATACATATTCGAAAATATGACATTTTAGGATGTCCAACATCCGAAACCATTTTCGGATGTTCGAAAATGTGATATTTTTGGACGTCCAACATCCGAAACGATTTTTACAAGGCTTACAATGTATCGACATAATCTTTCAATTTGGATGTTCAACACCTGAAAATGGGAATGTGAACGTTAAACTTTCGGCTTATTTTTTAATGTTGAACATCCAAAAAACCCTATAATTCGGTTGTTCAACATCTGAAAAAAGGTAAAGTCGTACTTTTTAAAAAGTAAAAAATAGATATACGTGTAATAAAAAAAATTATTTGATAAATCCGTAATAACACAAGTATAACTGATATTTATTTAGTTTTCTCTAATTTTTATCATATAAGTGATATTTCCCCCCTTTTTTACAATAGGCTAAATAAATGCCAACATGTCCCCTTCCTTACCCCTTGGATTGACTATATGCAATATAAAAGGGTGGAGTGAGTTGTTTGAGACTAAGCAGAAATGTAGGAATGAATTATTAGACTCGCACTTGCTATAATAAGGTAAAGGAATATTTCTCTCTCAAGGAAAACACCCTTTAAATAAATCTATTATTATATCGTATGATTTAATGTATTTATTATTTAATCATGTTTTGTTAGGCTATGATGTATATTTATAAAGTCTTCAATATTTTTTAACATTTAAATAACCTTGAATTGTAATACAAATTTTTTTCAGTAGAAGTATTTTTGGTTATTTGGAAGGGTAGAATGTATATTTTTATAAAAAAATAGTCACATTCTATTAATAGTTAAAAAATAATTAATACATTTTATGGATAATGTATATAGATAATGTCAATCTCTATTATTGTTAATAAATATTTTTATATATATTAAAAATTTTTATTTTATTTTTAATTAATTGTTTAAAATACCCCTAAACAAAAGTTATCTTAGGGTAAAACAATTGTTGAGGATGGGTATACATCACAAGCGGTGGCCTAACAAATTTAATCATTTATTAATAAGAAATTCTCTTCTGTGACCAACATAAACCAACATTCCATCACACTTTTCTATCTCTCTCTCTATTTCAAATCTTTACTTTTCCCTCACTCCTCTTTCTCTCTCATGATCCCCACTCTTCTGACTTCATCTCTACATTTTCATTTGATGGGTAGTTGCCGAGACATGGGATATTGGACCTGCTTCCATAAGTCTAAGGATCCTTCGAGGTCTTCATGGCCATTGTTGTGTGATGGGTAGTTGCTGAGGCAGTTCAATGGTGGTTTTTGGGCTTTGGTTCTCAGAGAGACCTGGGTGGGGTGGTTTTCTTGGCGATGATTTTTGATGGGTTTTACTTGTTTCGGACTTGGGTGAAAATGCAGTGAACTTTGTTTGAAGGAAGCGAGATTTGGTGAAGCTCGGTTTAGTTTAGTTGTAGAGATGAGATCTCTTACTTTTGTTATTCTTTCTGTGATTTGGGGGGTTCTTTCTTTACCTTCCCATTCCGCTACGGTTGATGAAGGTACCTCTCTCTCTCTCTCTCTGTCTCTCTGTTTGCTGAATCTTGGGAGTTGGTAGAAGAGTAGATTTAATTCCTCATGGAAGAGGAGACTTAATTACAGGAGAAGAGAAGGACTCTCTCTGTCTCTGTCTCTAACTGCATGCTCTGGGATTATTTATAAGGATTAGGCTTGATCTTCGTTGGTAATAAATAACACAATTTAATGACAGATGGTTGAAGAACTAGCTTGATTCTTAGTGGAGAGAAAGGTTGAAATAGATTAATAAGAAATAAATAATATTTTCCCTAAAGTGTATATTGAGGTGTGATATTGAATGTATATAATAGTTTAGAGCATTTATTGACTTTATTTGATTGTTTCTATATCTTTATTTGGTTAGTTCTCTGAGACATATGCCTTATTGGGTTTGTCCTGCTGATTTTTTTTACTGAAATCTCATTCTGATAATACGGGTTTCTACAGTTAAGGCTCTTTGGGCCTTCAAAGAAGCAATATATGAAGACCCTCTTTCAGTGTTATCGAATTGGAATTCTCTTGATGCGGATCCTTGTGACTGGCTTGGCATTGTTTGTTCACCATATCGTGGTCCTGTTATAGCCCTGTAAATAAGACTGAACTCTCTCTCTCTCTCTCTATTTCTCTTTCTTTTCTGTAGGTCTGAACTGAACTATAAAAGAATGGGTATCTAGACATATATGGTGTTTCATTCTGTAAACTCGTTCTCTTTCCATGATCAGTCAATTCTGTGAGCTATTATTATTATTATTATTGCCAATTATTATGTTATGGAGGTATTGGACTTGTGATTCACAGGAACCTTTCGAGCTCATCTTTTAATGGATTTCTTGCACCTGAACTTGGCCTGCTTAATTCATTGGAGACCCTGTATGTTATTTGATGATTCCACTAGCGATTTTCTATATTTTGATTGTTTTTGTGTTTCGTTTAATTTCTTGACTAAATTTTCTATTTCTTAATTCTCTTGGGAAATTTTCTTTTTCTGCATACCCACACACACAAAATATGTCCTTACATTTTCTTTTTTGTTTTTCTTTTGCTCTCTCTCTCTCTCTCTCATGATTTTATTAGGGTTTTCTGCTGATCAATGGTGGTTTTGTTTGATTATTATTGAACAATGCTTCACTTACAGAAATCTCCACAATAATCACATTATTGGACCAATACCCAAACAATTGGGTGGATTGAAAAGGTTGAAGGTTATTGATTTGGGTTACAATCAGCTCTCCGGGGCTATCCCTAATGAGCTTGGGAACTTGACCAGCATCATTAAAATGTGAGCGGTCCGACAAATATTTTCTTTGTCGTTCATATTATTGTTTTTATTGTCATCTCCTCACCATCACCACGATTGTCAAATAATATGATTTTGTATTTATGAAATTGTAATTAATAGCAATCATTAATTTTGGGATTAGTGGATCATGGGTTCCTGGCTATGAGTTGTTCTTCTGATACGCGTTCCTTGTTTTGTGACAGAAACCTCCAATCTAATGAACTGATAGGTAGCATTCCCCCTGAGCTTGGTGCTCTGAAGAACCTTTGGGACCTGCGTTTGGATAGGAATAGGCTTCAAGGAACTATTCCTGGCAGTGTTTACACAATGAATTTCACATCAAATATGCAAGGAATGTAAGTCTTGAATATTTGCTATCTTTTACTGTTCATTTATTTATCATCATTACTAATTGAGTTCTATACAAAATATAATGTTTTAGAGCATATCTTCTGATAGGATTTCCATTAACCGTGCTGCAACTTGAGCCTCCAATTTTACAACTATAAATAAATTGCAAAAAAGTCCAAGAAAAGTATTGAATATGAACAAAGGGCATCTTGACACATTTAATGGAATCTAAGCTAGGTATCATCACTTTGGGTGGATGAGTTCCGATATTTATTTGCCAGTAAGCATGTCTCTCTAACCCATAAGAGTTCACCATTGTTTAAGAAATCTTGGTTGATTCTTATGCAAAACTATACAAATGATATAAGGAAGCCTGTTGGTTTCTAAACTTTCTATTGGGGACTTCATAGAACTATTTATGGTGAAATGCTTCGAATCTTCTCCGCTTCGTCAAACCTTTTATTCTTTGTGCCTAGATTTGTGAGATGATTTAAACATAGCTTCCCAATTATGTTCAGTTAAGAAAATGAAATAGAGGATGCCTTAAGAAAGATAAAAACACACTCCTATCTTCTATAAAGTTCCTTTCAAGTTTCTATTTTCTACTTTCTAATGTCTTCTAACAGGGGATTCGGAGTCTCCAAGTAGCTGATAATATTGGAGTTAATGAATAAATTGAATACCTACTATCACATAAATCACCTCAATAACTTTTTCATGCATTAACCTATTGTTCGAGATTGTTTATATTTATTGACCGCATCAGAGTGATGCCCTTGCATTGAGCCACATCACCACATCGGCCCCCCGATCGCATTGGGACCACATTCCGCATTTTAAAACACTGGTTTCCATATTAAAAAGGGGAAACTCTTAGAAGTGCAATGCGTAATCATGTTCATGAAAAGTGCAAAAAGACATGAGCAAGTGTGGACCAAAGGCTATGGCTTCTTGGGTTTGTTCATATGCTTGTGTATGTGAGCATGTGTGCTTTTGTTTTATTTGCAAATTCACCAAAGATGGCAACACTTGGCAGAGTTATCCATGTCACTGTGTTTAGCACAAACTCAATTGAAACTTGGCCAACTTTGTCCATATTTCACATTTTTATGATGCAACGACCTCTCTTATATGCGACCTTGATTTGAGTGGAGTAGGTCAGAGTTGACCTGTCGATATTTAGGATCCCTATCATACTATCCTTCTCATGCACCCATGCACGTTCTCACAGGCTTCTTTACCCCCAAAGCAACTTTGTTTGAACATGTCTCTATAGGTATGTTCAACTGTCTGTAACATGATGGCCTTCATGTATTCAGAAACATGTCCATTCAAATTGAAATTTCCCTTATTATAAGCTGTTTTTGAATTTCAAAAAAATAAAAATAAAAAATGGAGGTGTTTTTGTTGTATTTTTTTTGTTTTTATTGTGGGGTTAATGATTATGAATAGTTTAAATATCTTTTTTTTTTCTTTTTAAATCTTACTTAAATGTCGATCTTGATGTTTACTAGTTGAAGTGCTGATCAGGTATGCCCCACGTAGAAATTCCTCTGGCTTTTGCCAGTCCAATCAATTGAGAATTGCAGATTTCTCGCACAATTTCTTTGTTGGACAGATCCCCCAATGCTTAAACTATCTCCCCAGGTACTTCCTATCTAGTTTTGCTTTGGATGGCGTTTCTCTTCATGCAGCTGTCCTATACTTAATTATTGTACATATCTCATACCTCTTATTTTTCAGATATAGTTTTCAATGGAACTGCTTG
This sequence comes from Amborella trichopoda, assembly GCF_054954075.1. Classification (NCBI taxonomy): domain Eukaryota; kingdom Viridiplantae; phylum Streptophyta; class Magnoliopsida; order Amborellales; family Amborellaceae; genus Amborella; species Amborella trichopoda. The sequence goes on from NC_142342.1 coordinate 27,700,053, forward strand.
GATGATAGAGGTTCCAGCAATCAGCGTCCTTCTCAGCAGTGTAGTATGTATACTGATTCAATGAACCTGATTGGTGGCAAAGTTGGTTTTCATATTATTGCTCTTTCTCTCAATGAACCAGATTGGTGGGAAAGTTGGTTTTCATATTATTGCTGTGTGTGTGTGTGCATGCGTTCGTGCGTTTGATAGTTGGATGCATGCATGTGTATTTATGTATCCACTATGCAGATATTTGTGTCTGTATGTGTGGCAAGGACGCTTGCGTGTGGATATATGTGTGTATTTGCTGTCTTTAGAGTTTAGATATGCAACATCCTATACATGTTTACCTTTGGCCCACCTCAAATATTTTTTTTAATCATAACATGATGGTGTATGTTGTGTTGGGAATCTACTTGCATATGCGACATGGTCTTTGTGTGGTACATTTATATGTTACCATTTTTTTTTTTGTTTTGGTTTTTTCTTAAGAAACCTTTAAGAGTTGTTTATTTTAACACTTTGCTTTTGACTCATGGGTGCTAAATAATCACACCTTAATATTCGTGTGAAAATTGGCAGGAATTTTCTTATTTTATTTTGCTTCGGCAAGAAAAACCTTTGCTCTTTAAAACATCTTTGTTTACTAATTATTAGAATTTAAACAACTACTTGAGATGTTGGTGTATTTTAGTTAAATCAATATGTCCTTGGTTTTATAACAGGAATTGTAGAAAATTAAATTAAAAAAAAGGTGAATTTTTTCAGTAGGGGGCAAAAATCAGAAAATACACCTCCTACCAGCTATGACATGGGCATGGAAAATATTGAACGGTTTAAAATTGCCTTTCTCACCATTTCTGACACTCTTAATTTCCATGATTCATACAGGCCCAATGTTCAAATAATCTTCTATTAAAGGCTCCATGATGGAGTGACCTGTTTATATATCTCCCTTTCTTAAGTAGTTCTTTCACCTGCATGCATCCCTATGGTTCTTGTTCATTTTGAACCTCACACAATTTTGATGTTTTCATAAAAGATGCAAGTGTCTGTCTGACTTGCTTAGAATGAGATGATTCATGACATCGAATCATATTATGGACCCTATGGAGCTAATGATGGGGCGTCCAGATTTTTCATATGTGGTGTGGGCATTCCACACAATTTACATTGCAAAGTTTGTCAGTTTTTCAAACTGGTTAGGTTGTAGTATGGTTAAATCTGGTTGGCCGTTTGGCCTTCTTATGTCAAGTCTACTTACATTATATATGGTCACTATGGCAAAACAATTTAAATGTACGCAAAAAGAATTTAAATGTACGCAAAAAGAATAAAATGTCTGTGGAATATTTCCACTATTTCAATTGGGGTGCAGTTTGCGTAGAACCGAGGTTCTGAACAATCATATTAGAGCCCACCTTCAAATACTATTGAGAAATGTGGTTTCAGTACTGAAAATCTTTGTGATAGCCTTAAAATATATTTTTGCCTTTAATTATAAAATTTAAAGCTTAAAAAATAGTGTAGATCGAGCTGATCTATGAAACTGGAAAACTTGAAAATTGATGGTTCAAAAATGCGTTACAAGATACACTATTTCCAAAACTTGAAATCCATTTTTTTCTCATGTCCATGCATCTTGACACCGAGATGATCAACTTGAAGATATTTGAGCATCAAAACAACCTCTTATAATGAAATTTTTGAGGTGGGCTCCAATTTGATTGTTTAGAGCATCGGTTCTATATAAACTTTTCCCTTTCAATTGTGCTTGCCTGTTGGAGATGATTTTTTGCTGGTTTTGATCAGCTAAGCTGAACAAAACGATATTGGTACACTTTTTGGATAGTCGTAGTATTGGTTGTCTCTCGAGATGGATCCAGAGTGGACCAGCTGGTCTTGTCAATTATTAGTAACACTGGTTTGTATCAGTCACTTTAAGATTCTTCATGAACATGAACTGTATGATTGTTTTTGGGTCACTTATAGATTAATATCTCAGATAATTTCAGCCAGAATTCGCAGCTCGAAGGTGTAGTAGCCAACACTCAGTCATTACACTCCAAAATTTGGGAGGAATTATTACAGATATTATTACGTGTGTATCTATATATATATTCCAGATATTTAGCTGAAATTCATTTTTTCCTTTTTTAGTTTATATATATATATATATATTCCAGATATTTAGCTGAAATTCATTTTTTCCTTTTTTAGTTTATATTTTCTTGACTACATTGACTTTTATCTAGTCTATAATTTGGGAAACATTTTTCTCGTTTTATACCAGTTCCATATTCTGTCTTTAATATTTTATTAGATCCATAATAACTATTTCCTTGATTTTTGTAGAAACATTGTTGATCTTCATCTATTCAATATGATTCTCTTTATTTGTAATTTTCTTAATATCATTAAGAGGAATATTTGATCTCATTCATAAATGAATTTCCTTGTGTTTGTAGTTCCTGATGCCTCTACAAGGGTCCCGGCCTCGAGAGATAAAGAGGAAGGAGAAATTTCGAAGAGGTCATCAAAGTCCCCTTGGGTGTTAATTTTGGAGATCTCAACAGGAATTGTTGCAGGCATTATTGTGTTTTTTGTCATTGTTACAACGGTTCAGAGATGTAGAGGGGAAACGGCGATTGTGATGCCCTGGAGGAAAACATCAAATGGACATGACCAGATTGCATTACCTGCTGGTTAGTCTTACTCCTTTGTGGACTTTTTGGACTTGATCACATTTATGGAAGCAGTAGTTGTTCATGAAATTAGACCAACCTGTATTGGGGTCATCACCAATGATGGAGAGAGTGGAGCCACCATTGAGGTCATGTCGTGTTCTTGGTCCTACTCTGTCTTCATCATTGTCCATCATTTCATTGGACTATGACCATGGTGGAATGTGCCTTTTCATAGTCCTTTGGATTATGACATGTTTTTCCTATTTACTTTCGTTCTGACTTTGCAATTTATGTAGGGACCCAGTTTCTATGCGGCCAGCCCACATATTGTAGAAATGCAGGCTTGGCAATAAATATATTTTTTAAATATAATTTGATCCTACTTTTTAGAGAATATATAATCTTTAACATGAAGATCATGTATAAAAAAATAAAATAATTGAAAACTAAAAATAAGAATTATATTAAGAAAACATTTGGACTGTTAGTTTCACTTGTTTTTAGATGGACCACCTATTTGCATTCATCTTTAAGATGGATGCTTTATACCTTTGGACCGCATGTTGTAGAAATGCGATCCCAGCCCGCATGAAACAATTTTCCTTTAAGTATTTCTTTTTAACTCTTGATCATTCTCAACTTGTTTTTGGGGCACATTTATGCTGGGTAGCTTATTAATCTCTTTGGTAAATTCCAGAAATATATCAATGAACTTATTTATTCTGGTTTGCTAAAATTGTGTTGCATGAAATTTAGTGAACTGTGTAACTTGAAAAAAGTGGCTATGTGGAATTCAGTTGAGTAAAATTAAAAGTTTTTCTCTTTTCTTTTGTTAGTGTATTTTAATTCCACTCACAAGTGCCACATAACACTGCTGCAAACAAGAAATAAAGCCCTAAATACAACCTAAGATCATTTTTTTTACTCTCAAATAGAATCGACACAATTGAGGATTGATAAAACAAGCCCCGTCTATAAATTTTAGCATAAATAATGTTCCTGAAAATTCAAATAAACAAGCAAATAATAATTTAAAAATAAAACTAAACAGCCAGGAAGATTTATTTGAATTTGCCTAGGGTGACCCGCATAGGACTTAGTACACCTGATTGCCTGACTGATGATACACTTTGACCCTATTGGCCGTCCTGCTGAATTTTTTGAGTTGGGAGCTATTTTAGGCAATACCTTTCAGATCTAGGGTTTTTGAGAGTATGAAAAATATTAAGGTTTCTAAACCATTTCTTAGACCTCTTTAGGGCATGCCTTGAAAGGCAATTGCCTTGGTCGTACTGTCGGCTGGGGGTGTTCCTCTTTGTAATCTTTTGGGTGGCGTTCCACCCCCTAGTAGCCAAGGATGGTGCGTACCACCCTAAGATGACAAGAGAGAGAGAGAGAGAGAGAGAGAGAGAGAGAGGGGCTAGAATTCGGTGTAGAGAATGAGCAATGTTTCAGAAAATGTTAGGTGGCCGGCCTGGCGCCTAATGCCTAGCGCCCAGAACCTTAGGCTCCCTGAGGTGAAAGTATTTTAGAAAATGCAAATATGTGCTTTCCAAATGCATGTATATATATATAGATATTTGCGTTAATTTTTTATTTTTTGCATTTATATATTCCTAATGACGTTTTTTCATGCAAATATATACGCATAAATATTGAAACACATTCAAAACTTCAAATCATAGAAAATTTAGTGAAAAAACATAAAAAAGTCTATATTGTACTAAAAAAGTCCATAGTGTACTAGTCTCCAACTCCCCAATCCATACTCGATAGTGAGGTACAATCATGATACACAGTTACACAAACATAGGCATGGTCACATGGACTCCAAGTCTTTGATAGATGTATAAAGCCATAAAGTCCAAATGTCTTGTTTCTCAAAAAAAAGAAAAAAGTCCAAATGTCGAATACAAGATGATGCAATGCAAAAAACAAGATGAAATACAAAATAAAAGACAATTAAAAGCCTTAGATTTCTTCTTTGATTCAATTAATTGTTGAGCACCTGCATGCGCCCACCTAGGCCACCTAGGCGCCAGGGATGATTGCCCAAGCCCAAGTGTGTGGCCTAGGGCCCTTCAGGCACCTAGGCGCCCAATGGTCGGTTAGAAAAGTGATTTTCAGGGCACTCCACTCGACCTGGTAACTGTGATCCCCGACTATCCTCTCAAACAAACCCAATGAGAGCCATGACTCGCAGTCTCATGCAGGGCTTCATGATTGACTTGTTAAAGCTGGCAAATAAATAGTGAAATCGCGATCCCCAAATGTAAATTACAGGTTCCCACCTTAAGAGCAAGATATACGTACATATCACCATAGTGCAAGGGAGACTATCTCTATGCACATTTATACATATCCCTTTCAGGGTCTCTTCTCGGTAATCTAGCTGCCATGTGTACATGTCATGTGGAAGTTTGTTGAGGATTTAACGCTCATTTTTACATATCTACCTCTGCACATAGAACACCGCAAAACTCTGTTGACCTACAAACTATCCCTGGCCATCTTTCCGACCTCAATAAGATATGACCTTTTGAAAACCCTCTTTTGGAGTGCCATATGCCCAAGAGTAAGGGTTTTAGATATGACTAGGGCTATAGACCGTCTAACCCTAGGTCAGCCTACCAATGCATACACTCCTATTGAAGTGTATTTCCCTTATAATTCTTATTTACATGCTCTCACGGCCCTTAAAGGCCATAAACCACAACATAACCTAAAATAAGAAAAGAAATGTCAAAAATAGTGAGGCTTGATAAGTTAAAATGACAGATGTGAAAATAATGAAATGAAACTTAACACCAAAAATTATCAAATATAGAAGCCCAAAATGGAAAGAAACTGAATGTGCAAGAAGGTATGAATATTTTTAAACAAAAAGAAAAAAAATGAAAAAGGAGTAAACATTACCACTAAATGAGAAAATGAAGTAAAAAGCAATATAAAAAAGTGAATTTGATGTGTGGTACACTCAAGATGTATATTCTAATTCAAATGTTGGACATCCACCGTCCATTCTCAACATAGACAGTGGAGATAACCATAATTAAACAACATCTGCCATCTCCAAACTGTGTTCATCTCCACCCTCTTTCTTTAACCATTTATGTTTTTGTTACACATAATGTGTATGCGATAACTATGTATGAAAAGAATACTTAAGGGATGTTTAACTAGGAAAACTAATATATCATCAATATGGAATTTGTGTCTCTTCTTTCCCCGTTCAGAGCACACTTGTTTCGATGTTTTGTGTTGGTTACACGTAATTATTAATTCATTTTGTATGCGTTGTTTACAGTACAATGAATTCTGGTTTGAGTAGCGATTATGACAGGGTGTCTGGCATAATCAAAGTATTTACACGTGATTATTAATTCATTTTGTATGCATTGTTTACAACACGATGAATTCTGTTTTAGTAGTGATTATCACAAAGTATCTGGCATAATCAAAGTATACAAGTTTCACTCAACACATTGGTAATTTTCTTTGAAAGTTGCAATTCATACTTGGTTCATGCGGTGAAAAGTTTACAATAACATAGGACATATAAAGCCATACATCACAGTAATATATGATTATATACAATTCATGCATCTTTCTATGTGGTTATTGAAAAGTCATAATAATCATTCATGTAATTGTTTTTAACAGATGGTGAGATGTTGAAGGATGTGTTACTCATAAGTCGTGAGGATCTGGAAACAGCTTGTGAGGATTTCAGTAACATAATAGGCAGTTCTCCAGACAGTGTAGTCTACAAAGGAATTACTAAGGATGGACAAGAGATAGCTGTGATATCACTTTGCATGTCCAAAGAATATTGGACTTGCTCTCATGAACTTTATTTTCAGAGTCAGGTAATCTTAACAAACTTTTTCGGTCATTGCAGATATTGTATGTATATAGAGAAATATGACCGGAGCTACTTTCCCTTTAGATTTGTTCGGATTTGATTTACTTTCTTTTGGATCATAGTTGTTAGTAGAGACTTGAGACGAACTTTTTAGTGCTCCATTTCTATCATTTTTTAAGTTGGGGACAGTAATCTAATTGCAATATGAAAACTTTAGAATGAAACCTGAATCCCTGACCCTGAAAGTTGGGTTGGGCACTATTAAACCCCAGCACATGATATATTACCTAAATATGTAAACTCATATCCATATACCACTATACTTCTAGAGCCCTAAGGCAAGTAATTAATTTTTCTACCCCGTGGCCTTTGGTCCAGTGGTCTGATACACGGTTTATACGTGAAGAGAGGGGGTTGTGAGGGGTGGGGGCAAGGATCTTAAATTTGCAAGCTTGCCTTCCCACCCATTGGTTTCTCAGACAAAACCAAGTTTTACCCAATAATAAGATGTTTAGCTTACCTAAGAAAAGGCCTATTAACCTAAAGCTTGAAACATGTCTAATTTGTCCAGCTTATTTTTAGAGGGAGAAAATGTTACTGCAGATTTCGAATCCTAGTTCCTTGATAGAGTTTTAGCTCCAAGACTTACATTTCTAACCTAGGAATATGAACATGGTTTCATAATATTAAAGCTACACCCTACATATCAAAAAAAGAAGTAAAGGCTACACCCTGGATAACCATCAAAGAAAAAAACTACGCTTCTACCCTTGCATTTCTAATTCCCACCTCATAACTTTTGATTCAATTCTGAACCATAATTCCTTTCATTTTTTTTCATTATGATTGGTAAACCTGAAACTTGATTTATGACATCAAAACTTACTTTTGATTCTAATTATTCTTCATGTCCAGCACTCCATATAAGCCTACCTAACACGACTGATGTGGCAGCGCATAGCAAAAGACACAATCAAGATGAGAAGAGCCGCTCCACTGTAAAAGGCATTAGCAAACATGTCACCATGGACCACCAAACAATCCTTAGGGATATTTCATATTAATGCAGTAAAACCCCCTTCCCAAACTCAGCCTTAAAGGGCCTTCTAGATATTGACTTATAAACCTAGTCCAATATATTGATCTTCAAATTAGGGACCTAAAAGTATAACCCCAAATCTTACATATTCAATGAATTTTAAGACCAAAAAGTGAAATAAGTGGCCAACCCCAAAAAGGCTTTCTCTTCAAACCTAAATCATACTTGAAAGATCACTATGCTTCTCGGACACATCAGAATAAAGATTATTCATATGGAAAGCTTTAGTCTCATGAATCATGTCCTGATCTGGAGCTTTGTTCTTGATGCTTCCTACCCTAATACTTTTGAATATTGGCATTCCTTCTCTGCTTTCATTCCATCTCATCTTGATCTCCTAGTCATCCACGTGAAGCCTTTTATGCCTTTCTTTATTAGTTAAATTTTGTCATTTAGGTTGCAGATCTAACAGTTGTAGATCACAAATAAACTACCAAGTTGTTGCAATTAATCATATGGAAAACCCTTAGCCTTACGAATCTTGCAATTACAGTGGAAGTCCCATTCCAAAACTTTGGTCTTGATGCTTCCTACCTTAATATTTCTAAAAATTGGCATTCCCTCTCTGCTTTCTTTCCCTATTCTCATCTCCATCTCCTTGCTCATTTATCTATATGAAGCATTTGATGCATTTCTTTTAAGTTAATTTTTGTCGTCTAGGTTGCAGATTTAGCAAGGTTAAATCACGAAAACATCGCCAAGTTGTTAGGGTATTGCAAAGAGAGTGAACCCTTTTCCAGAATGCTTGTCTTTGAATATGCTTCAAATGGGACTCTGTATGAGCATCTTCACTGTAAGTCTTGTCTTCCTGCATCATTCTCTGTGTTATTTTGTATATTAGTCTACATTGTAACTTCTATTTTTATGTAAATTTAGATTTGAGACATTCTAGTTTCAATTTCTTTGAGGACTAAGAAGGGAGTATTGTATCTTAATGCAGTTGGTGAGGGGGCTCAATTATCATGGTCCAAACGTATGAAAATTATTATTGGCATTGCTCGTGGTTTAAGATACTTGCACTCAGAGCTTCAGCCTCCTTATATACTATCTGAGTTGAGTTCTAGTGCTATTTACCTAACTGAAGATTTTTCTCCTAAGGTAATTTTCCTATTTATGCATGTGTGATATGTATATATAAAGGCATTTGTGTATGCATGGGTCTTTCTCTCTCTTATATATATGTATGCATGCACACACACACACATATATATTCATGTCACCATGTTATTGTAATAAAATGAGACCACGCCATGATAAAACCATGTGTTTGGTATTTGTATGACTTCAAATTTTGCACACACACTCTTCATCCTCATAATCAATCCCAAAAAAAAATAAAATTCAATTTGCACCCTAGATATGGTCAAAATTAGTGCTCTCAAACAATGAATCTCGACCATCCATTTGGTGAATTTCAAGATCTAGACCTTAACAAATTCAAAATCACTCTTCCCCTTTTTAACATTTTTAATCTAATGATAATAACACTATTTAAAAATTTTGGAAAGAAAAAATTCCTTCTAAGGCATATATCTAAACATCTCATTAAAATGGACGGCTTATATTAATTGGGCTAAAAAAACACTTTCTAGGGGTTTTTTTCGAATTTCACTTTTTGTGATTGTTTTTTAAAATGAAAAGAGTGTATATTTAGAAATTGGTGTCAAACAAATGGCTCTAACATAGTTTTTGAAGATTAGTTTTATTATATTACTATACAATCGTTGCATGAAATCATTCCCCTATATATATATATATATATATGGAAGATGGCATTCTCCCATGAGCTAGTTCTACAGTATTGGCGCAAATTAGCTCACAGCCCAAAAACTCAGAAGGAAAGCTATCTAGGGTGAATTTGTTTCACCCCAAATTTCATGGAAACCCATCTTTTATCCCTGTGAACAAGCTAATAAAAAAAAAATCTAAAAAGACCCTCAGATTTTTTTTTGAGAGAGAAAATGCAGTGAATATATACCAAGAAAGAAAAGAAAAAAGGTTTTCCATTGAGGCCTTGTAGGGATTTGTAAATGTCCTCATCACAACCATATGAACAATTAAAAAAGGAAAAATTGTTGATGTTCTTGAAGGTCTAGATCTAAAATGGATGGCTGAGATTCAACAAAATTTTCCTCACCTAACAAAATTCTTTTATTTATTTTTGAGATTGTTTCTTGGGTTCAAGAGAGTGTATATGTAAATTGTTGGACCAGATAAATCTCCCTATATAGGTTTTTAGGAACTTTATCCAAAAGCACCTAAGAAATAAGCTATTAACATCTTAATCGATGCTTTTGATTTTATTTCTGAAAGCCCATCAAGAACACATAGTCATGAGTTAGAAAGTTGATATTTAGGTTTGTTTTGATAAATCGGTGAAATGTGAAAAACTTGATGGGTGTTTCAATAATCGCATTGATGGGTTGAACTGGTGACCCACCTGTTCTGACCTGCTCAGCCGAATTAGCAAGCCTGCTGGGAAAAGTTGGGAGGTCTAGCAAATTATTGAAGAAAAAAAGAAAACCCCCCCCCCTCTCTCTCTCTCTCCTTTTTCCAGATTTTCAGGTTTGATCTCTCTTTCTGTGTGTGTGTGTCTGCATGTGTGTGTTTTGGTTGGGATTCCTCTCCCTACATTTCATATCCATTGTTGATGTGCAGGTCTGATCTCTCTCTCCCTTTCTCTGTCTCTCTCTCTAAATCTAAAACCATCACCTAACCCATCTTCTTCTTTACAACTTCAAAACCAACAAATTCATTTTCTTCTCTGCAACTTGAAGCCACCAAACTGCCCAAAAAAACCAGTTCAGAATGGCAGTGAAATAAACGAACCTTCAAAACTTAATGGTGGTGATGCAAATTCAAACCTTTTGGTTGTGAGGCAAATTCATTGAAGGCAATAACCAACCTGCAAACCTTCAAACCATCCTGAAAACCAACCTTTGACCGTCAAAGTTTGGCTTCAAAACTACTAGCACTGAGTTTGAAAAATCTGTTCTTTGCTTTTATTCTTCAAAATCCTAATGTAACAGTCATTCCTCTCCATTTGCTTCCTCTTGTTTTAACTTTTTCAGCCATGAACCAATCTGATATCTTCACTTTTCAATACCCTATTTTCTATTTTCCAGTATCATCTGCAATTTCACTCCCTTCAGTCTCACTTCTAAGAACCAAACCATTCCTTCTTCTTTTATTTTCTTCCATTAAATCTAAACCATGCGATTGAACCCTGCAATGCTCCATAACAAAAGCAGAAGATGCCCTAAAACAAGCAGTGTTCCTCAACTTAGACAAACCCTAATTCGCTATGAACTTTTGACTTGCCCTTTTGATTTGAAGTTCAAACCAACCTTCAATCCTCAAACCTCAATTGATTTGAAGGTTTACTGGGCCAAATTCATCTTTCTTTCTGCAACCTGAAGCCACCCAACTGCCCAAAAAAACCAGCCAAAAGACCTGCCCAAAAATGGCACTAAAATCCCCCCCAAAACAGCTACATATCCACCTAGAAATCGCAGATTTCAAATCCACCCAACAGAAGCCAAAAGAAAAAAAAAAGGCTTTTTATCAAAAGACAAAATAAGGCTTTTCTAGTGACTTGCCTAATTTTGGGGCTACTTGGATTGGTACCCTCCCCGTTCCAATCCACTTGGCTGGTCTGAGTTAGATCAACAATTTTGAAGACATTGGTTGATATTTTAGGTGTGTTTTGCTAAATTTCCCGAGGTATTTTTTGGAGTTCTTGAGTTGTGATAAATTAGCCCATGGAAGTATGCAAGTATTCCCCTATATATATATATATATATATATATAACCCTTCAAATTACAAAGATTAATGTTAAATTGAGTTGTGATGGGTGGACTTATTAAATATGAGGATTTTTCTTTTAAAGTTACTTTTTGTGATATCTTGCTCATTATGTAAGGGTGTTTGTGTAAATATCACTAAAAGAAAAATGGTACTTTTGTCATTTTCGTAAAAGGTAAAGTTGAAATTCAAACTAAAGAACAATGGTACTCTATAAATAAAGTTTCAGCAACTCACTTTAACATTAACCTTGGTAATTTGAAGGGTTGTGAATTGTATATTATCCCCTATATATGTATATATATGTATGTATATAAATACATACATATATCCAATGAAATTGAAGAGAAGTTCTATAGGACGACTGTAAGACCAGCTATAAGATGGAATATTGTACAGTCAAGAAACAACATAACCATATAATGAGGATTGCTGAGGTGAGGATATTGAGATGGATTAGTGGCAAGTCAAGAAATGATATAATTTGGAATGAATACATCCGAGGAACTTAGGGTTAGCTCCAATAGGCAATAAGATGAGGGAGTAGACCTAGGTAGTCTGGCCATTTGCAGTATCGACCTAGAACAATACCGGTTAGGCAGGGTGATTTTGTTCAAGTGGAAGACTCTGTAAGGGTAAGGGAAAGGCCCAAAAGGACATGAATAAAAGTAGTAAGAAGAATTATGGTGGCTTATGGTTTAACTGAAGGTATGGCCTTGGATAAAGCGAAATGACAGACTAGTTGCAGTCATTCTAATGAACAATAGAAAAAAGGAAAAATTTGAAAACACACCCTAGAAAGCTTTTTTTTACCTCAATTAATATATTTCATCCGTTTTAGTGAGATACTTAGATCTAGGGTTTAGAGATTTTTCCTTTCCAAAATTTTTAGATAGCTTTATTATCATTAGATTAACAATGTTAAATAAGAAAAATTGATTTTGAATTCATAAAGGCCTAGATTTTGGAATTCACTAAATGGATGGTCTCGATTCATTATTGGAAGGGACTCATTTTGACCATATTTAGGGTGCAAATTAAATTTTATTTTATTTTTTGGATTGATTATTAGGATGAAGAGAGTGTGTATGTAAAATTTGGGGTCAAACAAATGCCATAAACATGGTTTTCTAGAAGTGTAGTTTTATTATATTTTAATGACACGGTGACATGGATGGTCTAGATTCATTGTTGGAGGGGACTCATTTTGACCATATTTAGGGTGCAAATTAAAATTTATTTTATTTTTTGGATTGATTATTGGGATGAAGAGAGTTAATGCAAAATTTGGGGTCAAACAAATGCCATAAATATGGTTTTCTAGAAGTGTGGTTTTATTATATTTTAATGGCACGGTGACATAGATGGTCTAGATTCATTGTTGGAGGGGACTCATTTTGATCATATTTAGGGTACAAATTAAATTTTATTTTATTTTTTGGATTGAATATTGGAATGAGAGTGTGTATGCAAAAAACAAATGCCATATACATGGTTTTCTAGAATTGTGGTTTTATTATATTTTAATGACACGGTGACATGAGATCATTCCCCTATATATATATATATATATATATATATGTGTGTGTGTGTGTGTGTGTGTGTGTGTGTGTGTGTGAATGGACGGTTATTATATTTTATAACATTTCTGCATGTTATTTTATCTTTGTACAGTTGGTCGACTTTGAATGTTGGAAAGTGGTGCTTGTCAAGTCTGGCCAGATTTCTCGTTTGAATGGCAGCAGTGGTGGTTTAAGAGGCTCCTCAGAGTTGTTAGATAGATGCCGGTTTGATATCGCAGTGATTGTGTACAGCTTTGGAGTGCTTCTGCTTGAAATTATTAGTGGAAGGCCGCCTTATTGCAAGGACCAAGGTCGTGTTGTAGACTGGGTAAGATGCTCATTCTTTGTTTAATTTTGTTTGTTTGTGTGTGTGTGTGTGTGTGTGAGAGAGAGAGAGAGAGAGAGAGAGAGAGAGAGATGTGTTTGTGTGTGTGTTTTGGTATATGCCTGTAGAAAAGTTTCATTCAAAGTTTGAACTTCAAAGTTTAAGATTAGAAAGAAAAATTCACGCTTTGTAACAAATTAGAAAGGTTGAAGAAGTCTTGAAATGTATGTCTCTATATATTTGGTTGTTGAGTTGGGATTTTCGGGCCTTGGATGTCAATATTGTTGACTCGATACTATTATGCATTGCATGTTAGAATGGGTATGGTTGTGGTTTCACCAGAGAAAACCCCAGTACCAGCCGCATTGGCATTTTCAGGTCTCTCTCTCTCTTGGGGCCAACGGAACTGGCAGTGGTGGCATGATGTTTTACCTCTTCTGCATATGTAGTCCTTCATACTGCTTCTCATGTGGGGAGAGAGAGAGAGATGGTAGATATTGGCTGGCCTAAAACCATATCGAGCACTTCCATCAATAATATATCTCAGTGCCTGCATTGCTTCTATGGTCAATACTTTTAAGCAAAACTGATCAAAGTTATGTTTGTTTCTCTCCTAAAACATTCAATTCTCTTTTTCATTCTCCTCAATTAGAATAATCCCATTCTCCAACATTTGCTCATATTTTCTGAATCTGGCTTGTGTACCATTACAGGCTAAGGAGTTTCTTGAAGTACCAGAGATGATATCCTACCTGGTAGACCCCGCATTGAAACAATTTCGATACGAAGATCTCCGAGTTGTATGTGAAGTTGTGACCCTCTGCATACAGGTTGACCCATCCAATAGGCCTCTTGTATGCACTCTTGCTTCAATGCTTGAGAATGGCATCAACACATCTCCCACTGTTGACAAAGAGTCTCCCTTAGCGTGGGCTGAGCGTGTACTAAATTCATAGATATCATGCGAATTCAATCATATGAATTCAACCCTCTCTCTCTCTCTGGGTTGCTCATTTTCAGGTTCCCACAGGTTCTTTCCCCCTTTCTTTTACAGTCAGACCCAGGGAAATCCCATTGGGTCTTCTTTAAGGGGCCTGCAGGGTCAAGGGAATTGATGACTTAATGCGCGGCGGATTCAGCTGTGGTGAAGTCTCTGTTTCTCTCAGAGGTTTTGTAGCATATGGAAGCTGATTTGTTTCACCTGTATTGCTGTATCAGATGATTTGTATAGTGTAACACAATATGTGAGGTAAAACAATTTCATGCTCGATTCCATTAATATCTGGGAAGTGGGGGTTGACTACTTCTGTGCCTCCCTCTCTCTCTGGTTGTTTTATTGTAAATAAATGTTTGGTAGAGTACGTGGTGGATATTCATGAGGGAAAATGAGCCAATGAATCTCAACAGCAGTTCAATAGAGAGGGGTCGAGGAACTGTATTTCTTTCTTTTACTGATTACTTTATGCCTGGCAATATGGTGTCATGGACCTTGCACACAGTTAAAACGAGAAAGTGGGCTGGTAGACTGGGTTTGGCCCTGTAAAGTTTGGGCTCTAGCCTCTAAATCTGGCCGGGATTTCAGGCTCGGTTTGAGCCATGTAATCATGGTCTGGCCAATCTTTTTGTGGAGTTCAAAAAATATGTAAGAGGTTTAAAAGATATGAACCAGATGGGATTTGATCCACCCATGCGAATTGGTAATGCTCAAACCCACTACCATAACCGGTTTTATTGATCCCAAGTAATGTGGAGTGACTTGCTCGCATGCAAATTGATAATGCTCAAACCTACTATTATAACTGGTTTTATTTTCAAAAAGATCTAATAGAGGCCATATTAGCTGTTACATAAATTATGTAAAAGAAATACATATAGCACATCTCTCTCTCCACCCCCAAGAACCAAAATTCACGAACCTATCCCTTGCTCTCTCTCCTAACTACAGCAAGCAGGTTTTTTATTCTCTTTCACAAACCTCTCTCCATTAACCACAAAATTAGTCTCTCTCTTTCTCACAAACCCACAAATCTGTCACTCACCCTCCGACCTAGTCTCTCTCTAACCCCAAAAACCTAGCAGTATCTGTAAACCAAAAACCTCTCTCTCTCTATTTATCGACAAACCAAGAGTTCTTTGTTTACAAAGTTGACCCAATTAATCTATGTTTGTACTAATGTTTCCTCTTTCCCTTTTTTCCCAACCTCATGTCCACTTCATACCCAAAAAAAGTTAAAAATACAAAAAATAAAAAACCCACAAATAAAGCTGACAACGGATCGGTTTACCAATTGTATAGAGAGAGAAATAAACATAAGAAAATAAAAACTGACAAATAAGGCTGACAAGGGATCATCTTACGAGATAGAAAGAGAGTGTGTGTTTGGAGAGAGATTTTTTTGGTTTGTATAGATGGACGTCCACTTCCGTAAAATTAGGAGGTTATTTGGAAGATTTTCAGCATTATGTTATAGACAATTTGGAAGGACATAAATAGAAAGACATTTGAAGGAAGTGCTTTGCCTACTGAAAGGATTCAAAATGTAACGGTAAAGGCCTCTCTTCCACACTGAATTACCCAAAAAAATATAAAAGTTTTTAAAATATAATTCTACACACTTTTCAATTAGGGGTGGCAATGGGTCGGGTATGGGTCAGGTCCAGTTGGACCGGACCCAGACTCGAATAGATTCGGGTTCTGACCGATTTATCGGGTCAAAAAATTGGAAGCATACCCATATCTGTCGGATCTTGGGTCTACCCCATCGGGTCTTAGGTCTATTGTCACTCTCACTATGAGCTTTTATTTATTTACTTATTTTTTGCCCTTTTTTTTACCATCATATACCCGAATTATTGGCCGCAAGGTCACAATCACCTCCTATTAGATTCAAGCCGTATGATTTGTGGCTTAATAGCTAAAGATGACTACTAGTTCTAATTATATATGCTCCTTAATACATCCAAATGAATAGGGCTTAAAGTAAGATATTTTATTATTTTAAATAGTTTAAAAGTATGGATCGGGTACAGTTGGACCTGGATACGTATAGTGTTTGGATCCAAATTTTGAACCGGACCTGACTTGCCGGATCCAAATGCTAGATCCATACCCGACCCGTGTTACGTATACCCGCAAAGAAGAATGGGTATTTCAGAGTTCGATGTGATGTTGAATATGGACACGTGGTTGATCAGGGAACGGTGAAATGTAGACATAGAGGAAGGTGGGAAGGTCCTTTGCTAGTCCCAGTTAGAGCTACTACTTGCCGTATTGACTGGGAAAAATCATCTCTCATCTGCATTAAACAGTGGACCTTTTTACGGTTGTTTGTTGCCCAATGACATGGTATTATATGGGCATCAAATGCTTGCCAAGACGACATAATAATTTTAAAATAAAAATACAATAAAAATTCAAAATGAATATTTCTGTGAGCATGAGGAATTACAAATTTATAAATAAAAGATTAACAAAAGGTAAGCTTACATTAAATATCTATATTTTTATTTATAAAATATAAAAATTATGACAAATAATTTTAAGAAGCATGAAAGCACGAAAACGATTTTTATGATAATTTGAAAATTGTAATTTACAAAGAAAGTGAACAAATTTAGTCGTTTAGAAATAAAAAAGGAATTGAAAGTATAACTTTACTATTTTTATACTAAATCAAACATAATTATAAGTTCTAGGCTTTACGAAAATAAAGTAAAACCTCACCTCGAATCTTAATCTGGAAAGCACTTTGGGCATTAAAAATTATTATGCCTCTAAAATCAATTTTCAACACCAACTACAAAATTTGAAGGTAAAAAAATATTACAGATCTTGCAGATACGTGAACACTTACTTTTAGGGCATACACTATTATGAGGGCCCAAAACCCTAATTTTTTTGTGAACCATAATTCTCAAGACCGAGATGATTGATTTGAAGTTTTTTTGTTACCAGAGAAATAATTTTTAGTGAGTTTTGATGTGAGGCTTTACTTATTTCGATAAGGTTGCGGCCATATCAAAATAATTGAAGTTCTTTGAAAACAAAAATCAATAGAGTAAGTAATGAAAAGGAGAAATCTAAAAATCTGTAATAAATTTTTTAATTGGCAAGAAAGTTTTTTAAATCATTACATTTTGCTGTAATAGAAAATATTAAAATTTTTTTGGGGACAGTTCTTAAAAGAGGCATCATTGAAATTTTAAAGCATTAACATATGCTTTGAAAATAAAAACCACCATTATAAAGCATAGACTAAGTCTAAAAAAGTGAAAAGTAAAAAATAATATGATATTTAATCAATACTAAATAAAAATAAGAACATATGCAATCCCCACACTGAAACAAATAAATGTTATAAATAAAAAAGAAATAAAATAGAAAACATCGTGTTTGATGGGCTCAACTCACTCAATTAATTAACGAAAACTAAAAAAAAGAAGAAATAAAATTTATTATAGGAATATATACAAATAAAAATTTAAGAATCATACATTCAAATTATTAGAGAGAAGTTCATATGATTTTCTTTCTTTGCTTGCCTCATCTCTCTAGCTTGTAACCCTAATTTTTTTTTTCTTTGCTTGCCTCATCTCTATAGCTTGTAATCCTCCCTCACATGAACCCTTCATTATGTCGCATATGAACTCAATCTGCCATCCCCTTCATTCTTTGGTGTGTGAACTCAATTTCTCTAAAAAATAAATTAATATCAATAACTCCTACTTTCTATTTTTTCTTCTAAACTAAATTGATTTAAAATGTTTTCTTTTCTAAAACATTTCTCTCACAATTACATGATGTGCCAAAGGGGTCATAAAGAAATTTTTTTAATTATCACCCCTTTCTTTTCTAAAATATTTCTAAATAAGTATCAGGTAACTAAATATCTTTATTCATATAATGATATCTCTGAAAATTTTTCTTCATGGCCCTTTCTTTTCTTGCTAGGCATTTAACAAACTTTTTCCAAATGTGAATATTTTTATCTTTTTACCAAAATCCTTTAAGTTCAGTATCGAGAGAATTTCTAATTAGATGAAGATATGTCTAATTAGAAATTCTCTCACTTATCTATATTTTTCTATTTTAGGCGACAAAAAAAAGAGAGAATCACATATTGAAAAGACAAGACGTGGGCGCTACTTTTGCAAGCGAGTAAGCTGCTCGAGTAGCTTCCTTGCGGGAAGTGTACCATGAATCTCCCAAGTTGGCTCAAACTCGGGAGAGTTAAGCCAAATTCGATATATATTTACATAAAGTATAAGTAAAATATAAGTGGGTCTTTTATTAGAAAAGCAATGGAGTTGAAAAAGTTTATATAAAGCTGAGGCTCTAAACAATCAAATTTGAGCCTATCTTAAAAATTTCACTAGAAGAGGTTGTTTTGATGTTCAAATATCTTCAAATTGATCATCTTGACATCATCTCTTACTAACTCCTTGGCTAAAGGCGGGGTTTCTTTGCCTTCTATTACTCTTGCTCCTGATGTAATCTCTTTTGCTTAATTTTATTAACAAAATTTAGGAACCTTTTGTCAAAAAAAAAAGAAAAAAGATCATCTCGACATTAAGAAGCATGGATATGAGAAAAAAAATATATTTCAAATTTTGGAAATAATGTATTTTGTAACACATTTTTGGATTGTCAATTTTCAAGATTTTCAAGCTTTCATAGATCTGTCGATCTACACTATTTTTGAAGCTTTAAAATTTATAAATAAATATAAAAAAAATATTTTAAGGCTATCACAAAGATTTCGAAAATTGAAACCATATTTTTCGATACCATTTGAAGGTATGCTCTAATTTGATTGTTTAAAACCTAGGCTCTATACAAACCCCACCCTTAAAAGTAAGAGGCATTAAAAAATTGTATCCATAGCCACCTCATTGGTGCGTCAATCAAGTTTTAATTGCTCAAAGTAAGTATGCTGTACATAAGGGTGCGGTTTGTATAGTGTTGAGGCTCTAAACAATTGACGTAAAGCGTACCTTCAACTAGTATCGAGAAATATGGTTTCGATACTGAAAATCTTTGTGATAGCCTTAAAATATATTTTCATCTTTAATTATAAATTTGAAGCTTCATAAAAAGTGTAGATCAAGCAGATCCATGGAAACATGAACATTTGGAAAATTTACGGTCGAAAATTACGTTATAAGTAGCTCTACATTACAAGGTAGCATCCTTATATAAACTTTTTCACATATATATATATATATATATATATATATATATATATATATATATATATATATATATATATATATATATATTTATATGGAAAATACTATGCTATACAATGCCTATAGGCGAAAATGAATAGTGATTTCATTACCCCCATCACCGTCCAAAGTTCATCGTGTGGTCGTTATTGTCCGCTAGTGTTTTATTTTTCATTTGTTTCTACAAATCAGAATGATCTGAAATTTGGAACATGTATTCATCAAAAATAGGGAAATCTCCAAAAATTATTAAAAAATATTTTACAAGAAAATATTGACCAAAATACCCCTAAAATATTTCAAGGGTATTTTGGTCAATTTATTTTTTAGGGATAATGTTTTTTATATTTTTATTAGAAGCGCCTCAGTAAGATGTACATACCCTCTGAATTTCAGGCCATTCTGATTTATAAAAAAAATAAAAACTAAAATACTACTAGACAATTGTGACCGCAAGATGAAATTTGGACGATGATGAAGGTAGGTGAAATCACTATCATTTTCGCCTATAGGCTTTGGAAAGACTTTTCATATATATATATATATATATATATATATATATATATATATATATATATATATATATATATATATATAGGCTAGTGGTGTAGACTTTTAAAGTGCTCAACATTTTAAGATATTAAAATACTCTTGAATTGTAACACAAAAAATTTCAAGTAGGGGCATTTTTGTTCATTTAGAAGGGTATAATGGATATTTTTATAAAAAAATAGTGGCATTCTATTAGTAGTTAAAAACAGTTAATGCATCATGTGGGTGATGTCACACACCATATCGGTGATGTCATTGTCCACTATTAATAATAAATGCTTTTGTTTCTATTAGGAATTTTTAGTTTACCTTTGCTTAATTACGTAAAATACCCTTAAACAAAAAGTTACTATACTATAGGATATGGGTATATAAATATCTAAAAATATTGAGTATATATATATATATATATATATATATATATATATATATATATATATATATATACGGAAAATGATCATGTGAGCCAATGGGCTCACAAGAAAAAATCAGCCCAACGGCCCATATTGAATTTGGGTCGATCTGATGATAACGGATGTCCCGTAGTGTTTAAATTTTATTTATTTTTCTACAAATCCAAATCACTTGAAATTTTAGCCATGTGATCTTTTCATCAAGTCACACCTAATAAAAATATATAAAAAATAATCCGAAAAAACCAAATTGATTAATATACCCCTGAAGCTTTATAGGGGTATTTTGATCAATTTTTCTCACGTAAAATATTTTTTTGATATTTTTCAAAATTTCTAGTGATTTGGATTTGTAGAAAAAAATAAAAATTAAAACACTACTGGGCATCCGTGATCATCAGATCGGCCCAGATTCAATATGGTCCATTAGACTCATTTTTACTTATGACCCCACTGGCTCACATGATCATTTTCCTATACATACATACATACATACATACATATATATATATATATATATATATATATATATATATATATATATATATATATATATATATATATATATATATATATATATATATATATATATATATATATATATATATATATATACTAACAGTACTAATGATACACGAGCAACATCAATTAATAACCATGTAGAATATGTAGCCTGATACACTTTTGTACTTAACACAATACGAATTTGCATTTCATAAAGCAAAATCTCATATATTTCAAACCAAATACATAAAAGCCAAGAGATACTTACAGGCGACACTGGCAATAACTACAAAAGAGTTTCCACTCAGCTGGATAATAATCAAGGAGGTTTCCCCAATTACAGTCACACATATAACTGTTTGGTAGTATAAACTACTCACAAACTACTCACAAACAACTCACGTGATACAGGAGCAACATCAATTAATAACCATGTAGAATATGTAGCCTGATACACTTTTTTACTTAACACAATACGAATTTGCATTTCATAAAGCAAATCTCATATATTTCAAACCAAATACATAAAAGCCAAGAGATACTTACAGGCGACACTGGCAATAACTACAAAAGAGTTTCCACTCAGCTGGATAATAATCAAGGAGGTTTCCCCAATTACAGTTACACATATAACTGTTTGGTAGTATAAACTACTCACAAACTACTCACAAACAACTCACAAACTACTCACAAACCACTCACAAACCACTCACAAACGTTTACACTTTACTTACAAATCACTCATGAAATAAAACACTCACTATTATCTTACAAGGAGATAGAGAGCAAAGGGAGAGAGCTGAGAGAGAGCAGAGGATACAACTCGTTCTTCGCTTGCTTCTTCAGGCATAGGGCTTCCCTTCTTATAGGCATTAGGTTGAAGTGTGTTATAAGTTTATTTGAATTCCGGGACAGGTGGGTGGTGGTGGATAGGTAGCATCTTTTCTTTTTAAAAGGAGGACAGTTGTGTGGTTGAGGTGTTATCGTATTGTCGATGTGGTTGAGGTGTTATCGTACTGTCGATGGCACAGGAAAAGTAGGATAGTTATCTTCTTTAGGGAATAAAGGAAAGGCATGTGTATGCTACAGTAGAAAGGTAAGATAAGTGGTTGCTACAGTAAAGGACAGGTGTGTAAAAGTAATGAAAAGTGGGACAACTGTCTGATAAGTTTTGTCGGCCATGGTTTAGGGTTGACAGCTGGTGTCGGCCAAGATTCTTTGGGCCAGAGTTTCGGGTTTCGGGGTCTTAATATAGGCTTTGTTTTTGAGAAAACCCATGTGCTGACATGTCTTCATCTTCTTCTTCTTCTCTGTTTATCATTGTCATTTCTTCATTTTCTTCAGTTTGACTGGCTTCAACAGTTTCTTCTTCAAATAACTTATATAATTCTTTTTCCAATTCCTTTCTAGTAGCTGTTAAATTTTTCTTTTTCATCTGTTTAATGTATTCTCTTAATTGGTATCAGAGCCAGAGTAATCTAGAACTAATCTTCTTAATTGTTTAATCAATAGACCTCTAGCAAGATCAAGATAATCTTTTATTAGTTTAAAACCTATTTAAATTCTCCATTAAACCAAGTTGGTCCGAGTGTTGAAGCTGTTGGTACCCAGTCAAAGTGACCATCCAGGCCAAGAGAGCCGTCCAGGTCCACAAGACGTAAGAGGTTGACCTAAAAGCATTAATTCACAACCTAATAATGGAAAATTTAGTTAGGAATTTTTCTAATAAAACATTAGCTTCATCAAGTAAGAACATTCTAAGGATTAAAAATAAAGAAGAAATAATAATAGATGATATTGAGAAACAAATACAAAACTGGAACATACCTAAAGTTCCAATTACAAATGTTTATAAAAAAAGAACTTTTGATTTAGAAATAGGATATGCAATAAAAACTGTCGAGGAAAGTTTATCAGTAACAAATAATCAAAGAGATTTCCAATTATTCTCTAATAAGACTATTCAAAATCATAAAATGAAATGATATAAATATCTGCATATCGGATTAATCCAGATAGCCATTAAACCTTTAACAAGGCTTGGATTAAATAATTCACTCATGGTATGTCTCAGAGATGCTAGACATAACAGATTTAATGATTCATTATTAGGAATTATAGAATCTAGTTTATGCAATGAACCTATTTATTTCAATTGTTTCCCAAATTATTCGATATCTCTAACAGACCCCCATATACTTAAAGTTTTAACTTTAAATCTAAAAACACAAGGATTCAATATGGATTTAGGTTCACAAAATATAGCAATAGTAAATAGGCTATATTATAAAGTTATGACAACATTATGTCCAAATGCTATCCAAACAGATGCAAAAGGATATACAACCTTATTTCAAACAAATATGTTAAAAAACAAATATTATAATACCCAGGATAATTCAATGGTCCCATATCAAATTACCTATAACATGGACTATACAAAATACTGAAAATAGTGATAAAACCCTAGTTACTAATCAAACTCCAACTCATATTACTGAATATATGGATGGAGAAGTCGAAATAAAATGTAAAACGGCAACAAGAGACGATACATATATAAAACCTTTAAAAAAATATTCCAGAGAACCTTCTAGGAAATCAAAATCTGAAATAAGTGGAGTAACAATAACTGGAGATAACATCCAAATACCTCAATATAAACCAGCATCTAGTAACCAAGAATTTTCAGACAGTGAAGTTGAATTTCAGGTATTAACCATAAGGGACAATCCAAAAATAGATATTAATGCAATAAGAAGAGACTATTTAGCCAAAGAAAACGAACAGTTAAGAAATTGGTACTTACAAAGATTTAGTAAAAGATTAATTCAATTAATTCACATAAAATATGTTAGGTTTCTCAAACAAGAAAAACAAAATATTAGTTTCTTTCTTTGGTTAAAAGAATTGTTAAATCATAGAAAAATGACAAGGCTACACCTAGAAATCACACATGGTTAAAAATAACTTGTATCAAAAATATGATTTGCCTGATGGTAATAATATTACTAGCATTCATCCTCCTGAACAAAGTATAATTATTAGAGGACAAGGACAAGGGAAGGATAAAGAAGAAATAATTAAAACAGAAACTCTAGCTACACCCTATAAAATGTCTAACAAAGAACTAATCAATAGGTTAGACTTGTTACTACATATAATTGAACAGAATAATTATACTAATATGTATATCAAATCAATAGGTAGACAAACCATTAGAATAGAAAATTACCTTAAGCCCACTACTGACAAAATAATAGAAAAAAAAAATATATTATTTAAACCACCTCCTGAAATGAATAAAGACAAATTTCATATAGGATAAGATAATAAAAGTCTAATGGACCAATTGATCTCAAAATTAGCTGCTTTAGACATCAAAACTCAATGGGTTCAAATAGGATCGTTAGACAAAGGGAAAAAGGAGGTAGCTGAACTCCAAACATCTGAAATTCTAAAAGTACCCTCTCCTAACAAAATTGTAATACAAGAAGCAAACATCCAAACCCTCCAAGAATTACCAGAAATAATAGATAGTTTAGAAAATAGGGAATTAGCCGTTTCCGAAGCCCTATCTATAGATCATAAAAATCCTAAAGATAAAATAAATAAAATATCATATGGATCAAAATGGAGACCAGTTGCTCAATCAAGGATGTACCACTTTAGGCCAACTCCTGTAGATATACAATTTGAAGAAGATCTTATATCACCTACTACTTCCTATTCAGGACGGACAATTCTAAATTAAAATATTGACGGAATGTCAGAATACCAAGTAATAGACACTAGGAGACATATGACTATGTATGCCTCCGCATGCAAAATAGTTGGAAGCCATGACCAGGAAATAACAAAAGCCATTATTAGTGGATGCTCAACAAAAACCAAATCTTGAATACAACAAAACAATGGGTAGTAAAAAATGAACAAAACCAAGATGTGTTATATACTGAAAGTGATGTTGTCAATACTTTAATATATACCATTACCCTACACTTTGTAGGAAGTACAACTGCCTTAGTAGCAAGGACAGAAGATCTATTGTCTAACCTTAGATGTCTGACCCTATCACATTATAAATGGTATAAAGACATATTCTTTTCAAGATTATTAACCAGGGACGATAGTGCATCATACTTTTAGAAAGAAAAATTTATAGCAGGATTACCACATTTATTTGCTGAGAAAATAAAAACTAGACTAAAAAATAAACATGGAGGAACTATTCCATACTCTACTTATACCTTAGGAGAATTATCTGCTGAAATATGCGTAGAAGGCCTAGCCCTGTGTACATATATAAAATTAAAGAAACAATTAGACAAACAAAATATGACAGGCAAAAAAGAATTAAGAGATTTTTGTGAACAAATTGGTTATCATGTTAATCTGACTGAAAAGTCACATCAAAAGAAGAAATATCAGAAACATAAAACCTCAAAACCCTTTAGGGAAAGGAAGTCTAAAAAGAAAGATAAATTTATCAAAAAATTCTCACCAAAAAATAAATCTAAAGAGAGATTAGGCAAAAGAAAATTACCGATATGCTATAAATGTGAAAAAGTAGGATATTATAAAAATAATTGTAAAGTAAAACAAAAATTGAATAACATAATCTTAGATGAAAAAATAAGAAACCAAATATATGAAATAATTTCATTAGACATATCTGATACCAGTAGTAGTGATTCTGATAGTGATACATTTAATTCAAGTTCTGATTTCATAGGGTATATAAGTGATGATCACATAATCATAACAACAAGTTCAGAAGAAGATAACAGTTGTTCTTGTAATGTTTTAACCAATGAAGATAGTCTAATATTAGACTTAATAGAGAAAATTACAAACCCAGACGAAAAAAGGGAAATTATTACCCAATTCAGTAATATAACTAAATCAAAGAATAAGCGCACTAGTCTTCTTTGAAGCCCTAGTGAATATAATTTCTCTGACATAGTAAAAAGACTAAGTACAAGATATATGAATAATAGAGAACCTACTATTCCGGAATTAAAGAAAGAACTAAATGATGTAAAAATCGAAATAAGAGATTTAACTAATAGAATTCAAATACTAGAATTACATCAAGAAATATACAAAGAAGAAAAGAATTCTGAAGAATTAGAATTTGACCAATTAATGACTGAAGAAATTCTTGAATCATCAGGAACTCAACCCGAATATGTAAATTTAATTAATAAAATCATTACACAAAAATGGTTCACTCTAGTAACCATTATAGTTAATAAAGAATATCATTTTCAAAGTATGATCCTTATAGACTCATGGGCAGATCTTAATTGTATCAATGAAGGATTGGTTCCAACCAAATATTTTGATAAAACCAAACAAATACTTAATACTGCTGATGGAAGTAGACTAACAATAAAGTATAAGTTATCTAAAGCAGAAATATATAATAATGGAAAATGTTTTAGTACACCGTTTATAATGGTAAAAAATTTAAATCAGACGGTAATTTTGGGAGTACCACTTCTCACCATGTTATATCCTTTAAGCATAGATACTAATGGACTTTCAACTACAATTAATAATCACAAAATTACTTTTGAATTTATGGATACACCTAAAACTAAAGAGATAAATAATGTTAAAACCTCTTTAGCAAATAAAGAGAAATTTCTTTGTTCCTTAAAATCAGAAATTAAAGATAAACAAATAGAAGAGAAAATAAATTCCACAACAATGACTGCTAGAATTTTTAAAATAAAACAACAAATAGGAACAGAAATCTGCAGTGATTTACCTAATGCTTTTTGGGAAAAAAAAAAACATATGGTGAGCTTATCACATGAACCAGACTTTAGTGAGGATAAGATTCCAACTAAAGCTCGGCCCATACAATTGAATGCTCACCTATTAGCAACATGTGAAGGAGAAATATAAGATTTATTAAATAAAAAATTAATTAGATCAAGCTCCTCCCTATGGAGTTGTGCAACATTTTATGTCAACAAAAATGCTGAAAAAGAAAGAGGTGTACCAAGATTGGTAATTAATTATAAACCTTTAAATAAAGTATTAAAATGGATTAGATACCCAATACCCAACAAAAAGGATTTGTTAGATAGATTAGTAAATGCTACTTTATTTTCAAAATTTGATTTAAAATCCGGATATTAGCAAATCCAAATAAAAGAAGAAGATCGATACAAAACTACTTTTAATGTACCCTTTGGACAATACGAATGGAACGTAATGCCATTTGGTTTAAAAAATGCCCCTTCAGAATTTCAAAAAATTATGAATGATGTTTTTAATTCCTATTATATATAGATGATGTCTTAATCTTTTCTACAGATATAAAACAACATTTTAAAGACATAAATTTTTTTATCAAAGCAAAAAAATAACAGGACTTGTAGTATATGCAAAGAAAATATGTTTGTTTAAAACAAACATGAGATTTTTAGGTCATAATATTTACCAAGGAACAATTCATCTAATAGAACGATCTATTCAATTTGCTAACAAATTCCATGATATAATTCTTGATAAAACAAAATTACAACGATTTCTAGGATGCCTAAACTATGTTGTAAATTTCTATGAAAATTTAGCCATAATTGCTAAACCTCTTTATGCTAGATTAAAGAAAAATCCTCTTAAATGGACAGACATGCATACTAATGCTGTCAAACATATAAAACAGCATGTTAAAGAATTACCATGTTTAAACTTATCAAATCCAAATATGTTTAAAATAATAGAATGTGATGCCTTCGAATTCGGATTTGGGGGAATCCTTAAACAAAGAAGTGAAGATAATATCGAACAATTAATCCGATTTACCTCCAAAGCATGGAACTCCACACAACAGAACTATTCTACTATTAAAAAAGAAATCATTGCAATAGTCCATTGTGTTACAAAATTCCAAAGTGATATCTTAAACACTCATTTTCTTATTCGCACGGATTGTAAAGCTGCTACGGACATCTTATTAAAAGATGTACAAAACCTTGTTGCAAAACAAATCTTTGCCCACTGGCAAGCTATTCTCTCCTGTTTTGATTTTACTATTGAACATAGTAAAGGTTCCTCTAATTTGTTACCTGACTTTTTGACTCGAGAATTTTTGCGGGGAGGGCAGGACCGATCAGTCTGATCCAGAAGAAGAATCTTTTGCAATTTTATTACTTAAAAATATCATGGCAGACAGAGGCAAAAAGCCTATGGATATAGTCCCAGATGTCCCTATTCCTATTATAAACCTTCCATCATCCCCAGAACCTCTCCATATAATACTTCTACTTTTAATACTCCTATTTTTATGTCATCACCATACATACCACGAAAACCCTCTGCTTCCAAGGCCCAGTATGAGGATACCAATTTTGTTGTGGATCATATAATAGAAAATAAAGAATCAATGGAAGACCCAATCAAAATTGCAAAAATATACCTGTACAATAATATTAATCCATCATGTGGATTAAAAACAAGAGAATGGTGTGAGAACATTCTGTTGGAAATAGGATCAATATCTTTAATACATTATAGTATAAAAAATTCAACTGTAATTGCTTATTCACAATTACAAATCAAGAAAATCCTGAAATATAGTGATTGGGGATCAGAACCCTCGAGGACTAAGAAATTGAAGGGCCTAAGCATCCCAAATAAAAGTTTTACCTATTCTGATTATATTGATGCCTGGCATCGTGTTTTATCAGTCCAAAATGAGTATTATTCACACGCCTGGTTCCTCCAGTTTAAATTACCAATACATTACCCATTCCCCAATTGGTTTATTAATTGGTTTGCTACATGAGGATCTATCCCCAAAATCCTGCCTGAACCACTGAGCAAATCTCAAGAGAAATTTATTATATATAATGAAAATAAGCCAGAAATCGATTATCATTTATACTTCATGGCCTGTTATCAATAACTTGGGTAGTCAAATGGAAATTTGCAATATCTGAACCAGTGTTTCAAAATTATGAAGATATCCCTACCATAGGAAAACAGATTGCTGCCAAGTGGTCGGATATATATGTTTATGAGAATCTGAAACCGGAAAACATAAAGCTATATAAAATTCCTGAAGAAAGGATACCAGCCTCAATGGATGATCCTTCCCAATTAAGAGAATACATTAAACAGATGAAAAAGAAAAATTTAACAGCTACCAGAAAGGAATTGGAAAAAGAATTATCTAAGTTATTTGAAGAAGAAACTGTTGAAGCCAGTCAAACTGAAGAAAATGAAAATGACAATGATAAACAGAGAAGAAGAAGAAGATGAAGACATGTCAGCACATGGGTTTTCTCAGAAACAAAGCCTATATTAAGACCCGAAACCTGAAACTCTGGCCCAAAGAATCTTGGCCGACACCAGCTGTCAATCCTAAACCATGGCCGACAAAACCTATCAGACAGTTGTCCCACTGTTCATTACTTTTACACACCTGTCCTTTACTGTAGCAACCACTTATCTTACCTTTCTACTTTAGTATGCACCTGTCTTTCCTTTATTCCCTAAAGAAGATAACTATCCTACTTTTCCTGTGCCACCGACAGTATGATAACACCTCAACCACATCGACAGTACGATAACACCTCAACCACACAACTGTCCTCCTTTTAAAAAGAAAAGATGCTACCTATCCACCACCACCCACCTGTCCCGGAATTCAAATAAACTTATAACACACTTCAACCTAACGCCTATAAGAAGGGAAGCCCTATGCCTGAAGAAGCAAGCGAAGAACGAGTTGTATCCTCTGCTCTCTCTCAGCTCTCTCTCTTTGCTCTCTATCTCCTTGTAAGATAATTGTGAGTGTTTTATTTCATGAGTGATTTGTAAGTAAAGTGTAAAGGTTTGTGAGTGCTTTGTGAGTAGTTTGTACTACCAAATAGTTACATGTGTGACTGTAAATGGGGAAACCTCCCTGATTATTATCCAGCTGAGTGGAAACTCTTTTGTAGTTATTGCCAGTGTCGTCTGTAAGTATCTCTTGGCTTTTATATATTTGGTTTATATATATATATATATATATATATATATATATATATATATATATATATATATATATATATATATATATGTAGAAAAATGATGAGATTAACTCACTAGCACATATTAACATATGAGTTCATATGAACCCAATGGCCTAGTTTGAATCTTGGCCGATCTGATGGTCATAATCTCATCTTGTATTTGAATTTTAATTTTTTTTTACAAATTCAAATAACTTGAAATTTTAAACGTATGTTTTTCAAAAATACGATAATCTAATAAAAATATAAAAAAAATTAATTACAAGAAATAAATTGATCAAAATACCTCTGAAAAGCTTTGGGGTATTTTGATCAATTTATTTATTGTGAATTAATTTTTAAATATTTTTATTAGGTGCGTCCTGAAGAGAAGATTGCGTACCTCAAATTTCAAGTTATTTGGATTTGTATAGAAAAAATTAAAATTCAAACATGAAATAAGGTTGTGACCGTCAAATTGGCTCAGATTTAATCTGGGCCGTTGAGCTCACATTCTCATATGACCTAGTGAGCTAATCTCAACATTTTTCATATATATATATATATATGGGTAGTGATTTCACGCAACGATTGTATAGTAATATAATGCAACAATCTTTAAAAACCATGTTAGGGCCATTTGTTTGATCCAAAATTTAAAATATACACCCTTTTAATTCTAATGAACATTCACATCAAATAAAAAATTGAAAATGCAACCTAGAAAGTACTTTTTCAGCCCAATGAAGATAGGCCATCCATTTTGAAAAGATGCTTAAATCTAGGCCTTAAAAGGATGTTTTCTCTTCCAACTTTTTTAGATGGTTTTATTATTAGATGAACAATGTTAAAAAATAAAAAAAATGATTTTGAGTTTGTAAAGGCTAAGATATTGAAATTCACCAGATGAATAGTCTAGATTTGTTGTTAGAGAGAACTTATTTTGACCATATCTAGAGTTCAAAATGAATTTTTTTTTTTTTGGCATTGATTATTGAGATGACTAGAGTGTGTGTATAAAATTCTGGGTCATACAAATACCACAAACCTGATTTTCTAATAGTGTGGTTGCATTATAGTATGATAGTTGCATTAGATCACTACCCTATATATACACACACATACATACACACCCTTTTTAATCCTCAAAACCATTTTTTTGGGGTACACGATCATGGTAAACCTTTTTGTAATTCAAAATCCATTTTCAAAATGAATTTGGGAAGGGTGGACTCACTCTAATAGCAGCATGCCAGGAATCACCTAAAACCCTACCATTTTAGGAATTCCTTATTTTTATTGCAAAAGTAATAATAAAATAATTTTTACTAATTTATTTCCATTAAATTTTTGATTTTTTCAAAATTTTAATAACAAAAAAATATTCACTATATTATTTGCATTGAGGTTTGGGTTATTCAGAATAACTATTCCTAATTTTTGGGATAAGATGCATATAGACGACAATGTTATATGATGCTGTGTCATACGGTATAATTGTGGTTCAACTAAAAGCGGTTTGAACTTTATATTTCCTTTTGGGAAAAAGTTTATAAGGATGCCTTAAAAGGTAGAGTTAAAGATACAATTAAAAATTCCATCGAAAATATTGTTTTAATTTTGAAAAACCCTCTAATTGATCATCTCAACATCAAAATGTATGAATATGAAAAACAAAAAAAAGATTTTGAGTCTAAAAAATAGTACATCTTGTAACACATTATCTAGACCGTGCATTTTCAAGATTTTCATATGTTTACAGATCTACTTGATTTTGACCATTTTTGGAATTTAAAATTGTATAATTAGATATGAAAATAGATTTTGAGATAATCCTAAGAATTATTTTTATACAAAAATCGCATGTTAGGATAAAATTTAAAATTTAGAGGTGCACCTTAATTGGATTGTTTAAGGTTGCAACCTCATAGAAACCACACTTTCTTTTTAGGGTGTCATTTATAGTAGGGATGGTCTACAAAGAGATCATTTAGATTTTGTACAAGGCGGTCACAAATATTCTCACTCCTTAAATATCAAATTTGATGGCTTGGTGTGAGTCACGAAGTCTATTTTTTTTTTTGGGAAAATTTCATATAGAACTTTAATTCCTCGCATTATTTCATGATAGACCCTCTTTCTGTTTTTCTTTCAAATGGCATAAAGAAATCCTTAAGAATTTCACCATACCCCTCATCTCTTATCTCCCTCTTTTATTGATTTTTGACCATAAAAATTAGTCCCAACAAATATTTTTATACCATTTCATCCAAATTTTTTTTTAACCCTCTTTTTCCCTTTCTACCCATTAAAATTTTTTTTGGGTTTTATTGGGGCTAATTTTTATGATCAAAAGTCAATAAAAGAGGGAGATAAGAGATGATGGGTATGGTGAAATCTTTATACAGCTTGAAAGAAAAACGGAAGGAGGGTTTACCAAGAAATAATACGAGGAATTAGGGTTATGTATGAAATTTTCCTTTTTTTTTTGTAGAGCTTTATGTCTAATCAATGACACTCTTATAACCACCCATTTTGAAATATAAAGGACATGAATAATTGTGACTTCCTTGTACAAAAGATAAATTATTTATTTATAGACAATCCCTTTATTAGGGGTGAGAATTGACTCGATTTGGATCCAAAACTTGGATTTCGGACCCTATTTGGATCCGGGTATGGAACCAAATTTGGATCTAAAATCCGGATCTAGATAAAAGAGTAAGATCCGATTTGAAATCTAGATCAGATCCGAGTGCAGGTGAATTCGATCCAGATCTGACCCAGATCCAAATCCAACCTGATTTTTTTAAATAGTAAATTTTTATTTTATATTTTTTTTAAAAGTATATATATATAATCTAGATCTGCATCTGGATCCGCATCTGATGCATACTATTCGAACCGGACCCGATTTGAACCGAAAACGATGTATACTATTTGTATCCAGATCCAAATCTGGTCGGATCCGGCCCCGATCCGACTCATTCTCACCCCTACCTCTTATATAAGGTGTCAACCTTAAACAATCTAAATAAAGTTACCCTTTAAATTCTACTAAAAATTGTAGTTTTCAGGAAAAGTTTGTGGTGGCCGAAAAAATTGTTTTCCGCCCCTAATTGTGAAATACCTTTAAAACTAATGCAGATCCATAACATATATAAAATGAAAATTTTGAAAACCGGCTGTCTAGATCATCTGATGAAGAGGGCATTGTCGTAACTTTTAAAAAATAAAAAACATCAGGTTCCAAACACAGGAAATGGTATGTGAGAGATGATTGAGAGGACTGCTACTATATCTCACGGTTTTTTTTTTTTTTCCACATAAAGCGATAATTTGGGGTAAACGAATGCAACATTCATGTAGAAGGGAGCCCAATATCTTGAAAGAGTTTACCAATAGATATGAAAAAATGGTTAGATCGTTATATAGTGCGGTTTGTATAGTGCTGAGGTTCTAAACAATCAAATTAGAGCTCACCTTCAAATAGTGTTGAGAAATATAGTTGCAATACCGTAAATCTTTGACTAGCCTTTAAATATATTTTTATCTTCAATTATAAAATTTAAAGCTTACAAAAAAGTGTAGATTGAATAGATCTATAAAAGCTTGAATAACTTAAAAATTGACGGTCCACAAGTACGTTACAAGATGCACTATTTACAAAACTTGAAATCCATTTTTTTTCTTCTTAAGACTATGCATCTTGATGTTGAGATGATTAATTTGAAGACATTTGGGCATCAAAAGAACCTTTTCTAGTGAAATTTTTGAGGTAGGCTCTAATTTGATTGTTTAGAGCCTAGGCTCTGTACAAACTTTTCCCTTTTATAAATAGTCAGACACTCATTGAGAATATTCGATTTGGTCAGATTTTTTATACCTCTTTGGGCCGAACTTAGAATTGATAGTATTCTTTCCCAAATCTATTATTCCCCTTCTATAATATTTTTTTTTTGTTGATTGATGCTATGAAACAAACATTTTATAGATTGGAATAATTAATGCAAATTTTCTCTCCCTATTTTATCAATTTTATGTGCCTTTGGCCAATCTGGATCATACAATTCGACCAATCTAGATTAGTACAAAGGAGGGTTGAGATCATAGTTAGCAATTCTCCTTTAAAATACGGTTTTTTCAAAAAATCTCTGATTTTTTGAAATCCGTTTAGAACTCTAAGTTTTTTAAAAGATCTTCATAAAATCATGTTTTCTTAATTGTATCAATATAAATCTGTATTTTATCTTTTTTTTTTTAAATACTTTAAAAAACAACTTTTTCCATATAATTTTATTTCTTCATTAACTTCTTATTATTGAATTTTGGTTATAAGATAAGTACATTAGTGGGAATACATTAAAAATCTTTATTTATCAAAAACATCTATAAAAAATTACAACAATGAGTTCCCTTAAAAAAAGGTATAAGAAAAAATACAAGCAATATATTCCCCAAAAAATCGTAATCGAAACAATCATATAACTCAAACTAATAGGTTGAATTAGAGGAAGAGTAACCCAATGAAAGATCTTTTTGTTTTTTTCCCTTTGAACTCGTAACATTCTTATAAAGAGCAAGAGATATATTCAATGATACTAAAGATTTAGGTAGTTAGGAATTTAGTGCAGTATTCAAATTTGCTTAAGCATTATGTTATTTTTTTTTATGCAAGGAGAAGTTTGATTAATTTCATATTTTATTATTTCTTTTTATTTCATTGGTGTATACAACATAGCATTTTGGATGGACCACTATTCTACATATTTGAGTCTTTGTGTTTTCTTTTAATTAACTATAATCCTATATTGGGGGCAGTTTTTTTTGAAACATAATCGTATACCTTGGTTCACAGTTCTTGTTATTTGCTAGTTCTTGTGTTTAGTATTTATTGTTATTTCATTTTATACTCCTAATAAATCTATAATAAGTTTTGTGCTGTGACAATAGAGTAAATATTGTTGTTAAATTTATAGAAAGTTCCAACAAAAAATTGTCTAAGTATTAATCTAATGATATTAGTAAGGCTATAAAACCATTGTTTAATGGCTTTAATATATCTATACAATAGCTGCAAATCATAATCCTCTATTATGCCCTCTTTACACATCTGATTTTTTTCACTACGTTTTTTGAACTAAATCTGAAATATTCAAGATTCTATACTTACTGTATTTTTTGGCTATTCGCATTTTTTACTCCATATTTTCCTCCAACTTTTTGAAATAAAATCGATTTATTATCGATATTTTGGTATGCCGATATTTTATTATTCCCCGATTTGCTCTATGGTCGAGATAAGTACAAGGAGGGCCGACCCAAACAGCCAATCCGTGTTTTAATACCCTTTTTAGCTCATCTTTTTTTATCATTTTATCTCCCTTATCTCCCTTTGATATGTAGGAAAACACCTACACAAAGGGCATTTCAACTAGCTTGCTCTATAGCGGCTAGGGCAAGTATTAAGTCATCCATGTGACCATATAAATCATGTGGTTACATGTGCATGGCTCATTAGGTCCTGTTTATGGGTTTGAAGATAATGAAGAAATTGGCCTAGCAACGACCAAACTTAGGCAAGGCCAGCCCTGGCCCTAGCTCAGTCCAAATCTCCTTAGGGACGGCTCAAGCCCTAACCGGGCTAAAGAGGCCCTAGATGAGGCCCGACCCATCGCCATATCAAGATCGGGCCAGGCTAGGCTAGGCCAAAGAAAAATTTTAAAAATAAAAAATAAAAGAAAACAAATAAAACGCTAAACCAAGCTAGCCTTGGCCCTAACCCCGAGCCGTAGTTGCCCCGCCTTCAAACCATATTATGTGACCCAAGCCCTAGTTTTTTAGGGCTGAGCTCGACCGCGCCACTCGGCCATTATCATCCCTATGACGTGACAATAGGATGTATACTTATGCATAGAAGAGAAAGAAATAAAGAAACATTCGATGAATCCTAATTACGTTTCCAAGTTCCAACAAATGGAAAGCCAAGATTGAATCTCAATTACTACTGTGGAAAAAATATTTACAATAATCAGTATTTATATATAGCCCAAGGCCCAATAACAATAGTGGTTTTTGTGGGCATATATAGTTTCCACAACTATCTGGTTCGAGGTACTGAACTGATAAGCGAAAAAGACTTTTACATGGCAAAGCAAATACGAAATCTGAACTTCCTCCAAGGATAGAGATCCATGAATTTAGCCCAACAAGAAATACAACGCCAGATATGTATTGTAGAGCACAGATCAAGAGACAAATTTGAAGTAAATAAAAAACGAAAAAGCAATAGCTGGATGGATTTATTCCACCATTGGCACATCAAACGAATATATAGTCCAAGTGAATTTATGAAGTAAAGAATATATATATATATATATATATATATATATATATATATATATATATATAAATATAGGAAAAAACTACACAACACCTATAGGCACAAATGAACAGTGATTTCGCCTACCCCCATCACCGTCCAAAGTTCATCGCGAGGTCACGATTGTTCAGTAGTGTTTTATTTTTATTTTTTTTCTACAAATCGGAATGACTTAAAATTTGGAGCGTGTATTCATCAAAAATAGGGAAATCTTCGAAAATTATATAAAAAAATATTTTATATGAAAAACATTGACGAAAATACCCGGCTATTTTTTTTTATATTTTTATTAGATGCGCCTCAGTAAGATGTATAAACCATCTAAATTTCAGGTCATTCTGATTTGTGAAAAACACAAATGAAAAATAAAATACTACCAGACAATCGTGACCGTGTGATGAAATTTAGACGATGATAAAAGTAGGCGAAATCACTATTTATTTTCGCCTATAGGCGTTAGAAAGACTTTTTCACACACACACACACACACACACACACACACACACACACACACACACACACACATATATATATATATATATATATATATCTATATATATATATATATATATATATATATATATATATATATATATATATATATATATATACACATACTAATATTAGCCCACTAGCTTATATGAACAGATGAGCCAAACGACCTGGAATGAATATTGGCCGATTTGACAGCCACGACTTCATTTCGTGTTTGAATTTTAATGTTTTTTCTACAAATCCAAATAATTTAAAATTTTACGCTTTTATTCTTCAAAATTAAGAGAATCTAATAAAAATATCAAAAACATAATTTGTAAGAAATAAATTGATCAAAATACCCCTGAAATGTTTCGGGGGTATTTTGATCAATTTAGTTTTTGCACATTATTTTTAAATATTTTTATTAGGTGTCCCTTGATAAGAAAAATGTATGCCTAAAATTTCAAGTTATTTGGATTTGTAGAAAAAATATTAATATTCAAACACAAAATAGAGTCGTTACCGTCAGATTGGTCCAGATTCAATCTGGACCATCGGGCTCATATAATCATATATATATATATATATATATATATATATATATATATAGCTTTTGATAATCGATAGATATCCAATCGTAGTGTCCATTAACATCTCAAGCTTTGCACACCATAAACCACATGTTAAACCTACTTAAATAAGAAGAGAAATAACCCCTTCTATCACATACTATAAGAAATAACCTACTTAAAAAAGAATCAATTAAAAAAGGCAGATAAAGCTGAAAGAGTCCATAAACAAAATGTCAGAATTGAGCACAGTGAAAAGTCAAAAGGGTGCTTGACCATCGGAGCCTGCGGAAAATATGAGAGGGCAGACAACGTAATTACAAGACAACTCCAAAGAAGTCAAGGGCGCAGTCTCAGACTCCAATACTAGGAGTTGAAGAAAGCTCAAGTTCCTTTAAACCGGATCGCAAGACACAGATTTTTGAGTCTTCAAAGAATAGCAATCATCTAAGGACCGTAATTCTTGTAACATTAGCAGTGCCACAAG